>NW_026526721.1:48658754-49141254 GCF_024362965.1 Panthera pardus | reverse complement strand
GATATTTCATACAAGTCTCAAAGAGATGGGAGGATCCGGAGACTCCAGGCATGGAACTGGCCAGTCTCAGAGGATAGAACTTCACGGGTCACCGATTCTGTCAAGTGTGGCAGCAATAGCTGAAGCTGAGCACGTGGGTGGAAGAACTGAAGATCCTAGGAACACATGAGACCAAGAAAATTTGCAAAGGTGTATAAGTTCAATATGCTGTCTTCCCCTCTAGCCAAAGCCCACCCTTCCATAAAGTCTACCTAGTGATCATAGACTCCCTGAATTCCTTGTTTAGGTACGTGATTACATACTGTTAGGTTACGAAAGTTATTTAGAAGTGGTATGTATGTGTGTGTGTGTGTGTGTGTGTGTGTGTGTGTGTGTGTGTGTGTGTTTAGTCTCCTTAATTAGTTTTAAGTTCACTAATTGCAGGTACCAAGCTTGTATTTTCATGTGTCCCCATCTCAGCCGGGATAATGTGGGGGCATAAATGGTATCCCATCAGAACCTATTTAATGAGTAAAAGAGCAGAACAGTCAAGAGAACAGCAGCTCTGGAGGTCATTTCAGCCCACGTGAATGGCCTCTTTTCTTCTGGCTTCACCAACATAAAGTCTGAAGTTTGGAAGGAATGTTAATGGACACCTAAATCATTTCCTCATTGCCCCCTGTGCTTGCACGTCATTTTCTGCACAGTGAAAGATTAAAATTATATAGCTTCAAAACTCTTTAGAAGCAATTGGATCTTATTAAAAAAAGGGAAAATGAACTCTTTACCCATCCAACAGAAATTAACTCAAAATGAGATCTTGTATTCATCACTCAAATATTTTTCTTTTTTGTGAACAAATACTGAATTTCAAAACCATGCAACATGCTAACATGGTTAAGACCATGGGCTCTGGAGCCAGAGTTCTTTGTTCAAACCTTAGCTCTGCTGCTTACTAGCTCTAAGACTTTGGGAGAGTTAGTTAACTTCTCTGCACTATAGTTCCTCATAGATAAAATGAAGATAATAATAGCACCTATCCCAAAGGGTTGTTATGAACATTAAAAGAATAGGAATCTATAATGCTGGAAAGACAGTGCCTGAGACATGGCAAGCTATATTTGTGTTTCCATGGTTATGGGGCTTGGAAAGGAAAGATAGAAACAAGCAAAATTATATACTGCTAAGAGATAGAAGGAATTTTAGGAACCAACTATTCCAACTTTCTCCTTTCATACCTTTCTTGATAGCTCTGAGTCTAAGCATTATTACAATTCCCTCCCCTACAATACCACATCATTCGATTTGTATATAAATGATCTGGTTTGGTTGGTTGACTATGTGACTGTAAATTCTTTGAGGTCAGAGACTATAATAGTAATTATCACATTGCTGATGAGGTATAAATGTGAAGTTTTTAGTAAATAAAGAAGGAGGAAAAGTAGGAGGAGGAAGGTTGAGAAAGTCCAGTTTGAAGTTAAAAGGTGACTAACTAGATCACATCTAGCCTACACTCCAAGGAAAACATTTATTTAGTTGATAGAAAACTATGCGGGTCCCATCCTACGTGCTGTTTTTTTATTTCCTCATTCTTCTGCCACCTCACCAGGCGTGGCTTATCATTCAGGACTCATCTTGCCTGTCCTATTTGCCCTATTACCTCTGCTCTTTATTCTCTCTGTCCCTCAGACACCTAACTGGATCCTTACTACCTGTTCTACTTCCTAGGTTCAAGATTGCTCTAGAGAGAAGATACAATACCAAACCAAACACATCCCAGCTTTTGGAGCAACTAACTTTTTGTTACACCTAACCCAAAAACCCAGAGCTTTCTCTTCCAAAGAAGGGGTTAAACTTAGAGTCACATCCTAGCCCCATTACTACTCTCTGTAGTTCCTCTTCCTGTTTGCCTCTCCCCTACAGCCTCTACCCAGTTAACTTTTTAAAGACCCAAACATAAAATTATAAATGTAATATGAGGATGTTTCAATGTTCCACTTTTATAAAAAGGGATCATTCATTCAGTTCTGTTTGGGTTGACTTAATATTTGTTGCCATGGGACCCACCAGCCCCAGGAAAAAGTCATGGGCCCAAAGTTTCATACAAAGGCATTTTTTTTCATTCATTTATTTAAATCCAAGTTAGTTAACATATAGTGTAATAATGATTTCAGGAGTAGAATTTGGTGATTCTTCATTTACATTTATAACACCCAGTGTGCATCCCAAAAAGTGCCCTTCTTCTGCCCATCACCCATTTAGCCCATCCCCCCACTAACTTCCCCTCCAGCAACCCTCAGTTTGTTCTCTGGATTTAAGAGTCTTTTATGGTTTGCCTCCTCTCTGTTTTTGTCTTATTTTTCCCTCCCTTCCCCTATGTTCATCTGTTGTGTTTCTTAAATTCCACATATGACTGAAATCATGTGATATTTTTCTTTCTCTGACAGACTTATTTCACACAGAGGCATTTTATTTCAAGCACCCACCAAGGCTTTTTTGGGGACTTGAACTCCATCAGATTCTGTATCTTCCCCTCAGTGATGAATTTCAATATTCCATTGTGTGGGAATTTGTAGAGTGGACTAGAAAAGGAAGGGAGTTTTCCCTACCCCAATACGACATTTGCCGCATCAGAGAATTATGAGAGGGTGCCCTCCACAGAAAGGCTGTGATTCTCATGTACATCAAAACCACGTATCCCATGTGTATATGTATGTATGTGTGTATATAAAGTGATACAGTTATGTAAATGAAAACTAACAAACTAACAAGCCAAGTTCTTTTCCACAGAACTCTGATTCTTGTTTGGAGCGATAATATACTTAGCCAGTTGTGGTGATCCCATTCCTTCTTCCATGTAGATACTTTCTCAGTCTCCCTCACTACAAAAGGGGTCATATGATCTATTCTGGCCAATAGGACATAAGGGGAATTCTTCCTCAAGCTTTTGAAAAAGGTTTTGCTTTCTGATAAAAAAGCCACATGTTCAAAAAGAGCTTGTTGGTAACATACATTTTCCATACTGCCAGGGATGATATTTGGAGCTATCGTGGCCATTCTGAAACCATGTTGTGAATGTACAAAAATTAAAAACTGCTTGTGAATCAGATTTGAGCAGGGATAGATAGGAGCAAGTAAAAGGCCCCCAACCTGAGAAAGCTAGAAGGAAAACAGAAAGCATCTCTATTTTATATAATTAATCATAAAATTTGATCATACTGAATAGGTAGTTCAAGATGGTCTTTCAACCAATAGGAACATATAATATCTGTAAGAGCAGATGTCTCAGGTATCCTTTGTGGATTTTACTCTTAAAATCTTCAAAAGGACATAGGCATTCACAATCAACATGAGCCAGTGAAACAGATGCATGGTGGTAATAAAGCACAGACACTTTGTCCTTAGAGTCCCAAGAAAGGCTTGGGATCAATATAGCCACAGGAGCACAGCTCTCAGGTAAGATGGAATGTCTATAATTCTAAACTGTGCTATGTAGGAAATCCCCAAACTGTCTTATTGAAACAGGACAGCTTCTACAAGATAACAAGGCCCTCATCATGCTATTGATGCTGTTTCTTAACTCTGAAACTCTGAAACTACTGTTATGCTGGTGGGAAGTTGGTTTTCAAAAGTCCCACAAATGTATCGCCTTGTCAGCGGAAGTGAGGCAGAGCAATAAGAACTATTTTAAGGACATGTGTTAGGCTATTCGGATCTCCTGGAACAAAGCATATTTTTCTTCTTGACCTCTGTTTACCTCAAAATAGATTTAATGCCTTTAAAGCATATGAGTAATATAATGGGGATCATAGTTTGGAAAAATATTAAAGCATGTCTATCTTTTGCATTTTCTCAAATGTGACCCCCTGTCAAAGAATCCATGACATTTGTCTAACTGGAAAGAATTTAGATAACTACAGCACAGTGGGGTGATGTGGGAAGAGATAAGCAAAACTGATGATTTGTTTTCTTCTAGAGGAGGTTAAGATACTGATGAATTCTAGATTGAATATAGATTAAACATTTATCTAAATATGTTTGTTTAAATGTTAAGCATATCTGCTGGAAGGACAGATAATAATTCTCAAACATAACTGAGACAATTTATAAAGTTCCCAAAAACTATCACCAGAGAATTTAATTGAGTAGAGTCCAGATGGTCTTTAACTTTATAATCCTTCATAATTGATTATGGTGATGCACCAGGTTTGAGAACCAGTGCCCTAAGGGCACAAAGCATCTATATTGTTCTATGATCTGGAGTTGCCATAAATCCCTATAATCATCTCCTATAAGGTTTTGAGGACAAACGTCTTCTAAGGAATGGAAACAACTTGGCAGAGTAGCATAGATGCTATGAGGGGAAAGCCTTGGGTCACAAATTATGAGCTTCCACTAAAACTTCTGCTTTCCCACAAGCAATAAGAAAGAAGTTTCTTCATCTCACTACCTCTGAAGAATCCAAGGAAAGCATTAGGTAAAGGAAGAAAGAAGAAAAGAGGGAGGCAGAGAGAGAAGGGGGCAAACAAAATTACTATTATCACTGTTTTTATTCACCATTCAACTAAATGTTCAGTACACTGGGGAAAAAAAGAAGAAGAAGAAGGGGATTGAAAAGAAACTAAAACACTTATTATCTCTGTATCAGATGTTATTGCCTAGAAAATTTAATAGAATCAATTAATAAGCAATTAGAACTTTAAAAATTCAGTAAAAATTACCAGATAAGCTAGCTATACAGAAAAACCCATTCATTTCTGCCATATGAACCATAACCATTTGAAAAATAACCAAAGAATGATTCTCCTCACAGTAGTAATGAAACTATAAAAGGTCTAGAAGTAAAGTCAAAGAAATGCATAAGACCTAAGTGAAGAAAAATGAAGAGCATTTAAAAAAGAAACTGAAAAGATGAGAAAAATCACCATATAACTGGACAAGAGGACACATAGTACATAGATTCACATTTTCTCTGGTGAAATTAAATGAAATGGAAAAATCAAATAAGTTATTGTGTAGCTAGCTACACTATGGAGTTAAACAGTTAAAAGGAATTTAAAGACTTAGAAGGAATTGTGGAAGGATACAGTTATAATATTGAAGTAGTAAAGGCTTTCACAAAACCCAAAATCCACAGACTAGATTGATAATACAACAATATAAAAATGTAAACCTTGTGCATTATTTTTTTAAAAATCATAAAAACAAGACAAGCAACAAAAAAGGAGAAAGTATTGGCAATATGGATATCAAAAGAAAAAATGCTTAATAACCAGAATATACGAGTATATGTGAATCAAGTGACAAACCATTTTCTTTAAATTGGCAAAGGATAGGGGTGCCTGGATGGCTCAGTTGGTTAAGCGTCCGACTTCAGCTCAGGTCATGATCTCATGGTTTGTGGGTTCAAGCCCCATGTCGGGCTCTATGCTGACAGCTCAGAGCCTGGAGCCTGCTTTAGATTCTGTGTCTCCCTGTCTCTCTGCCCCTCCCCCAGTCATGCTCTGTCTCTCTTAAAAATGAATGTTAAAAAAAAATTAATTGGCAAAGGATACAAATAATTATATTAAGAATAATAATTAGAACTAATATTCAGTAAGCAGTTAATATAAGCACTTTGCAGGTATTTTCTCACAAAATTCTCATAACATCCCCCTGAGGCACAGAAAGATGAAGTAACCCACCCTTGGTTTGTTATTTACAAACTGTCAAGTGAGAGCAGTGAGACAATCTTACTCCAGACTTTGCTCTTAACGACTTCCCTTTTTAGGCAACAAGTATATTGAAATATGTTCAACCTTAGTACCATTAGAAAAATAAAAATTTAATCCCTGCTTTAATTTTCAGCTAGCAAAGTGACAAAAATTAAGTGAATTGATAATACCTAATTTTGGTGGGAATGTGTGAAACTGACTCCCTGTTATACTTCAGCGGGGCATGATTGCTGCATCCTATTCATGGAGCAACTTGACATCATCTGTCAGAATACAACATGTGAAGATCTTTCAAAGCAGAGTTTCCACTTTTTGGAATTTCCTGGAGAGACGCTCATAAACTGGTACAAGAACGTTCAGTGTAGGGGCAATTGGGTGCCTCAGTCGGTTAAGCATCTGACTTCTGTTTAGGTCGTGGTCTCAGGGTTCAAGCCCCACTTCGGGTATGCACTCTCTCTCCCTCTCTCTCTCTGCACCTCATAGGATTCTCTCTCTCTCTGCTCCTTGATGACTCACTCTCTCTCTCATAAATAAATAAATAAATAAATAAATAAATAGATTTGTTGTTTATAATGCTAAACATTTTAAATAAATTAAATGTCCATTGATAAGGGATTACTTAAATTATGGGGCAGCCACTCTGTGCAATGTCAAAAAGGCATGATGAAGAATGTAATAAATTTCTATGTGCAGTCATGGGAAGGCAAATTTGTCTCATATATTGCTAAGGGAGGGACAATTGTCACAACATCCATGCAGGGCAATTTGATAATATCGGTCTAGATTACAAAGGCACACATCTGACCCAGAAATGCCATTCCCAGGAATTTATTCTATAAGGTTCTCTTAAAAAATGTGAAATACTCTATATACAAACTTATATATTACCACAATTTTCAAATAGGGAAATACTGAAAACAAACTAAATCAGTAGGTGACAGGTTTAATACATTATGAGAAATAATATATAATGCAATACTATCCACAAAATGTAGTATTATAGAACTATATCACATACTGTACTGCTCCAACCATTAACAGAAAAGCAATTAAGGGGTGGCTTAGTCAGTTAAGCAACCAACTCTTGATCTCAGCTCAGGTCATGAGCTCAGCTCAGGGACGTGAGGATCAAGCCTCAAGTGGATTCTGAGCTGAGCATGAAGCCTGCATAAGATATTTTCTTTCTTTCTCTCCCTCTGTCCTTCTCTCCCTCTCTCTTTCTCCCCCCTCCCCTCCCCATCAACCCTCCCTTGCTCTCCCACATTTGCACGCTCTTTCTCTAAAATAAAATCTTAGCTTGACAACAGTAAGGCCTCAGGGTTCTTAGGAGTCCTCTTCAGCATATCAAAGTCCTTCTGGAGGCCTCCCTTTTGTCTTTACCTCCCCCAACTCCACAGGATACAATCGATCCCTCTTCACAACCCCAGCCCAGCTCTTTCTGCCCACAGGTCCTGTCCCAGTGCTTTAATAAAATCACATTTTTGCACCAAAAATATGTAACAAATAAATAACTTTAAAAATAAGGATGGGTTGGGGCGCCTGGGTGGCTTGGTCGGTTAAGCGTCCGACTTCGGCTCAGGTCATGATCTCACGGTCCGTGAGTTCGAGCCCCGCGTTGGGCTCTGTGCTGACAGCTCAGAGCCTGGAGCCTGTTTCAGATTCTGTGACTCCCTCTCTCTCTGCCCCTCCCCTGTTCATGCTCTGTCTCTCTCTGTCCCAAAAATAAATAAACGTTAAAAAAAAAAAAAAAAAAAAAAAGGTGGGTTTTATCTGCTAATCTGGAACAGTCTCCAAAAAATATTAAGTTTTTTAAAAACTCATGCACGGGGCCTGCCTGGGTGACTCAGTCAGTTAAGCTTCCAACTCTTGATCTCAGCTCAGGTCATGATCTCAGGATTGTGAGTTTCAAGGCCCATGTTGGGCTCCAAGCTGGTTGTGGAGTCTACTCAAAACTTTTTAAATTAAATTAAGGTAAAAATAAATATGTATAATATACTATAATTTGGGGGTTTTTTTATGTTATTTATTTTTGAGAGAGCATGCAAGAGCAAAGGAGGGACAGAGAGAGAGAGGGAGACAGGATCCCAAGCCAACTCCGCACTGACAGTGCAGAGCCTAATGCTGGGCTCAAACTCATGAACTGAACTGTGAGATCATGACCTGAGCCGAGGTCAGACACTTCACCAACTGAGCCACCCAGGCACCCCACTATAATTGGTAATGCTGGTTGCCTCCAAGGAAAACTGCATGATTGAGACACAGAGGTAGGTGAGAAATTTTTCACTTTTTTTTTAATCCTTTGAATTTTTTAATATGTATATATTATTTATACAAAAAAATACAAACTTTTAAAATAAAATGAAGCAAGCTGCATAACACATGAAATGTAAGCTCTATTAATATTTAAGAAACTAGATTTCATTTTTCCTTAATGTATATATTCATGTACATGTGTACACAGAAAAGGGTCCAACAATATTCACACAGAAAAACGAAAGAGGACTTTAATCTTTCTCTAATCTTTCATAATTCTCTGATACTATATAAATTTTTATGGAGAAAACAGACACACATATGTATACCTACACATACATATATATTCATGTATTCCTGTACAAGTAATTTTTAAAAATTGTCTTTCAGAAGAGTGGATGGGAAAAAGAGATTCTGATTTCTCATTCCTGTTCTCCTAATTAACCTTAGTCAATTCATTTAACCTCTGAGGACCTCAGTTCCCTCATCTATAAAGTGACAGGGTGGGACTCTGGGATACCTAAGAAGATCATTCCTGCTTAGCAATCTAAGAACTCATAATCCAAAAAAATAGTAAATGAATTATTTAGCCAACCATTGAGAGATTTGTAAGCAAGAGTATGACATGCTACTACTTTGACGGGTAACTATGCTTGAAGATACAACTCTTGAAAAGTGTCTTAGACTCAAAAGAATGAAACTGTAATGATGAGATATCAGGTGTAGAGAAAAGTTTTCTTCAGAAGCCCTTTCTGAAGCCCCTCCAGTCACTTGTTGGTCATAGAGCTGGTCTCAGCTACACCTCAAGATACTGCTGTGTATGAGGCACAAAACCTTCACAGCTCTGAACATATGAATCAAATAGACTACCAGCATTCCAGAATATCACACAAGACCAGTCTCCATTCCTGGCTTCCTCCTCTAGCTTTCAACTCAATTTTTATTTTTGTTGTTGTTGACCAAAGCTATAATCAATTTTTCTTACTGAAGTCAGGAGATACATACAATTTAAATCTTTCGACTATGGATTTTTAAACTCTGTCTTATATGAAAACTAGCTTAGCTCATTCTGTAGGTGTATGGTTACTCAAATATGGAAAGAATGTGGACCTGCATGATTCAAAAAGTAAGCTGAGCAGATCAAAAAAATATCAACTAGTTCATGGGTCAGATTTGAAAAAGAGTAGAAAAGAAGGTAAGAAGTCACATCAAAAGGGACTTAGAAATCCTTCTGGCTCACAGTCTCAAAACAGCTTTTTTCTGGCATCACCATCAGTAGACTTTAGGAATAAGATATCCCAAGTCACAAAGAAATACAAAACCTTGACCCTAAAAGTTGTGTAAGATGTTTATTTAGGTTCTAGTCCTACAGGAGCTAACTTTTCTATGCATGAATGCCAAGATCTGTCTAGAAGGATTGTAGAAGAAAGAGCACTGGTACCAATGTTAAAAGTACTGCAGTCAATGTAGTGCCTGGCCAGCTTCCTTGGTAGAGCATGCAACCTTTGATCTCAGGGTCGTGGGTTCAAGCCCTACACTGGGTGTAGGAATTAGTTAAAGATAAAATCTTTAAAAAAATTTTTTTTAACATTTGTTTATTTTTAAGAGACAGAGAGAGACAGAGCATGAGCAGAGTAGGGGCAGAAAGAGAGGGAGACACAGAATCCGAAGCAGGCTCCAGGCTCTAAGCTATCAGCGCACAGCCTGATGTGGGGCTCGAACTCACAAACCGTGAGATCATGACCTGAGCCGAAGTCGGACGCTTTAACCGACTGAGCCACCCAGGTGCCCCAAAGATAAAATCTTTAAAAAAAAAGTTCTGCATTCAAGTTTTGGGTCTTATTTGCTAGCCATGTGACTTTGGCCAAGGCACTCATTCTCTCAGGCCCTTAGTTTTTATTCTCCGGTTTTTATCCTCCAGGGTTTAAGCTCAGGTTTCTCTGCATTCCTTAAACAGGGCTCACACAGTATTAAGCACTTTGCAGGAATTCAGCAAGTAACTCACTAATCAGTCCAATCCCATGAACCTCACATGTTCTCATGGCTAGGACTTTTCTATGGGGCAGATCTAAAGGATTTAGGTGACGTCTGGTTTATATCCCAACTCTGTTCTCACCATGACACAGGGTAGGCGTCAAGAGTTCAGTCCCTGGAGTTAGACACTCCTGGGTTCAAATCCTGGCTCACAACTTGCTAGCTCTCTGACCTTAGGCAAGTTATTACTTAACCTGTTTGAGCTTCTGTTTCTTCATCTATAAAAATACTGGCACCTGCTTTACATGGTTATTGTGAGAATTAAATCACATAATGCTTATAATATATTCAAAGTGCAGTATATTATAAAAGCTCAAAAATATTAATAATATTGTTACTGCCCTTGGACTAACTTTTATATGCATACCCATCTTTTATCTGGCTATAGGGACAACAGTGCTTGCCATTAACCTTCTCAATAAAGGTGTTATTCAGTCTCTGAGCCAAGTCCTAAACATTCCTGGTGAGCTGTTTCAACTTGTACCTATCTATTTCTTCCAGAAGCATTTGCAATACAATTTTTTATGCTAAATTTATTAATACCTGAGTAGAAGCATGAAATAAAGCACGTAATTTTTCTTTATTCCAATTGCTGTTCTCCTTCAAATCCCAACTTAGATGCTACCCCCTCTATAAAGCCTACCCTCATCTCCTTGCCTTGATGCTTCATGCCCTGAAGTTACTCACTCCATCTCTTCTGCTCAATTTCTTACATATATTTCTGTTTATCAACTGTGCGACTATTCTGTGTATATTTATATTTGTTTCCTCTTCTAGAGTGCAAGTGCCTCAAGGTTGGGCTGTAGTCTTCCTTATCTTTTACCCCCCAAATATCACCACAATGCTTAAAACACTCTCATAAAGTGTTTGTGGAATAGACTAGAGATAAAATGAATTGAATTATGAGGTTCTACTTCAGAAATGTTTGGAAACTTATCCTCAAAACATGTAGAAAATAGCCTAGAGAGAAAGCTAGAAAAAAAGAAATATAGTGGCAAGATTAGGAAGTTGCTGCATATATGTTACAGCCTAGCAGAAGTTTCTGAGTTCATAAACCAATCCGTGTTCTATTTCTTTTGGTTTCCACTTCTCTAACCACATAGCTACTTATGAGAGGTCAAAGTAAAATGGAAAGAATACTAGGCCAGGAATTTAGAGACCTGGAGTTAGTCCCAACTCTCCCATGAATTGCCTATGTCACTTCCTGTCTCTAAATCTGCTGGACATAATGATTCATAAGATCCCTTCAAACTCTCTTCCCACACAGGCATATCCAGATCCACTGTCATTAACTTCATCCTACAGTTAAAAAATTTGAGACAAATACTACAACCAGTACATTCCAGAATCTTATAGCAACTGGATGACACAGTTAAGGGTGGAACATGGATGGAAAGACTGTCTGGAGCCCAGCCCTGCAGAGGCACCTCACACCTAGTAGCACAAGGGAATTATAGGGAGAGTCAAATCTTCTCTGTCTTTTGCCAAGAACAGGATGTTCCCTCACCTATGGGAACCAACTGATTGTGTAGTGTTGGCAGTCAGCACAAACACAGCTCCTGGATTCCAAATAGATATTCAGGGATGTCTTAATTAATGTCCCTGCCAGGCACCTGGGGACAGAAATTGCTCAAACTCTACCTGTGAAAACAGGAGTCTTGTCTAGGTCATCCAGTGCTATAATCATTAGGTTATCATATGAGTCTGACAACTAGATTCAGGACCAAGTCCAGAGTTGAGAATTTGGCCATTTGCTTCAGAGACCCACATCCTAATAGATAACTTTGAAACCTTGAAAAAGAATAGTCTGAAAGGGTGAATTGTATGCACACATTTTAGACTAGGAAATCTATTCAGCTTCTCAGAAGACAAAGTAAGAAATATGAATCATAATTTACTTTAACATTAAATAATTGTAATATGAGAAATTTCACCTTACTCAATAGTTTGAGTTTTGAAGAGTCTGGAAGCATTTCTGTGCTACATATACATATAATTATTATTGATATAACCCACATATCATAAAAATTTGCCCTTTTAAAGTATACACACAATTCTGGGGCACCTGGGTGGCTCAGTTGGTTAGGCAACCAACTTCAGTTCAGGTCATGATTTCACAGTTCGTGGGTTCAAGCCCCATGTCGGGCTCTCTGCTGATGGCTTGGAGCCTGGAGCCTGCTTTGGATTCTGTGTCTCCCTCTCTCTGTGCCCGTCCCACACTTGTGCTCTGTCTCTGTCTCTCAAAAATAAATAAATGTAAAAAAAAATTTTTTTAAAGAATAAAGAATACACACAATTCAATTTTTTTTTAAGTAATTTCAAAGGGTTTGCAACTATTACTACTATCTAATTTTAGAACA
Organism: Panthera pardus; assembly: GCF_024362965.1. NCBI lineage: Eukaryota > Metazoa > Chordata > Mammalia > Carnivora > Felidae > Panthera > Panthera pardus. Next base: position 49,128,914 of record NW_026526721.1, on the reverse strand, counting down.
TTTTTATCACCCAAGAAAGAAACCCCACACCCACTAGCAGTTACTTCCAACCCCCTCCCTTCAGCCCTTGACAACCATTAATCTATTTTCTCTCTATGGATTTGCCTATTCTGGACATTCCATACAAATAAGGCCCATACAAATGAGGCCTTTTGTGTCTAGTTTCTTTGATACTTTCTCACTCTGCAACTTTAGACCACAATATCTAATAAGAAAGGAGAAACTCATCTTAAAGACATCATCTTTCTTTCCCCCAAATCCCTAAAAATACCATATAAAATGCTTTTAACATCTAACCCATGGACAGGATTCTGATCTAGCCTGTCTCTAGCCCATAGTAAGTGACACTGCTCAAACTTCCCAGGTTGATTCAGACTGGCCTAAATTTAAAGATCTCCCCTAAGACTGACCATGAGAGCAAGGAAAATTCCAGCGCTTCAGAGGTCTCTGAATCCAAACCCTGCCACAGTCACTCATTAGATCTAGGGTGACCTTGAGTAATTTACTTAACCTCTCTGCTTTCATTTTCCTCATCTGGAAAATGAGCATAACAACATTATCTTCTTTGTGAGGCTGTTATGAGAATGGAAAAAACATATCTAGAAAGTACCTAATGCCTGGCATCTGGAGGCCTTCAAATTATTATTACTACTTCTTCTACTACTATTGCCTCCTCATGAGTACTTTTCTTTATCACCCATGACAAAGGTGTTTTTAAAACTCAACAAAAAATGATATTGGTCATGGTCTCTGCCCTCAAGGAAATGATACACAAACCTAAGATTATATTACACATACAATGGACTATTATTTAGCCATAAAAAAGAATGAAATCTTGCCATTTGCAACAACACAGATAGATCCAGAGGGGATAATGCTAAATAAAATAGTTAAAGACAGACACCATATGATTTCACTCATAGGTAGAATATAAGAAACAAATGAACAAAGGGAAAAAGAGACAAACCAAAAACCAGACTCTTAAATATAGAGGGCAAACTGATGGTTACCAGAGGGGAGGGGGGGGATGGATGATGGGGATTAAGAGTACACTTACCATGCTGAGCACTGAGTAATATTTAGAATTGTTGAATCACTGTATTGTACTGAAACTAATAGATCTCTGTACCTTAATGACACTGGAATGAAAATTTTAAAAAATAAAAGATTGCATGGTCCTATTGTACTTTAATCCTACCACTTAGTGTTTGGAGATGCATGGAATGAAGAGTATTCTGTGTTATTTGTGCGCGTTTCATCCACACTACTAGACCTGGAACTTGTATCAACTCGACTCTTCCAAGAAACAGAAGCAAAACAAAATTAGTCATGCTGGAGATTTCTTAGGAGAAATGCCCATGAAAAACTTAAAAGAAGAAGCAACCAGCATAAGTGGGGAGAGTCTTCAGACCATGATGCAGATCTGACCCTTGGGAAAGAAAAGGACAAAGGAAAGAGCACTGGGTAATAGGAGGGTCAGACTGCAGTGCTGCTTTGGAAAAAAAAGTCTAAGCCAGGCTGGCTGAGAGTCCCTAAGCAAAGATAATGCATTAGAGGAATCCTGGGTTGGACAGAACAACCTGTCTCTAATACCCCTACTGTCTAGTCAGAGAAGGCCAGGGAGAGTGAGGCTTGGCAGAATGAAAGCAGGGGCTGATCCACAGGTGCTGAAGCTGGAGACGGCACCAACTCTACCCCTTACAGCAGGTTCACATGAAAGTCAGTTTGAGCAGCACACCCCACAACCTCTATAGAACTCCTGAAGGTGATAACCAATGGTATCATTACTTACATTTAGTAAGTTCTCGATAACTGTTTGGTGTAAGCTGAATAAGCGATGGTTTTCAGCCACCGGCAGGAAGAATAACCCATTTACTCAATGCAGGTGGATTCAATTTCATAATTCCTCAAGAAGGGAAATGTTTTTCACCATTTGAACTAAATGACAAGACCTAGAAAATGCTCCTGTGTGAAGATGCCAACACACAAATAAAAACCGGGGTGGGATGCAGTGAACTGACAGCAACAGGAAGAATCAGGCAAAAGTGACTCTGAGGCCTGAATTAAACCTATCACTGATTTGATTAGCCACTTAATTTCACTTGTATAGACACACCCACAGGATGGAGCAATCTGCAGAGGGTGTGGCCTCCAAGGTAGAAACAAGATGGCAGATAAAGTGCTTCTGAAACAGACAACAAAGCAGAGAAAGCCTCAGGAGCTCAGGGTGGTGAGGAGATTTTAATCATGGAGGGTACACTTGCTTAAAGCACCCAGCAACTGGAAAGCAGGTCACCGCAGCACGCACAGGAGTCTTGAAAAGGATAACTCCAGTTTTCAAAGAATTAAAATAGACGGGGTGAGGCAAGAGGAAAAAATGAGTCACAAATCTATAGGTAAAATGAGATCTCGGAGCTAATGATCACAAATAAAGGAAGGCAGAGGGAGAAGCAGTGTTCTTTTGGGTTCATTTCTCACTTTCATAAAAGGGCAGAAATCTACTTCCATTTAAAGATTATATATCGGGGTGCCTGGGTGGCTGAGTCAGTTAAGCATTGGCTTGGGCTGAGGTCATGATCTCACACTTCATGGGTTTGAGCCCTGCGTCGGGCTCTGGGCTCTGTGCTGACAGCTCAGAGCCTGGAGCCTGCTTCAGATTCTGTGTCTCCCTCTCTCTCTGCCCCACTCCCACTCCTCCCCCTCTCAAAAATAAGTATTTTTTTAAAAAGGAGCCTGTTTCAGATTCTGTCTACCTCTCTTTCTGCCCCCCGCCACTCACACTCTGTCTCTCTCTCTCAAAAATAAATATTTTTTAAAAGAATATTTGTTTAAAAAATAAGAAAATAAAGATTATATGTTGATGAATCACTATATTATACACCTGAAACTAATATAACATGGTATGTTAACTAACTGAAATTAAAATAAAAACCTAATAAATAAGTTTTCCATTAATACATTTAAAAATAATGAATATTATATATTGAGTACCTGCTATGCACAGAATGAAAGAAGCAAAATTTCAAGAACATTCTTATGTCCAACAAACATTTCTGAGCACCTCCCTTGTGCCAGGTATGTGTAAGGCTTTGGGGAAAATTATTCCCAATTACTGCCCTCAGTTCTGCCAAAGAGACAGACCTACAAAACAATGAAAACACAACATTGTGAATCAGGCAATGATAGAGCTGGGTTTAAATGCTATGAGCACTCTAAGTAGGGCAACTGTATAACTCATCACCCAAACCAGGATGCTTTGAGAGTAAGAGGGGGCATTAATAATAATTACATTGGTACAACAGGCATAAACTGAGATGTTCCTGGGCAAACAGGTTGAATGTCATCCTATCCACAAAGAATAAAAATGGGAAGAAAAACACTGGGAGGAGAATGGTTGAGAAAAAAGAAAACACTAGAAGGAAGAGGCTAAATCATTAAAGAGGAAAGAAATTAGAGAATTGGGTAAGTCAGAGGAAGAAGAAGAAATAGCTTAAAGAAGCTGTCAGAACTTTAAAGCTTAAAGGATCCTGAAAATAAACCCACTTAATTTTCCTGTAGCGAAACTAAGAGAGAATGGTTAGGAAAACACCAATATTTGCTAAACAGTTACAGTGTACTAAGCACTATGTCAACCATTTAAAATGCATCATCTTATTTATCCCAAACCAAAAGATGGTAGAATTATTCTCAGTTTATACATGAAGATACTAAGGTTTAGTGAGGTTAAGTGACAGAGCTGAGATTGGAACACTTGTTTGTGAACTCCAGAGTCTATACACATAAAATCTGTAGTAGAATAAACATTTATGACTTCTAACTTCTGGACCAGTACTACTTTTACTGTATTATTCAGGGCGTGTTTTTACTGAGTTTGGATAGTATTCCCCAAAAACTCATGTCCACCTGGAACTTGAGAATGTGACCTTATTTGGTAATAGATCTTTGCAAATGTAATCAAATTAAGATGAGATCATACTGGATTATGGTAGGCCCTAACCAGTAACTGGTGTCCTCAAAAGAAGAGGGAAGTTTGAGCATAGACACATGAGAGGAGTATGTCATATAAAGACATAAAGACACACAGGGGAGGATCATATAAACACGGAGGCAGAGGTGGAAGTGATACATCTACAAGCCAAGGATTGCAGGTACCCACCAGACACCAGGAAGAGGCAAGGACATATTCTTCCCTACAGCATTTGAGGAAGCATGGCCTTGCAGACACCCTGACTTTAGACTTCTGGCTTCAACTGTGAGACAACAAATTTATTTTAAACCATCAAGTTTGTGGTACACTTCATAACAAGAGACCCAGTAAACTAGTACAGTTAGAGAAAGACACAGCAGGAGACAGAGCAGAAAAGGGTGCAGGTGCTAGGAAGGTTATAGGAAGGTCAGTGGCAAAGAACCAGAAGCTGAGAAATTCTAAAAGAAATATAACTGGAGCAAAGGAGGAGGTGATGTCACCAAAACCCCAAAAACCAAAAACAGTTTCTTCGGTTCCATGATGATACCTGCCTTAATCTCCAACCTCACCATTCTCACCATTACTCCCTCCTGCTTCTAAGGTCCTTATTAGATCTTTGGTCAGTTGTGTCCAAGTAAAAAGAAAAGAGTAATGAAAGCTAAGAATGAATTGATATGAGTTGCTGATAGGAATGAAACACACCACTGTGAATGCCAGCTATGAACAATGAGTCACAGCTTCAACTAGTAAAGTTGATTTGTGATAAGTTGAAGATTGACATGGTAATCTCTAATCACCAAAATAATAAGAAAGTATGCAAAGCCAAGCTAATAGAGAGGGAAATGGAATAATGAAAAACATTAAACCAACCTAAAACAAAAAGTGAAGAAAGAAGAGGAAAATTGAGCATGAAACAAAAGAGGAAATAGAAGGCAAGATTAACATTTAAACCCAAATATACCAATAATTAAATGGGAGTGAGCTAAATAACCCAATTAAAAACAAGTGATTACATTATTAAATAAAGAAAAAACAACACTATATCCTGCTTACTAGAGACAAACCTAAAATAAAAGGGTACAGAAACTCTGGAAGTAAAAAGAACAGAAAAATGTCATGCAAACACTAAAATACATAAAACTGTCTTTGGTTGGGTTCCCTCTGAAACTGACCTATGACAAATATTTGAGAACACATAGTTTATTTGGGAAGTGATCCCAGGAAACTCCAATAGGAGAATCGGGAAGGATGAAGAGTAATGAAAAATAAGAAGGAAACAAATACCGGGTGCATTATCAGGTTACTATTGTGAACACCCGGGACTCAGTCCCACGGAGTACCTCTGAGAATTGTACAAAGTCCCTCAGAGTTGTCCAGCCCTCTAGGTAATGAAGCTGAGATATTTATCCTCCAGTTTGCATTTGTCACTACATACATACACCAAGCTCACCAGAGAAAGCCCTCAGGTGGAGAGTCACGGGTGACTGCAACAGGAAATGATCAGTGTGCACAGAAATGATGACAGCCAAGGAAATATAAGCAGGATATTAACAGGATATGATACACAGTTAAAATAAACTTTAAAGCAAAAAGCACTACTACAGGCAAAGAAGAATACCCTATAAAGATAAAAATTTCAATTCACAGGAAATGTAACAAATTCATATACCACTAATAACACAGTATCAAAATACAGTTTAAGGTGAAAAATTGACCAAATTAAAAGGAAAAGTAGGCAAATCCACAATCTTGACAGGTTTTAACCTACTTTTCTCAGTAACAAAAAAAATACATATAAGAATATTAATAAAGATATTGAAGATCTAAACATCACAAAGAATTTAACACCGAGGAAGTTGAACATCAGAATGCCTTCTTTTCAAGTATAAACAGGCATTTGTAAGAAGTGACCAATAAATTTTAACACATTTCAAAGTTTAACTTTATAGAGAAAAAAATGTTCAACCACAGTTCTAGTAAGCTAGAGTTAATACCTAACAGATAATTGGAAGCCCCACACATTTGGAAATTAAAAGTATAGTTCTAGATAAATATATATCAATGAAAAAAGTTATAATAGAAATTAGAAAATATTTTAAAGTGATGATAATGAAAATATGACACATCAGATATATTTAAAACTATACTTAAAGGAAAATGTATCGCCTTAACTGTGTACTGGAAAAAAAGAAAATGTGAAAATCAGTGACTATCCTGAGAAAGTAAAAAGCAGAAAAATAAAGCCAAGGAAAATAAAAGGAAATAACAATAAAAACAATAAGGATAAGAGCAAAGAAATTGTAAAATAAAAAACAAATTTTTAATTAAAAAGATTTGTGATATAAAATGATTAATAAGTTTGTGAAATTTTGAAAGACTTTTCAAGAAATAAAGAGACAACCCATAATCAAAATTAGGAAAGGTAGATGGCTAACAGACACATGAAAAGATGCTCAACATCATTCATTGTCAGGGAAATGCAAATCAAAACCATAATGAGATACTACCTCACACCTGTCAAAATGGTTAAAATTAACAACTCAGGAAATGACACACGTTGGTGAGGATACAGAGAAAGGGGAACACTTTTGCACTGCAGGTGGGAATGCAAACTGGTGCTGCCACTGGAAAATAGTATGGAGTTTCCTCAAAAAATTAAAAATAGAACTACCCTAGGACCCAGTAATTGCACCACTAGGTATTTATCCAAAGGATACAAAATTGCTGATTCAAAGGGGCACATGAACCACAATGTTTATAGCAGCACTATCAACAATAGCCAAATTACAGAAATAGCCCAGATGTCCACTGACTAAAGAATGGATAAAGAAGATGTGATATATATATATCTATTCCATTCCATATATATATATGTGACACACATGTGTGTGTGTGTGTATATATACATATATGCATATACATATACACACACACACACATATATATATATATATATATGGACATATACATATGGATATATATAAATGGAATAATACTAGGTGATCAAAAAGAATGAAATCTGGCCATTTGCAACAGCATGAATGGAACTACAGTGTATTATGCTAAGCAAAATAAGTCAGAGAAAGATAAATATCATATGATTTCACTAATATGTGGAATTTAAGAAACAAAACAGATAAGCATAGGGGAAAGGAAAGAAAACTAAGATAAAAACAGAGAGGGAGGCAAACCATAAGAGACTTTTAAATAAAGAGAACAAACTGAGGGTTGCTATAGGGGTGTTGGGTAGGGGGGATGGACTACATGGGTGATGAGCATTAAGGAGGGGACTTTTTGGGATGAGTACTGGGTGTTATATGTAAGTGATGAATCACTGAATTCTACTCCTGAAATATAAATAAATAAATAAATAAATAAATAAATAAAGCCAAAAACATCAAAGAATCTAAAAAATAATAATAATAGGAAAGGAAAAAAGTGCATCACTGAAGATCATTGCTACTAAAAACATCATTAGACAACATTATAAACTACTTCATAAATTTTTAAATTTATATGAAATATACAAATTCCTAGGAACACCAAAACTGATAAGAACTAAAAAATCTGAAGAGTACTATAATTATTAAAAGAACTGAATAGGCAGGGCACCTGGGTGGCTCAGTCCGTTGAGCGTCTGACTTCAGCTCAGGTCACGATCTCACTGTGAGTTTGAGCCCCTTGTTGGGCTCTGTGTTGACAACTCAGAGCCTGGAGCCTTCTTGAGATTCCCTGTGTCCCTCTCTGCCCCTCCCCCGCTCACGGTCTTTTTTTCTCTCTCTCTCTGTCTCTCACAAATATAAATAAACCTTAAAAAAAATTCAGAGAAAAAAAGAATTGAGTATGTAATTATTGAGACCATGTTATATTGGCACAAGGATGGACAAATGGAACAATGGAATCGAATACCAAGTCTAGAAGCAGACCCGGCCATTAATGAACACAATTTGTGCCCAATATGCCCTGCGAAGAAGTTACGAGAGGATATTCTCTTTATTTATTTTTTAAGTTTATTTATTTATTTTGAGAGAGAACATGGGCAGGGAAGAGGAGTGGGCAGAGACAGAGGCTGGTAGCACAGATCCCAACACGGGGCCAATCCCACAAACTACGGGATCATGACCTGAGCCCAAATCAAGAGTAGGGTGCTTAACTGCTGAGCCACCCAACTTGGTCATGAAAGACCAGTTTTCCTAATCTGACAAGCAATTCCAAATTAAAGGAAACAAAAAAGACTTAATAACTAAATGCAGCATGTTATTCTGAATTGGTTCCTAGACCAGAAAATAACAATCTTTTCTTCTTTTACGGTAAATGTTAGTAAGACAATTTGAGAAATTTGAATAAGATCTGTTACTTTTATAATAATACTGTATTGATTATATATAAAAGCCATTGATTTTAATAATTCTACAGGGTTTACATGAGATAATGTTCTTGTTTTAGGAAATATACACTGAAGCATTTAGTGGTGAAGAGACATTATATGTGCAACTAATTCTCAATTGGTTCAGAAAAAGAATAACAAGTATATATGTACGTGTGTGTGTGTGTGTGTGTGTGTGTGTGTGTGTGTGTGTGTGTGTGTATGCCCAGATCCACCTTGATCAATTATAGTATGGGCTAAGTTATCCTGGAAACAATAGTAAAAATTAAATCAGCTTCAACCTCAGGGAATATACTGGCCCCTTTTAAAGTTAAAAATTCTCATGGACCACAGAGGGTATGTCCACAGACTACAATTTCAGACACTACTGACTTAAGAAACTAAAGCCTTTATAATTAGTGAAATAATTTTTCATCAAAATAAAATTTTTTGCCAGAATACACCCATGGACTGCATTTAAGAAACACTAAACTAAACTTGGGGTGCCTGGGTGGTTCAGCGGGTTGGGCAAACAACTTGGACTCAGGTCATGATCCCACAGTTCATGAGCTCAAGCCCCGCATCAGGCTGTGTGCTGACAGCTCAGAGCCTGGAGCCTGCTTTGGGTTCTGTGTCTCCCTCTCTCTCTGCCCCTTCCCTGCTCATGCTCTCTCTCTCGCTCTCTCTCGCTCTCTCTCTCTCTCAAAAATAAAATAAAAACATAAAAATTTTTTTTAAAAAAACCACTAAACTCCAAGTAACATTAATCTATTTAAGAAGTCCCTTTATTTCAATAACAATAAAAATGCCTATGCTCGGGACTTTAAATATACTAACTCAGAATTACTACATTAAAGTAAGCATCAATTATCTCTACTTCAAGGTAAGGGGAAAATTTGTTTTCTTTCATGCTTCTTTCTATGATCCATTGAAGTTTTAAATATAAAGGGTATTTACTTACTTTATGCTCAGCAATGCTCTAGGAAAGTAGGAGTCTTTAGGGGAAAAAAGCAATGAAATAATTCTTGGACTGAAAGCACAGATTATCTAAGTAAGAATTAAGAACAATATCCAAGAGGAAAAATCATGTATTTAGGTAAATACTAAGGGTATGTTATAAACTATTAGTGCAGTACCAATTCAGACTTTTTCAAATTCCAAGGCCCTTATAAAGTGACAAGAGAGAAGTGGCTAGATCCCTTTTATGGAAGTTTTCTAAGCCCAGGCACAAAGGTTTCCCACTGTTCTCTAATCTAAGAAGGCAACTTGGAAATGCAACAGTTGAAAGAAAACAGCCTCGGGGTCTGAGACACAACTGGATGCCTCTCACTAGTCTTACGTGCCCATTCACATGATTTTAAGTTACTTTTCAAGGAGCAAAACATTTCAGGTATATGGTCTTTGGTTCCAGATGGTCTGGGTCCAATTTCAGACTTGGCCACTTTCCGGGTGTGTCACCTTAGGTAAACTCATATCCTCTCTAAATCTTAATTTCCTTGCCAACACAACAGAGATGTTGATAATTACTTCACAGAGATTTTTGTGAAGATTGCATGATTTTTATATACAAAGCTTTTAACCCAATAAAGAGCCCATTAAACACTTAATAAGTACTGTTGTTACTTCCAGTCAGTGGCCCCTCCCAGGTTTATTAAGAAAACTATCGCATAAGAAGTCCAGAGGCCCCCAAGTTCTGCATTCAGAGACTTCTCTCAGATAAGGAAACTCAGAAATTGCCTTCAGTGTCCAGATTCAGAGCCCCTTAAGCCTTCGATTTGGAGACCAAGCTTCTGTGGCATTGCTATGATTCAAGGAAAGAAAAGGCAGAATGGTCGGTACCCTGCTCTCAGTAAATCCCAAGGCAGCCCCTTCCACAGCACTTAAACACACCACACACCAGTGCAAACACCAACATGAAGCAATAAGGTGGATTTGGTTGCCTTGTAATGTTTCTCTCCTCTCTACCTTCCCCACATCTCTTTCAGCTTCAAAGCCTATCATAAGAATTGAATGTCCCCTGTTGTTTTCTTCTGCCTTAACTGTTCTATTGCCATGTCTATCTTCTTTGATTTCCTTTGATGGAACAGGGTAGGAAGATTAAAGGACACTCAAGTACAATTAATCCCATCCACACTTTAAGTTTTTATGTGTGTAGGAACTGATTCTTAGAAAAGCCAAGTGCCCTGGCCCAAAGTCAGGATGGAGCTAGAATCCAGTTCCTAGGTCATTACTCTTGCCTGCAGAACATACTGCCTCTCTGGTACTCTGGCTTCTCAATTATTTCATCTTCTACAGAGAATGGGATTCCTTCTTAATGTCTTTGAACCATAGTGTATTAGATTTCTATTGCTGCTATGACAAATGACTATCAAGTTGGTACCTTAAAACAATGCAAATTTATTCTGTTACAGTTCTGGAGGCCAGAAGCCTGAAATCAATTTCACTAGGACAGAATCAAGGTGTCAGTAGAGCCATGCTCCTTCTAAAGAATCTAGAGGAGAATGCTTTCTCTTATCTTTTCTGCTTTCTAGTGGACACCTGCATTCCTTGGCTTGTCGTCTCTTCCTCCATCTTCAAAGCCAAGAGCGTATCATCTTCTCTCTGTGATTCTGTTTCCTTCTGCTTTCATCACATGGCTTTCTCATCTGTGTCAAATTTCCTCTGTCTTCTCACAAGGACACTTCAGATTGAATCCTGATAATCCAGGATACTTGCCTCATTGAGAGATCCCTAACATAATTACATCTGGAGAGTATGGGGTTTTTTTTATTTTTTTTAATGTTTATTTATTTTTGAGACAGAGAGAGACAGAGCATGAATGGGGGAGGGTCAGAAAGAGAGGGAGACACAGAATCCGAAGCAGGCTCCAGGCTCCAAGCTGCCAGCACAGAGCCCGACGCGGGGCTCAAACTCACGGACCATGAGATAATGACCTGAGCCGAAGTCGGACGCTTAACCGACTGAGCCACCCAGGTGCCCCTGGAAAGTATGTTTTGCCACAGAAGGTAACATTCACAGGTCCCAAAGATTAAGATCTGATTACCACTGGGGACCATTATTGAGCCTACCACACATGGTGACTAATTTAATGACATGGATATAAATGACTTCCAAGATTGTGACTTACATGAAAGCACTGAAATGCGAACTGAAAAAGGTGGAGATAAGGACGTTGTCAGAAAAAGCCTAATGCCTGGAGTATAATGAAATGTTTATAAAATATCTTTGATTTTATTTGGATCTCAGCACAATAATGCAACTGTAAAATGACATTTTTAAGACAATCTTGGACATTTGAATATAAACTGGATATTAATAGATTCCAAGGAATTCTTGTCAGTATTGTTAAATGTGAAAATGAAATGGAGCTACATAAGAAAATGTTTATATTTTTACAAGGTGCCTAATGAATTATGTAGGGGTGAAAGGCCATAAGGTCTGGAATTAGCTTTAAGATTCTTCAGCAAAAGGACAGTAATAAAGTGAAGATAGCATAATAGTCGTAGTTATTGAATATAGGCAACGGGAATGTGTGTGGGGTTCATAATGCTTTTATCTCTATTGTTGCATATATTAGAAATTTTCCAAGGGGAAATAAATACATAGCCTCCATTTCAGAATATAAAGTGCCTGTCCCAATGCCCAGGCTTGGCATCTGATCAGCTGCCCTATAGGGAAGAGAAGCAAACTGAAAGTAAAGAAACCTGACTTCTAGAAATAAAGAGTGAAGCGTTAGTGATGGTGAGCTTGCATGTTTAATGTTTGAGGGGCTGACTGCTTCCTAATTACTACAAAAGAAATCCCAAAGTTTTAACAGTAGAACCTCAGAGAAACTTGTTTGTGTTTGGGTGTTGGTGTGTTTGTTTGGCAAACCCATCTCCCTATTTCTTCATGGGATTATGATAACCAACATAAGGCTCCTTTCACCAGTGAAGTTGGAATATGAGAGGGAGAAAGGGAGAGTAAAACCATCAGCCCCATCCCACCTGCTTCCAGTCCCCTTTCTATATAATGCTGCCAGGGTGAGCCTTCTAACAAACCAAAACCATCCTGTCTTCTCAACAGCTTTCCAGTCGACCCCAGATAAAATCCACACATCTTGACAAGACCTTTCATGATCTGGCCTCTCCCAAATCTGAGGATCCATAGGTTATAGGAAGAAAACTAAGCTTCCAAGAAATAAAAGATATAGATAAAGGGATTGTGTTAGAATACTAGTCCAACAAAAATATATATAACAAACAGAAAGCTAGAGTCAGGCTTCAGATATTAGGGTAGCAATAAAATTTGGTTTGGAGTTCTTAAAAGACCCAGACCATTCCAAGGAACTACTCAGGATTTAATCACAAATTCATATTCTGACTTGAAATTACGTGATGAGATGATTAGCATAACATTGTAAAAATATTATCTAGATATGTTGTAAATCCTTCCTTTATAAACCAAAAATCAGCATCTCTAGTCTTCTTTTTTCTAAGTTTATTTAATTAGAGAGAGAGACAGGCGCAGGAGGGGCAGGGAGAGACAATACCAAGCAGGCTCTGCACAGTCAGCGCAGAGCCTGATGCGGGGCTCAAACTCACAAACCCTGAGTTCGTGACCTGAGTCACGAGTGGCCAAGAGTTGGCCACGTAACTGACTGAGGCACCCAGGTGCCCCTCTCTAGTCTTAACAACAGGACAAAATGAACTGAAGTTGCAAGTGCCCTGGAAACGTCAGCACACAGGGATGACATAGCAAATATTTTCTTTTCATCAGTGAAACACTATACAAACAGATATTTTCAGTGAAAAGTGAAGCATCTCCCAGATAGCAGAATCAGATCTCCTTGCTTGCAAAAACTGCTTAAACTCTCATCCCCATCCACCATCAATATACCACCTCACAGCAAACTTCCTTCTTTTGCTGAAAGTTTAATTGGTTTGGGAGATAAAAACATATGCAATAAATAAATATATACAAAGTACTATGTAAATCCAAATTACTTATTTGAAATGATTACCCAATAGTCACTTAAATAGTTCTAGTATTTAGCTTACTCCTGGAGCTCCTCTTTGCTTGAGCAACACTGTGTCTTTTTTTGTTTCTAGTTTCTCTCTTTGCTGAAAGTAAATTGATGTGAAGTTGCGATTTTATTCAGGGACTTGAATTGTTCTCTCTCTTCTCTGAACAACTTTATACCTCTTGCACAATCTCTTCAATTAGAAATAATTATACATTGACCTCAATTATTCTCTATTTCCCTTAAGACTTTTCTTTACAAAAAAAAAAAAGTATGTTTCTTCATAAGAGAAAATCTTCGCGACATTGGATTTGCAATGATTTCTTGTTTATGACACCAAAAGCATAGACAACAAAAGAAAACACATATAATATGAACTTCATAAAAATTAAAAGTTTTGTGCGTCAAAGAACACTATCAAGAGAGTGAAAAGATATTCCACAAAATGGAAGAAAACATTTGCAGGTCATTTATCTGATTAGAGATCAATATCCAGAACATTTAAAGAACTCCTACAACTCAACAATGAAAACACAAACAACCCAATTTTAAAATGAGCAAAAGACTTGTACAGACATTCCTCCAAAGATATACAAATGGCCACTAAGCACATGAAAAGATGTCACCATCACTAGTCATTAGAGAAATACAAATCACAACCACACTGAGACACCACTTCACACCCATGAGGATGGCTATTTTTTTTTTTAATGCAAACTAACAAGTGTTGGCAAGGATATGTAGCAACTAGGGCTCTTATGCATTTCTGGTGGGAATGTGACATGGTGCAGCCACTGTAGAAAAGAGTTTGATGTTCCTCAAAAAGTTAAAAATAGAATTACCATATGGTCCAACAATTCCATTCGATGTATATACCCAAAAGAATTGAAAGCAGAAACTCAGATGTTTGTACACCTATGTTCATAACATCAGGATTCACAATAGTCAGAAGGTGAAAACAACACAAATAAATCCATCAACAGATGAAAGGATAAACAAAATGAGATATATACACACAACAGAATATTGTTCAGTCGTAAAAAGGAAGGAAATTCTGATATGTGCTACCACATGGATAAACCTTGAGGATGTTATGCTAAGTGAAATAAACCAGTCACAAAAGGATGACTACTGCATGGTTCCACTTATATGATGTACCTAGAATAGTCAAATTCATAGAGACAGAAAGTAGAATGGTGGTTGCCAGGAGCTGTGAGAGGGAATAATGGGGAGTTATGGATACAGAGATGCAATTTGAGAAAATGAAAAAGAAGGCCTGGAGATGGATGGTTGTGATGGTTGCACAACATTATGCAACTGAATTGTACACTTTAAAATGGTTAAATATTTTTACATTATGGTAGTTTAAATTGGTCATTTTTATATTATGGACAATTTACCACAATAAAAATTGCAATAAAAGCATATATTTCTTAAGGACCTGGCCACTGTGCAACATCTCTGGTGTCTTGCATGAAGCCCAGTAAGGCCAGATACATAATAGGTACCTATATATGTATTTGCTTAATAATTAATCAACTGGTATATTTTTCAATTTACATGATCATTATTTTTAAATGCACAGGGAAGGGAAGGGACAACAAAGCAGAGAAACATGTACTTAGCACTTACTATGTCCCAAACATTGCTAAAGGTTTAATATGCTCTAATTCACTCAGCCCTTAAAGACTCATAAAATTCAAAAAGAACTTCCCATCATAATCAGGACTCCAGTTGGATGTCCTGCTTTGATCACTTACTGCCAGTATTGTGTCATCTTCATAATTATGAGAAAGCCCATGTGTGATGTGATTGTGAGGAGATGTGGGTCAGTTTTCCTCCAGATGACTTCTGTAGTTCAAGCATAGACCCATTGCCAACCACAGCCACAGGATTCAACTTGAGGTTCCATGAGATAGTTCAACAACAGTGAACTTCTCCAGACTATCTTCAGAATTGCTCCACTAACACTACGCAGCTGAGCAATTAGGGAGGCTCTTCATCAGTAGAACCCTAAGTGCATTTAATTGTTCACTTTTGCAGTCAAGGTGTCAGGCCTGGCCATCTTTGCAGATGGTGGAGGTATGAGGTGATAATGAAGACTTATGAAAGATGTATAGGTTGGGTGCCTGGCTGGCTCAGTTGGTAGAGCATGCAACTCTTGATCTAGGGGTAATGAGTTCAAGCCCCATGTTGGATGTTAAGAATACTTACAAAAATAAAAAGATATATGAATCAGAGACTGTCTTAGCTTGGGCTGCTATTAACAGAATACCATAGATGAGGTGGTTTAAACAACAGACATTCATTTCTTATGGTTCTGGAGGCTAAAAACCCCAAAATCAAAGTGCCACCAGACTCAGTGTCTTGTGAGAGCCTCCTTCCTCATTTGTAGATGTCTACTTTCTCCATGTGTCCTCACATGGTGGAGAAAGAGAATTTTTTTTTAATTAAAAAAAAGTTTGTTAATGTTTATTTTTGAGAGAAAGAGAGAGTGCAAGTGGGGAAGGGACAAAGAGAGAGAAAGAGAGAGAGAGTCTGAAGCAGACTCCAGGCTCTGAGCTGTCAGCACAGAGCCCAATGCAGGGCTCGAACCCACAAACCATGAGTTCATTACCTGAGCCAAAGTCAGACACTTAACCAACTGAGCCACCAAGACACCCCTTTCTTCCTCTTCTTAAAAGACACTAATGCCAGCCTAAAGGCTCCCACCTTTCGGACTTTATCTAAACCTAATTATTTCCCAATGGCCCCACCTCCAAATACCATCATATTGGGAGTTACGACTTCAGCATATGAATTTGGGGGTAAGGGAAGACAAACATTCAGTCCATGACAGATACCCAAATCAAAAAGCTTGGCTGGGAAAAAAACTGGCCCTGTGCATACGATTGTATATTGTATATTTGGAAACATGGAAGTAAATGCCCGTATTTTGCAGGTTTCATCTTTTTGTCTAGAATAATTAAAAAAAAAAAAAAAACTGCCTCTCAGTGTTCTTCAGACTGAATGATTCCATTTTCTTCAGATTTTACCTATGGGCCAACTTAAAAGCATTAGAAAGAGACCCAAGAACTTGAGATCAAACCCCCAACGCTATGGCTTAGTAGGACATGATCTTGGCAAGTAATTTCATGATCTATAAAATGGCAGCTTGCCAGAGGCAGTGTAGCATGGGTCTAGAAGCAGCTTGCCCAGAAATAAGTACTAACTTTCCAATCTGCTAGCTGTGGGTCCTCAGGCAACCTCCTTACTTTCTCTGTGCCTTAGTTTCCTAAGCTAGAAGATAAGGACAATATCAAACTAATGTGTTTAATGAGGATTAGATGAGTTAATGCTTGTAATTACATCCAGTACATAATACGAACTGAATAAAAATTAACCTTTATTATTATTATATGTGCTCAACTTTCTCTTTTAACAAATAGCCCCAGACACTTAAAAACATTTCAGAAATATTTCCTTCCCTAAAGCTTGCTTACCAGAGGGGACTGAATCTTCTAAACACAAACAACATACTGCAGTTTTGCCTTTCATGGTTGGATTTATTTAGTATAAAGTCTAAATATTTGATGTAAATTTCTTTCATAGAAACTTTAAAGAAGTTTAAAGTCTAAAGGATTTTCCATAGAGCTGATCATCCAGAAATCCTTAGGACATTCTCCCTACCAAGTAGAACAAAATAAAAGTATGTTTTAAAACATACAAATTCCATCCCTTAATTCTTTGGAATGGTTTTTTTTTTTTTTTTTTTTTTTTTTTTTCATTTCCAAGCTCCAAATAATAAAGACAGATTGCTTCAGGAAAGAATAGAGAAGCCACATGGCTATTATCTGCTGACATGTTTGCCCAAGTAGGATGTGATGTCTGAGATAAAGCACTGCAGGCCTGACTGGTTCTATTGTCTGGAATAAAATCATAAGGAATGGGAGCCAATGCCACAAGGATGCCAAGGATCCAGCAATGAAGGGAAGCTTTATTTTCAATCAGAAGTTTCTCCTCTCTTCTCTCTGCTCTGCAACCCTTACCCCTGCCCCTACTCCTGCCGTGGTTTTCAAAACTACAATCTCAATAAGAGCTTAGGTGAAATAAAAGAAAGAACTAAAATAACATGTGAATTAGGTAAGTTGGTTGTTCATTCTTGATGTGTTCTTTCAGGTGGCAAATCACAACTGACTTGCATCCGCCAATAGAGTCAGGGTTCGATTTGTGGCCACAAAGCAAAATAAATGGCAAATCCACCAATTTGGTCAGGCTCATTAAGGCTACTTTGCATACAGATATACCCGAAGGAATATATAAGAAACCCAGAAGCAAACTTTGGGAAAAATCTCTAAGATTACTATGTGGTTGATAGGTTGCTGTCAAATCCTCCTGCTCTGTTCAGGACTGGTATATCTCTCAAGATAGCATTAATGCAGAACTGATTCCAACTGAGATTACTGAATCACTATCTTGAAAGTTTAAGTTCAAATTTAAAAGAATATATGTTATAGGTCTATGTTCACCTATTTGGAGTCTCACTTCAATAGATATTTTATTTATTCATGACATGTTCCCCCTTCACCAAATCTTTTGCTTCCAGCAAAACAATTAGAATCAACAAGGCAGGAAGAAGTGGGGAGTCCAGGTCTAGAAGTGGATGGTTGATCAACATAAGCGGGCACACTTAAATCCTTATTAAATTTTCTCATGATTTATCCCACACAGAGTTACAAGGAACCAGTAAAAAACACTTTTGGAAACTTTGGAAATTTTAAATTACTGAGAAACTCACTTGAACTGGCAGATTATGAAAGACATGAAATGGCAATGTGGAGCCACATAAATGTTAACTGACCTTAGTTCATTAGCAAAATCAATTAACCTCAAACTGACTCATACTGCACCAACAACACTTAACAAAATATCAAGGAGTCAGGAGTTTTTTAAAAGTCAGTTAGCTGATTTAAAATGCTGAGTTGACTAATGTCTTGTCCTTGGTTACACTAAGCCCTTCTCCAACACCCTCTAAATACCACATTTTTCAGATAGATAACTGCTCTGATTACTCCAGCTAAAACTGGTTAATTCCTTCCTAATCAGAACTCATAGCACTTTATTAGAAACACTAAGGTTGCCCTTTTCTTATTCTGTTTTATCGTTTCTTTTCCTGCAGACAGGAGTTATGTCTTTTTTTACAATGCCTTATGTATAGTAGGCACCCCAAATATTAATTTCAATTTTCCTGTCACGTACCATTATGTGGAAAGATCTCTAACCATTCTAATGCACAGGAAGATTTGGCAAGAATCCAAATTTCTCTTAAATTTTACTTTTTGTGCCCTTGCCTTCCTATTTATAACATACTTACACTAATTATCAAAAGACTTTATTTTCTAGAATATACAACTGTCAGGAGGAGGGAAATATACACAAAGAATGCTGAATGTGGGTGACAAGAAGAAATAACTTTTTTTTTTTTTGCCAGAAATTGGTTTTACCATCTGCTTTATTTCCTAAATTATTTTCTGATCATTTATATATATAAATAAATAAATAAATATATATATATATATATATATATATATATATATATATATTTAATTTACATCCAAGTTAGTTAGCATATAATGCAATAATGATTTCAGGAGTAGAATCCAGTGATTCATCCACTACATAACACCCAGTGCTCATCCCAACAAATGTCTTCCCTAATGCCCCTTGCCCATTTAGCCCATCCCCCCCCCACAACCCCTCCAACAACCCTCTGTTTGCTCTCTATATTTAAGAGTCTCTTATGTTTTGTCCCCCTGCTTGTTTTTATATTATTTTGCCTCCCTTGTTTTTATATTATTTTTGCTTCCCCTTATGTTCATCTGTTTTGTATCTTAAATTCCACATATGAGTGAAGTCATATGATATTTGTCTTTCTCTGACTAATTTCACTTAGCATAATACACTCTAGTTCCATCCACTTAGTTGCAAATGGCAAGAATTCATTCTTTTTGATTGCCAAATAATACTTCATAATATATATGTATACCACATCTTCTTTATCCATTCATCCATCGATGGACATTTGGGCTCTTTCCATATTTTGGCTAATGTTGATAGTGCTGCTATAAACACTGGAGTGCATATGCCCCTTAGAAATAGCACACCTGTATCCCTTGGGTAAATACCTAGTAGTGCGACTGCTGAGCCACAGGGTAGTTCTATTTTTAATATTTTGAGGAACATCTATACTGTTTTCCAGAGTGGCTGCACCAGTTTGCATTCCCACCAGCAGTGCAAAAGGGTTCCTCTTTCTCCATATCCTTGCCAACATCTGTCTTTGAGTTGTTAATTTTAGCCATTCTGACTGGTGTGAAGAAGAAATCACTTTAGAATTAAAACTCTATCTTAGCTGTGTTAAGTCATGTTCCCTAAGGAAAGGACTGTAGTGGAGATTTGCATCCAGATTGTATTTATTCTTCCCCCCACCTCTGCCCAATTGCAGATTGAACATCCGTAAGGGGGTAAAGAATGAAGGATTGCACAGAAGGAGGGACTGAACTGTGATACAGAAACAACAGAGATTTTGCCAAATGCCACTGGGAGTTCAGGGGACAGAATAACCCTTCAGAGTTGTTCCAAATTGAAGTGAGGGAGCCTGGGACATTTTGCATATCACCTAGTCATTGGACACAGGCTGCTTCCAAACTAAGGATAGGCTTGGGAAAGGAAGCACCTTTAGGCTGAGGACAATTTTCAGAGAGGGACTTTGGTGAAAGCTGTCAGCAGCCAAAACTTCAGGGAACTGAGGGAATGAGCTCCTCCGTCTTGAGGTGGGAAATCTGGGTGGTGAACCACAGTATCCTCTACAAAGCTATTCTACAAAGTAATCCACATATATGGCCAATGAAGTGATTATATATACAAATAAATCAGCACTTATATTTAATCAAGAAAGTCAAGTTACTAAGTCATAGGATATTTTTTATATTAAGAGATTATTGAGAAAATGAGGTATCTAAAATATAATTTCTATTATTTCTTCTGCCAAACATGTAGTGATAACGTTAAGTATCACCCTACATGGTGATTTACTTACATGAAATTAAGAAAATAATTTCTGGATCCATTGCTTTCCCAAAAGAGACTGATAGAAACAAATACTCTGCTCAGTTTTATGACATTATTGCTAGTACTGGAATAAGGTGAAAAAGTATTATAGTTAAGAATACAGGTCCTAACTATGCCTCAAATACAGTCAATTCCTTTTAATGGTAGTATGAAAATTTAATATTATAAATGACCCATTAATATTTATCAGTTTATCACCACTCTTAAGTACAAATGCTCACTCCCCACTCAAAAAAAAAGCTACTGTTTGGGTTTGGTATGGCATTATTACTTACACAAAATATTTTACATGATTAAATGAGTTTGGGTACATGGATAAGAAATCAACAGGCCTCTCCTATATTAGGCTCTCAAATGTGCTTGAATAGGCTCAAATTAGTGTAATAACCATTATTCTGAAAGTCAGAATGGCCTACCATAAGAACTCTTAGCCTAGGGGCACCTAGGTGGCTTATTCAATTAAGTGTCTGACTCTTGATCTCAGCTCAGATCTTGATCTCAGGGTCAAACTCCTCACTGGGCTCCACACCAGGCATGAAGGCTACTTAACAAAAGTAAAAAAAAAAAAAATCAAAAACAAAAAAAACCAAAAAACACTTAGCCTAAGACCCAAGATACTAAAAATAATAACCCTATATTCAGAAGAATATTATACAAATGGAAATATCAGTTGGAAGCTAGGCAGGAATAATATCATGGAGGTATAAAAAGTAGTTGAGAATGGGAGCCCTTAACTCAAACTGGAAAAAAAATTCTCATAATACTACTTTTCTGCTATATGTATTCTTTTTTTTTCAATATATGAAGTTTATTGTCAAATTGGTTTCCATACAACACCCAGTGCTCATCCCAAAAGGTGCCCTCCTCAATACCCATCACCTACCCTCCCCTCCCTCCCACCCCCCATCAACCCTCAGTTTGTTCTCAGTTTTTAAGAGTCTCTTATGCTTTGGCTCTCTTCCACTCTAACCCCTTTTGTTTTTTCCCTTCCCCTCTGCTATATGTATTCTTAGGATAAGTTATTAACTTTTCTGGGCTTCACTTTTCTCATATGTAATTAGCAATAATTCCAGCCTCATTAAGACTTTGGTGTTATCAAGGGTGACGTCAGCAAGATGGAAGGCTTGGAAGAACCTAGCACTCATCCCCCCAAAAAAACAGCAATTTTAAAACTGCCCACAAACAAACAAAGCTCTGGGAGAGCTCCAGAGTATAATGAAAAAGTTGCAACAACCCTGTGGAGCACAAAAACTGACTATATCTGCATAGAAAAGCAGAGAAAGCATTTTACCTATATCATCCTATCCCCCAGCCTGGAACGCTTGGGCAAAAAGAGGACCCCAAATTCCACCATGGGAGTAAGGAGAACAGGAGAACCCCAGAAGCTCTAGCCACTGAGGACCCTCACTGCTCCCAGGGATACACAGTTTATACCACTAAGGACTTCCACAGTCTTTGCTGACACTGACCTTGGCTAACAGAGCTGCCCAGAGTCCATACCACTGCACCTCCCATCTCCAGCCACAGCACCTCACCCAGACAGCATGCACAGGTGATGGTCTTTACCCACCAAAGCTAGTACACAAGGTCTAGAATAGATGACTGCTCACTGAAATGTACAAGTGTTCTTAATACAAGTGTTCATTAGTTATATGGGAGGAATCCTTTCCAATGTATATGTCTATCAAATCATCATGATGTACACTCTAAATACCTTAAAATTTTATCAATTATGCTTCAAAAAAAGCTAAAAACAGAAGACTCGAATAAAATCAGAAAATAAAAGAGGAGACATTACAACGGATACCTCAGAAATTAAAAGGATCATAAAAGACATCTTATGAACAATTATACTCCAACAAAGGAGATACCCCACAAGAAATGATTAAATTCCTACACACATGCAACCTACCAAAACTGAATTAAGAAGAAATAGAACTCTTAAACAGACCAATTACAAATAAGAAGACTGGATCACTAATCAAAATTCTTCCAACAATTAAAATCCCAGGACAAGATGATTTCATAGGCAAATTCTACCATTCAAAAAAGAATTATTACTAATTCCTCTTAAATTCTTCCCAAAACAATGTGAGAAGGGGAAACACTTCCAGACTCATTTTGTGAGCATCACCCTAATACCAAAACCAGACAACAATACCACAAGAAAACTAAGGCCAATATCCCTGACGAACATAGATGGAAAAATCCTCAATAAAATACTAGCAAACTAATGCAACAGCACATTAAAAGGGTCATAAATCATGACTAAGTGGGATTTAATCCTGGAAAACAAGGATGGCTCGACATATGCAAATCAATCAATGTGATACACCACATTAACCAAATGAAAGAAAAAAACACATTCACACACATGATCATCTCAATAGACCTAGAAAAAGCACTGGACAAATTTCAACACCCATTCATGATTAAAACTCTTAACAAAATAGTTGTAAAAGGAACTTACCTAAACACACTGAAGGCCATCTATGAAAAGCCCACAGCTAACATCATAATTGCTAGGAAAATATTGAAAGCTTTTCCTCAAAGATCTCGTACCAGCAAGGATGCCCACTCTCACAATTTGTTTTCAGCATAGTACTGAAGTCCTAGCCAGAGCAATTAGACAAGGAAAAGAAATAAGGCATCCAAATCAGAAAGGAAAAAGTAAACGTATCTCTATTTGCAGATGACATGATCATATAAGTTAAAAGCTTTTAAAAGCTCAACAAAAAATGGTTAGAACTAGTAAACAATTCAGTAAAGCTAGAGGGTACAAAATGAACAGACAAAAATCAGTCACATTTCTCTATACAGACAACAATCCAAAAAGGAAATTGAGAAAGCAATCCCATTCACATAGCAACAAAAAGAACAAAATACCTACTTAGGAGTAAACTTAACCAAAGGGACAAAAGTCTTATACATTCAAAATTATAAAACATTGGTGAAGAAATTTAAAAAGACACAGACAAATGGAAAGACATTTAGTGCATATGGATTAGAAATAATAGTTTATATGTTAATACATTAATTGTTAATATGTCCATACTATCCAAAGTGGTCTACAGATTCAATACAATCCCTATCAAAAAAACAATGGTATTCTGTATAGAAGTAGAAAAACAATCAGAAATTCGTGTGGAACTACAAAAGACCATGCATGGTTAAAGCCACCCTAGCCAGAAGAACAGGCTCAAGGCATCACACTTCCTGATTTCCAAATATGTCACAAAGTCACAGTAAACAAAATAGTATGGTACAGACATGAAAACAGATATGCACATCAGTGGACAGAATAGAAAGCCCAGAATTAAATCCATTTATCTATGGTCAACAGATCTTCAACCAAGGTGTCAAGAAACACAGTGGAGGAAGGATAATCTCTTCAGTAAGTCATGTTGGGAAAACTTGATATCCACATGCAGAATGAAAATGGACCCTTATCTCACTCTATCTACAAAAATCAACTTAAATACATCGTTAGAATTAAACATAGGACCTGAAACTTTAAAACTGCTAGAAAAAAATATAGCGGAAAAGCTTCTGGACATTGTTCTAGACAATATTTTAGAAATGACACAAAAAGCACAGGCAACAAAAACAAAGGACACATGGGATGCATCAAACTGAAAAGCTTCTGCACAGTGAAGGAAACCATGAATGAAATGAAATGCAATCTATGGAATGGGAGAAAATATTTACAAACCACATATCTGATTAGGGATTAAAATCCAAAATACATAAGGAAGTCAAAAAGATTTAAAAATGGGCAGAGGAACTTAATAGACATTTCTCAAGAAAACATACAAATGGCCCAGAGGTATATGAAAAACTTCTCAATATCACTAATCATCAAGGAAACGCAAATCAAAACCACAATGTTTGTTTGTTTGTTTGTTTATAATGAAAACAGGTGAGAATTTTTATACCTGCTAGAATGGCTGTTATCAAACAGACAGGAGGTAACAAATGTTGGTGAGAATGTGGAGAAAAGGGAACTCTTGTACTCTGGTGAGAATGTAAATTGATACAGCTGTTATGAAAAAGAGTAAGGATGTTCCTCAAAAAATGAAAAATAGAACTACCTCATCATCTAGCAATCCCACTTCCAGGTGTATATCTCCAACGGAAATGAAATCAATATCTCAGACATATCTATTCTCCCGTTTTTTACAGCATTATTCACAATAGCCAAGATATAGAAACAACCTAAATTTCCATTGATGAATGAATAAAGCAAAAGGGATATGTGTATGTATATTCAGTGGAATACTTGTTCAACTTGAAAAAGAAGGAAATCATTACACTTATAACAACATACATGAACCTAGAGGACATTATGCTAAGTGAAATAAGACACAGACAAATACTTCATAATCTCACATATATGTGGAATCTAAAATAGTCACAAAAATTAGAGAATATAGTGATGGTTTCTAAGGACTCAGGGGAGGGGGAAATGGGAAGATGTTGGTCCAAAGGTACAACATTTCAGATACAAAAGATGAACAAGTTCTGAAGATCCAACGTACAGCAATGTCAATATAGTTAACAATACTGTACTGTATACTTGAAACTTGCTAACAGGGTAGATCTTAAGTATTCTCACCACAAGGAAGAAAAAAAGATAGGGGGTGCCTGGCTGGCTCAGTCAGTACAGCATATAACTCTTGATCCCAGGGTTGTTGAGTTCAAGCCCCAAGTTGGGTGTAGAGATTACTTAAAAATAAAATCTTTTTTTTTTTAATTTTTTTTTAACATTTATTTATTTTTGAGACAGACAGAGAGAGAGCATGAACAGGGGAGGGTCAGAGAAAGAGGGAGACACAGAATCTGAAACAGGCTCCAGGCTCTGAGCTGTCATCACAGAGCCCAATGCGGGGCTCAAACCCACAGACCGCGATGACCTGAGCCAAAGTCAGATGCTTAACCAACGGAGCCACCCAGGCGCCCCAAAATAAAATCTTTATTAAAAAAAAAAAAAAGGGAGGGAGGGAGGAAATGGTAACTATATGAGGTGACAAATATGTTCATTAGCTTGATTGTGGCAATTATTTCACAATGCATATGTATATCAAAGTAAGTTATACATATTAAACATACACAATTTTTTCCAGTTATACCTCAGTAAAGATGGAAGGGAGATCATGGTGCTATTACACAGGATTATATGTGGAAAGTGCTAGCAGAATATTTCATATATTCATACATTCAAGTAAGCAGTAAACACCAAATAGTAATAGTATATTTGAAGATATTGCAAATTTGAAGAATTGTGTTCAACTTTCAGTGAAATATGTTCTATGGACTATATCTGAGAAAATCATCTTTTGAAAACTTAGGTTATAAAATATTCTGAAGCCCATGATATTGTGAAACAATGGTCAGCCCCAGTCATCCTACTACAGCATATTCTTGCATCATGGTTTCAAACTTTTCAGCTCACGATCCCTAGAAAAGATTTTCGAAAAACTATGTACCTCTTCACATATTTAACTTTACTTTTCATTATAGGTTTTTAAGTTATATTTCTTATTATCAGGAAAGAGAAATGTATACATTTCATGAAGTAAAATAAATGAGGTCTGACTAACCAGAATAAATACCTCATAATATGCTTTGATAAAATAGGTATTAACTCTTTTCTTGAATTAAGTGTAGCTGATCTGTAAGCACATCTCAGAAACAGCCTCTCTAGGAATAAAAGTTAGCTTCCTGGCTCTACAAGACTTGGTTGGAAATCTAGTATGATACATGTGACTAGTTCTTCGTACTTTTCAAAGAAACTTCATACTCTTGTCTCCTGATGGGCTTTATCTCTGAACTATCAGTTGGTGTGAGAACCACTACGCTTGAATCTTGGAGGCCTTTACAGAGACAGCAAGAAGGAAAATGGGTAAAAATAAGCCATCCTGAAGCTGACTCTCTCATTTCTTAAGATTTTCCCATATACTTTGACTTTCTGTGCTTAATTCAGCCCACCACTACTTTCAGCTCTCTTCTTTCAGGGAAATACATTTTCAATTCTTGGGAAAATGGAAGGATAATAATTTTCCACACAGTCAATGTAGAGAAAGCAATATCAATGTATTCATAGCCTGTTTCAACAGAAGAAACCAAAAAAAAAAAAAAAAGCAAAGAGGAGGAGATATTTTTTAAGTTCTACAATCACTCCATAAGATCACTGGTTCTTGGGTTGTAAAGGAAATATTGACAGAATCTGAAACTTAATTGATTGTTATCAAAAGATTATGCAGATAACTGAAAAACTGTTAGGTAACATGTACACCCACCAAGTCTCCTAAGCCAATATCCCGGAAAGAGGTGAAATTTACCTTCACATTTTAAAAGAGCTAGAAGCACTCTGACAATACCTAGCTCACTACTTCATTTTCAGGTGCCAAGAAAATGTGAAAATATGAGAAGAATTTTTTAACATATCCCTTAAAATCCATTATCATTTTTTAAAAAACAAGAAAACAAATAATATAGAGTGCAGAAGTCAAATGAGGAATAAAAGAAGAAACTCTTTGGATGCTCTCCTCCTGCTGAGGTTGAAATTAAGGGTATTTGTTCCATGGCCAGGTTGCAAAGTGCTGGTATAGCAGAAACTCTTCATTATAAGAATGCTAGACAAAGTATTCATCATAAAAGGTTAACTGTGGTGTGTTAGGATTTTGTTGTCCAATTAGATGAAATTATTACATTCTAGGGAGTCTGTGAATAGTTTAATAGTTAAGAGCACAAGTCAATGAAACATATAAATTTAACTTCCGTGTTGTTCAGCCACTTACACACTGTTCCATAGCTAAAACCTGCTCCCTGACCTTGACCTGTCTTCTCAAGAATCTGTATGAGGGTTGAGAAATAACTCAGTAAGCGAGTACAGATCATCCAAAAAAACCCATTCACCATGGCTGGAAAAGCATCTCAAAGTACATACACTGCTAATTGCTAATGGAGACATACTAAAGATAGAATCCTAGAATAGTAGGCCTAGAAGGGATGTCTGAGATCATCTAGCAGGAGCCTTCAATTGACATATAACAAAACTTACAGAAGTTAAATAATTTGCCCAAGGTAAGTGAGGGGCAGAGCTTAAAAGAAAACTTATGATCATTCTGAGTGCCAAGTTCTACAAATATAAATCAACTTTATTTATATTTTACCTGGCCTATTCATATCACTGAGTGGTCATGAAGTTTAAAATAAAGTAATAGAGATTGCAGAAACTTCTTACTCAACATGTCTCCAGAGGCAAGGGAAACAAAAGCAAAAATGAACTGGGACCTCATCAAAATAAAAAGCTTCTGCACAGCAAAGGAAACAATCAGCAAAACTAAAAGGCAACTGACAGAATCAGAGAAAATATTTGCAAATGACATATCAGATAAAGGGTTGGTATCCAAAATCTATAAAGAACTTATCAAACTCAACACCCAAAAAACAAAGAATCCAGTGAAGAAATGGGCAAAAGACATGAACAGACACTTCTCCAAAGAAGACGTCCAGATGGCCAAAAGGCACGTGAAAAAATGCCCAACATCGCTCATCATCAGGGAAATACAAATCAAAACCACAATGAGATACCACCTCACACTTTCCAGAATGGCTAACATTAACAGCTCAGGCAACAACAGATGTTGGCGAGGATGTGGAGAAAGAGGATCTCTTTTGCACTGTTGGTGGCAGTGCAAGCTGGTGCAGCCACTCTGGAAAATAGTATGGAGGTTCCTCAAAAAACTAAAAATAGAACTACCCTACGACCCAGCAATGTCACTACTAGTCATTTATCCAACGGATACAGGTGTGCTGTTTCGAAGGGACACATGCACCCCCATGTTTATAGCAGCACTATCAACAATAGCCAAAGGATGGAGAGAGCCCAAATGTCCATCAATGGATGAATAAAGAAGATGTGGTATATATATACAATGGAGTATTACTTGGCAATCAAAAAGAATGAAAGCTTGCCATTTGCAACTACGTGGATGGAACTGGAGGGTATTATGCTGAGCGAAATTAGTCAGAGAAAGACAAAAATCACATGACTTCACTCATACGAGGACTTTAAGAGACAAAACAGATAAACATAAGGGAAGGGAAACAAAAATAATATAAAAACAGGGAGGAGGACAAAACATAAGAGACTCGTAAATATGGAGAACAAACTGAGGGTTGCTGGAGGGGTTGTGGGAGGGGGAATGGGCTAAATGGGTAGGGGCATTAAGGAATCTATTCCTGAAATCATTGCTTCACTATATGCTAACTAATTTGGATGTAAATTTTAAAAAATAAAAAATAAAGTTAAAAAAAAAGTAATAGAGATTTTTTTTTTTTTTTTTAAGGAAAGAAAGACTGCCATATGCAATACCTCATTTGGATGTGTGTGGAGTCTTGGAAGCTTGGCTACCCTATGTTCTACAAATGGACCTTGACAGCCTGTCTGGAGGTTCTAGCAGGGGAGGGAAGCTACTGGTAGACCCTTCACCAAAGAGCAGTCCTCCTCTTCCAGGGAAGGTTGTCCTCCGACCAAGTATGCAGCTTCAGGAGGGACATACACAGAGCAGTGAGGAAGGAAAGGGACACTCTCCAAGCCTACCAGATGAACCTGGCAATCAATAGGATGACAAATGTTGCAGCTATATATTCTCACCTCTGGTGAATGCACTATTTCAAAGTTATTCAAACACTGCAATGAAATTATTCAAGAAGGAACATGGTAACTTATAAAGAGAATCTCAATTTAAATCCTAGTTTAACCATTTATAAGTTAACTTGGACAAATCCCTTCACATCTCTGAGCCTGAACTTCATCTTCAAGAAAGAGAAAACAATGAACTATTATTCTGCCAACCTTACATAGTTGCAAGGATCAAATGAGGTAGATGATAATACATGGTAAAGGTCATAGTAAACTATAAAGTGCTATGACAGCAAAACCAAATATAACTAATGTTCCATGTGCCCCAGTTTATGTAGAATAAAAACAGTCCAGCGAAAAATACAAACATACACGTGCACACACACATATGCACATGTGCACACTTACTTGTCATTTGTTTGTTTGTTTGTTTTTTCATTCTGTTTTAGCCATCCTAATGGATGAGATGTGGTATCTCATTGTGGGTTTTATTTGCATGTCCCTAATGACTAATGATACTAAGCATCTTTTCATAAGCTTATATCCCTTTTGTAGATGTTCTCCTATTCCACTGGTTGTCTTTTTCTTTTCTTACTTTAACGTTCATTTATTTATTTTGAGAGACAGTATGTGTGCATGCATGCATGTGTACATGAGTGATTAGGGGGGAGAGGGAGAGCGAGAGGGGGAGGGGGAGGGGGAGGGAGAGAGAGAGGGGGAGGGGGAGGGGAGGGGGAGGGAGAGAGAGGGGGAGGGGGAGGGGGAGGGGGAGGGGGAGGGGGAGGGGGAGGGGAGAGAGAGAGTCCCAAGCAGGCTCTGTGCTGTCAGTGCAGAGCCCAACGAGGAGCTCCATCTCACGAATCATGAGACCATGGCCTGAGCCAAAATCAAGAGTCAGCCACTTAACCGACCGAGATACTCGGGTGCCTCATCTTTTTATTCTCTTGATGGTGCCATTTGAAGCACAAGAGTTTTTAATTTTGATGAAGTCCCATTTATCTGTTTTCTTCTGTAGCTTGTGCTTTTAGTGTCTTCTTTTTTAATTTGCACTCATTTAAACATATAAACACAATACAGACTGCTTTAAAACTAATCCAAGAACCAGGAACTACCTGCTCCAAAGCTGTCCTAGCCACAGCAGATCTTGGCTGGACATAAGAAACAGATTAGAACTCTATACTATGTGAATTAATTGATTTCTATGTTCTTTAACCATCCCACCCCTCCACTCCCACCATAACCCACCCTTAGTTTTTGCCAAAGTTCCTTTTGGAAGATTCCAACATTATCACAGCTGAACTAAAGGAAAAAGTTTACATCTCTGCCAATATATGTTGGGAAAACAGTATGCTCTCAATGATCAGATGTCTTGATGCTACGCCTTCAACTAAAAAGTTCAGAAGGGCCAGTATAGAAAGTGTGGACCCAAAAGGGGCAGAACTGGGAAGAATCATGATTACTCTCTTCATGTAAGGGCACCAAATGTGCAAGAAGAAATGGCAGCTAAAAGCCTGAAAGAAGAGTCAGAAAAATATAAAAAATAAGTACAGAAACACAAAAATACAGAGTGGCCTATGTTCTTTTTTCAAAGGATGAGATTGTTCTCCATACCTCAGGGGGTATTAATCAATATTATTGGCCAATACTTCTCTTCCAAAGTAGCTGCAGGCTAGTACTATATCGACCTAAAGGGAGATTGGGATTATTGAAGAATTCTGACTACAACAAAATGGAACCAGACTAAACCAGATAGTTTCAGTCCCAATTTCCCTAATTATAGAAAAGAATATTTGACTGGTCTAAGCTGGTCAAGTTACCACCTCTTCTCTAATCAAAGTGGTCAACATCATATAGCACAAACATGACTTCTACAGTAAGGAAAGCTGAAAACATATCTAAGATGAGAACAGCTTAAGGTAGTGTCATTACCTGGTGGGAAGAATAGTAGTAGTCTATCAGGTTACCTGATCTCTAGGCAAGCTCATAATCTTTACAGTCAATATTTTTTTTTATTTTTTAAATGTTTATCTATTTTTGAGAGAGAGAGAGAGAGACAGAGAGCAACCAGGGGAGGGACAGAGAGAGATGGAGACACAGAATCGAAGCAGGCTCCAGGCTGTCAACGCAGAGCCCCACATGGGATTCAAACACACAGATCACAAAATCATGACCTGAGCCAGAGCTTGATGCTTAACCAACTGAGTCACCCAGATGCCCCAAGTCAATATATTTTTTAAATGAGTCTGTACCGTTAAGAATTAGTGGGGATTTTCTAACATCTGCATACACACACACACACACACACACACACACACACACACACGCTTCCCATAAATCATTTAAATCATCACTGCAGTTATGAGATGAAAATATCCTTTACGAATACAGATCTACATTTGGTTCTTTCTCTAAACACAGTGAATTCTCCCATAACACAAAATAACCCCAAATTCTGAGGGCTTTTTGTGTTGTAAAGTTACACTACATTTAACTTTCTCAAGTGAATAGTTTCAAATTGCATTTTCAACTGGGAGCATGGATCAGTGGTTAAAAACAGGAAGTTTGATGAGTAAACTTGAAACCAGTGAAAATACAAATGATAATGAGGGAAATTCAGAAAAACCTGAAATTGTCCACAGATGTGACAGTTATGGAGCAGCTCCCAAGTTTTCCCACATGAAGCTGATAAAGGAAAGCATGACTGCAATATCCCCTCAAACAAATAATAAATCTACAGAGAGCAATCACAGGCTGTTCTCATATGCTACTCTAAAGTAATTTCCTTAGTATTTTGGATATTTAATAAAGCTTTGTGACCTTTGTTCAAGAAATCCTGCAGTAATACTTATTGGAGACCATGATGCTAGCAGAATTATTTAAAAACCAATCATGCAGATTTTAAGGAAGAGCACCAGGATTCAATGAAAAGCATAGCCAAAAAGGCTAATTAGAAATTGCTTCAAGTTTTCCTCGAAGGCAATTTTAGAACCCCCTCAGAAAGTGAGGCCTATCTACTAGCGGACTAGAGTGAACTAGCAAAGCAAGTGAAAAACATGTCAAATAACTCATCTTTATGGCTCAAAAAGCATAAACAACTGGGAGAATGAAGTTAATCAAACTTTTTTGCCTTGCATTTGAATTAAAACATCAATATTAATAATTTAGCCATTTCCTTGGTCTTTGCTTGCTATATTTATGGTATGTTTGATGGTAAATGATAGATCAGTTTTTCCTGAGTTATTGGCATATGTCCAAATCTAAGACACATAAATCTGTAGGAGGGGTGACAGTCACGGCCTGAGCTCTCACTAACCCTGAATGCCCAAGCAATTTCTGCAAAATTCTCCAAAGGCACACTTCCTTAAAGATTTCTTCTGATTTTCAAAATGTGTTCAGTGAAACAATTAACTTCCCATATTATGCTTTAAAATATGTTTTGAATAGAGGCACCTGGATGCTCAGTCAGTTGAGTGTCTGACTTCAGCTCAGGTCACGATCTCACAGTCCACGAGTACGAGCCCCACGTCAGGCTCTGTGCTGACAGCTCAGAACCTGGAGCCTGCTTCAGATCTGTGTCTCCCTCTCTCTCTCTGCCCCTCCCCTGATCATGCTCTGTCTCTCTCTGTCTCAAAAATAAATAAAAATATTTTTAAAAAGTTTTTAATATGTTTTGAATATTCTTTTTTCCACAAATTCATGATGAAATGGAACTTTTCAACCACATGGTGTAAGCTGTCTGAACTAGAAGAAAGGCCTGGTCAGGGATAAACAGCTACTTTCATCTTAAATAACTTTTTTAAGTCATACATAATTTGGCTGCTCGAAGATCTGCTTGGAAGACATCAAGTTTTTACTTATGATTTAAGGTTATGAAATAAACAGCTTCTGGGCTATAAGGTATGCCTTTTATCATATCTTAGCCAAGGCAAGCCTATATGTCCTGATGTGACTGAGCAATCTGGCACACCTAGGCATTTTTTGAGGTGCTTACGTTACTTTTGGATCACACCCTAGAGATGTTCTGTCCCAAACTGCCAATAACTGGTCAATAACTGGTTTTTATTGAGTACCATTATGTACTCAGCACATAGACCCCTCCATGTATTTAGGCTGCTTTCTCTCTGCTTGTGTCAAAGTGACAAGTGACTTTACCCAGTTATAGGAGTAACACCAGGTTCACATCAGCCTGCCTGACACATGCCGGAATTTGGGGTGCTCCTGTGATGACTTACAGCTTGGCTTTTCAGTACATTGTCACTTCCTGTCTTTACCACATCTCATTCTTCCCAGGGCGTTTCCTCTCTTTTCAAATACAGGGCAGTTTGCCCCCATATCTTCTGTCTTGGAATGTTAATCATTATTCTGTGCCAAGAATTACAATGAGATTAGAACAGACACTGCTTTCAAAACCCCCTCACCCTGTCTTCATAATCCTAGTTATTGCTACTTTTCTTGGAACTTGTACTTCTCTGCATTCCCTACTTTTCTGACCCAACCAAAAAATAATTACCTCATTCTCTAAATGAACTCCTTTCCTTTTTTTTCTTCTTCTCTTTATTATTCCTCTTCTCTCTTTCTTCTCTCATGAACACTGGTTCTGTTGTCTATAAGACATTCACTGGGGCGCCTGGGTGGCTCAGTCAGTTAAGCGTCCGACTTCAGCTCAGGTCATGATCTCACGGTTCATGGGTTTGAGCCCTGCATTGGGCTCTGTGCTGATAGCTCAGAGCCTGGAGCCTGTTTCAGATTCTGTGTGTGTGTGTATGTCTCTCTCTCTGCCCCTCCCCCACTCACACTGTCTCCCTCTGTCTCAAAAAAAAAAAAAAAAAAAAGACATTCACTTTCACAAATGGGTCTGTATGTCAAAGTTTTATTACTTTAAGCCAAAAGAATTGAGGGTCTACTAGACTAGCTACTTCAAACAATAGATATATTAATTAGACATGGTCTCAAAAAGCTCTGGTCTCATGCATCATGTTAGAAATGGATTTGGCATGGGCCCCTGGGTGGCTCAGTCAGTCGAGCAACCAACTTCAGCTCAGGTCATGATCTTACGGTTTGTGAGTTTGACCCCCACCTCGGGCTCTGTTGCTGAAAGCTCAGAGCCTGGAGCCTGCTTTGTATTCTGTGTCTCCCTTTCTTGGCCCCACCCCCGCTTATGCTTTGTCTCTGTCTCTCAAAAATGAATAAATGTTAAAAAAAAAAAAAAAAAAAAAAAGAAGGAAAAGAAAGAAATGGATTTGGCAGACAGAGACTGTTTAGATATCATTCCAGATCCAGGAGGAAAGACAACAGAAAAATCAGGACGTGTTAAAAGAGTGATACCACTTGGCCAAAATAGACACCATGTGTAGGAAAATCATGACACATAAATCTCTAAAGATAACCTGAACTATATGATTTGCTACTTCATTTTCTGGGAAATAATGAAGCAATGAAGATTTCTGAGTAGGGAAGTGGCCTACTCAGAGCCTGCCTCAGGAAGGCGAATCAGCTAGCAGTGTGCAGGGTGAATCCCAAGGTCCAGGGCAGGAGCCAGGGCTGTATGGGAGCCACACCAATTGTTCAGACAGGAAGCAATGCAGGTCTGGACTGAGGAGGCAATAACAAAAGGAAGGAGAAAAATCGTGTGAATAACACTTACAGGACAGAAACTATGTGAAGTACCTTGATAAGTATTAGTCCGTTTTAAGAAAAAGAAAAGTGGGTATGACAGATGTAGCCAAAATCAGGGAAAGGAATGGGATTACTATTTACTGAGGAGTAAGGATAACATGTGCAGCTTTTATCCAGTCCTCTCAATTGGCCATGGAGGGGGATGTTATTTTCTTCATCTAAGATGCCATGAGTTTAAATAATTTTCTCAAGTAGCAAAACCATGATCTGAACCCAGGTTTATCTGCCTCTGAAATAGAAAGCCGATAGAATCTAATATATTAGGCACGAAGCATGAGAAGTAAGAATAAAAATTTGGTTGAGTTTTGAAGGATGACTCATTAGTAGTGTTGTCATTAATAAAAACAAAATAAAAACAATCAGAGAGCCTGGAGTTTGCTAAGTGTAAATTTATAAGCTTAGTTTTAAACATGCTGAGTTTGAAATTCTGGCTGATTACCTAAGTAAGAAAATCCTGGCAACAGCTGGAAATTGCTAGGTTTGGGAATCAGGAAAAGAGATTTTGAGATGAAGGGCAAAGCAATTAATGAAATTCATGTGCAAAGCAATGTGAGTGGACAAGAAGTTAGTTGCCTGAGGCCAAGAATATAGAGAAGAGAACATCTTCATTATGGAGAAGAAGGAGGGGGTTAGGGGGAGCAGCTAGTGTGGGAGGAAGAAGAGAAGTTCTCAGAAAGATAAAAGAACCAGTAGATAGTGATATCAAGGAGGGCTTAGCAGGAGAAAGTTCCTAGAAGTGAAATTTCCACAAATTACCTGGTGACCTCCAGAAGGTGGTTTCATAGAGGGGTGAAAGGTAGAAGTGGGAGCCATAGTACAAGCAGTTAAGAAATAAATGCATGAGCAAGAAGTGAAAGCAGAATTTATTCTCTTTGAGAAGTTTGGTGGTAACAGGGGGTAAGTACTAGCCTGTTCAAGTAGCAGGGTCAGAGGAGAGTTATTTCAGGATAGGAAGGGCCCTGACCACATATGTGGGCAGAGGAGGAAAGATTAAAGGCAGAAGTAAGCTAGGACCTAGAGAATGGAGCAAAACCAAGAGGAGGTGAGCAGTAACAGAATCTAGAACAGAGTTCTTGGCAAGAAAAAGAATAAGCTGCCTTCTTATGAGACAGAAAAAGAGACCAGAGAGGTATCCTTCAGGAGAGACTGAGAGAATTCACATGGAACTCAATAAATGGGTTAAACAAGACAGAGAAAAAGGCTCTCCCCCAAAGGTTTGGAGTTCATATTCTAAAAGAAAGGGAAATGTTCATGTAGGTCAGAAAATGGAAACTCAATTTTGAAAAGTTACCAAGTTTCAACAATTTCTTCAGCTATTCTTCTACAGCATTTATTCCATTTTTTCCAGAATCTAAACCTTACTCTCTCTTATATCTCTGTTAGACTGTGGGGTTATAATTTGGACAATAAAGACAGTTTATTTGGTTGTCAAAAATGAAGCAACTCTCTGTGCTCTGATCTGTGTTCTTTTAAGCACAAGATTCAAGATATTTACTTGAGTGAAGTTTGCAAAGTACTGATCTCAGTGTTTATTTTCAATGACTATCAATCATATGGTGATTTTGATTGGTCTACAAGTAACAAATGCCAACTCTTGGGGGAAATGTTACATTTTACACAGATTAGCAAGAGAAACTTTAAAATAAACTCAGTTACTAGAGCTATTTTCCTAGCCCTTTCCATTGGTGCTGGCTGCATGACATACATGAATATTATTTAACCCTCATAATATCTTTATAGGGTATTGGTATCATTATCATTTCTGTTTTGCACATAAGTAATTGAGGATTAACTCAGGTAATTTCTCCAAGCTCTCAGAGCTAGTAAGCTAGTAATGGTAGAGCCAACCTCAGTTCTGGGCTGATTTAAAAGCTTACGCATCTAAAGATTAAAGTGTACCACCTCACAACTCAGTTGCATAATTTGTTACATACAGTGTTTTCTTCTTCTCTAATTCCTTTGTTACCAAGAACTCGCCTTTTTATTCCCTCCTCATCACAAGAGTATTAAATTCCTTGAAATCATACACCAAGTCTAGTATCCTGGGAACAGTCTGGAACACTGGACATCTTCCAAAAATATGGAAGTAACTTGAAATAAATTTAAATTAACTTTAAGGGGAGCCTGGGTGGCTCAGTCGGTTAAGCGGCCGACTTCGGCTCAGGTCATGATCTCATGGTCTGTGAGTTCGAGCCCCGCATCCGGCTCTGTGCTAACAGCTCAGAGCCTGGAGCCTGTTTCGGATTCTGTGTCTCCCTCTCTCTGACCCTCCCCCATTCGTGCTCTCTCTCTGTCTCAAAAATAAATAAACATTAAAAAAATTTTCTTAAATAAATAAATAAAATAAAATAATTAATCTTCAAGTGCCTGGGTGGCTCAGTCAGTTAAGCATCTGACTTCGGCTCAGGTCATGATCTGGTGGTTGGTGAGTTCAAGCCCCACATCGGGCTCTTTGCTATCAGGGCAGAGCCTACTTTGGATCTTCTGTTCCCCTCTCTCTCTGCCCCTCCTCCCACACACACACACACACACACACACACACACACACACACACACACTCTCTCTCTCTCTCTCTCTCTCTCTCTCTCTCTCTCTCTCTTTCAAAAGTAAATAAACATTTAAAAATAAATAAAATTGGGGTGTCTGCACGGCTCATTCGGTTAAGGTCTGACTTCAGCTCAGGTCATGATCTTGCAGTTCATGAATTCAAGCCCCACATCAGGCTCTGGGCCAACAGCTCAGAGCCAGAAGCCTGCTTCGGACTCTGTGTCTCCCTCTCTCTCTGCCCCTCCCCCACTCACACTGTGTCTCTCTCTCCCTCTGAAAAATAAATAATAAACATTAATATTCTTTTAAAAAAGGGGGCTCCTGGGTGGCTCAGTCGGTTAGGCGTCCAATTTCAGCTCAGGTCATAATCTTGCAGCCCCTGAGCTCGAGCCCCGTGTCAGGCTCTGTGCTGACAGCTCAGAGCCTGGAGCCTGTTTCAGATTCTGTGTCTCCTTCTCTCTATGACCCTCCTCCATTCATGCTCTGTCTCTCTCTGTCTCAAAAATAAGTAAACGTTAAAAAAAAATTTTTTAAGTTAAAAAGTAAAAATAAAAATAGGGGTGCCTGGGTGACTGAGTCATTTAAGAGTCTGACTGGCTCAAGTCATGATCTTGCTGTTGGTGAGTTCAAGCCCCACGTCAGGCTCTGTGCTGACAGCTCGGAGCATGGAGCCTGCTTCAGATTCTGTGTCTCCCTCTTTCTCTGTGCCTCCCCCACTCATACTCAGTCGCTCTCTCTCAAGAATAAATAAGTCAGTCAGAGAAAGACAGATATCATGTTTCATTCATATGTGGACTTGAGAAACTTAACAGAGGACCATGGGGGGAGGGAAGGGGAAAAAATAGTTTCAAACAGAGAGGGAGGCAAACCATCAGAGACTTTTGAATGCAGAGAACAAACTGAGAGTTGATGGGGGGGCAGCAGAGGTGGGGGAAATGGGTGATGGGCATTGAGGAGGGCACTTGTTGGGATGAGCACTGGGTGTTGTATGTAAGCAATGAATCACGGAATCTACCCCCAAAACAAAGAGCACGCTGTATACACTCTATGTTAGCTAACTTGACAATAAATTATAAATTAAATAAATAAATAAATAAAATAATTTTTAAAAAATTTTAAAAATAAATAAAATAAAATCATTAATCTCCCTTCAACTAAAAAAAATAAAATAATCTTACTTCATTTTTCAATCTACTTTGTTTCTACCCTTCTTCCTACACTCACCACCCCTCCTCCCCATTGGCTTCAAGAGAATATCCAAGTTTGGGAATGTGAATATCACAGTAAAAATAACACTCTAAAAGAGCTTCTATAAACAAGACTGTGCTTAAGTCTAGTATATAAATGCATGGAACATGAATAGAGTGTTTACATCGACAATTATCCAGGGGGATTTGAGCTAAGGATTTCACTCCCATAGAGCTAATGTTCACTTGTTCATTGATCACTTTCTATTTGCATGACTCAGTTCCCGCCCTTTGCGAGTTCTCAGACAAGTCAGAGGGACAGACAGATGATTACAGAACAGCCAGAACAGAGGTGGGAAGGATGGCCAGACAACAGCCTGACACTTTTTTCATCATTAATTATATGTATTTCAACCTAACTTCCCAATATGGGCTCACTTCCTTTTTGCATCAACATGAAGCCTCAAATGAAACCACACAGCGTATTTCATTTCAAAATGAAACTCATGACACAGCTAAGCAGTGAGTCACCCACAGAGGACATGAAATTTCATCCCAGTGGTTTCAAGACTGACTTTTCAATCATTAGACTACACTGTTTATTTCTTGATCTCAACTTTTTGTATCACTCATTTTAATTTAGATGATGATTATCACAATAGCTAATCTCTGTGTTACAGTGATAAAACCTACAACTCTCCACATCCCCAAAGACTGAGTTTGGGTAGCTCAGTCGGTTGAGCAACGAAGTCTTTTTTATTATTATTATTTAGTTTTGAGAGACAGAGCATGAGCAGGACAGGGGCAGAGAGAGAGGGAGACACAGAATCCCAAGCAGGCTCCATGCTGTCAGCACAGAGCCCGATGCAGGGCTGGAACCACGAACTGTGAGATCATGACCTGAGCCAAATTTGGACGCTTAACTGACTGAACCACCTGGGCACCCCAAGCGACCAACTCTTGATCTCAGCTCAGGTCTCAGGGCTGTGAGTTCAAGCTCCAGATTGGGCTCCACACTGGGTCTAGAGCCTACTTGGAAAAAAAAAAAAAAAAAAAAAAAAAGACTGAGTTTGGAACAAAGAGGATACAAGTGGGGAAACTATTTTCCTTACTAACCTAAATACTGGAGGAAATTAGAGATTTGATCACAATTTTTCCAGTGACTATTCTCATAACCTAAACTTGTATTATTATTTTTACTTTATTGTGTCCTATAGAATTTTTGTAAGTTAACAAAAGGATGTATCTTGTTACTTTTGAAAGTTATTCAATGCAAAAAAATAAATAAATAAATAAAACAGAGCTAAGAAGTCTTACAGTGAAGAGTGGACACAGGTCAATTACATATTTCGATATTCATGAGGATACCCTAAATGTAGCTTCCTATACCATGAGTGATGGCATAGCTATTTACCTATTTCCTGCCCTCCTCTTGAGAAAAAACAAAAACAAAAACAACCCCCAGTGATTTCTCAAGGTTAGAATACAAGTCAGTGTGAACCAACCACCCAAGTAAGTCCATGAGATTTCATTGGTCTAACTCCTACACACCAAAAGAAATCCATAAGACACAAAATGAGAGGGAGACTGAAAGTATACCTCAGCAATGCAGAAACAAATTTACATTTACCTCCACTTTTAGCTAATTTCCGAAAAGTGTTCTTGTGTATCCCAGAGGACACCAAATCTTAAGTGTGATCTTGCATCATCTCAACCTGCATACTTCTCTTCACCCTACTGTCATTACCACACAGTTGTGCACAGGCATTCCCACTTTAGAACTGCCAGGTTAAGGTTATGTGAAGAATGCATAGGCAACTGAGTCAGAAATATTGAAACCTTCTCAGAGGGCAACCCCAAGGTTGCAGGTCATATGATGGCTTGCAATAGCCTAGACATGCATGAAAGCAAGAAGTTTCATTCATGTCATTCTCACTGGGAAATCCTAATGAATCACCAGTTATGTGAAAAGAAAAAAACTGACAACCACATCCAAACTTTTTATTCCATCTTATGGAGAGATGACAATAAACTAGAAAGAGGTACTTGTATTTCACAACTCCAGATAGCTTGGTTTTGGTCAAAATCAAAGTCCTTCCTAAATACTTATCAGCTAGAAAGATGGGTGAGACACAGAACCACTTCCATTGTGACACATCTTCCACTATCAACCTTAACAATTTCAGTGCATACCCAGATCAAATCCTAATCTTTCCTTCTTTCTTTACAATGGAGTCACATCTTATTCCATGGTTAGGTGAGTCAGCCCACAAAGTGAAAATCTCATGTAATTCAAATACCCCTGAAAACTCCTGGAATGCCCCATGAAGTTCAGTGTCTTCTTGTGATCTTATCAGTTCTCCTCTGTTTCTCTAGGGCTTTTGTTTCATTTTTCAATTCCTACCTTGAGCATGTCAATAAATCCTTCACTTACCAAGTCCCTTGAAAAGTTCTTTCACATCTTTATTGTTGGCCAGAGAAACACTTAAAATTAGCCATATGATCTTTCCATGGATTTCCACCAAACACATTGCCTATGTCAGGCTTGATTGAATCTTCTGCCTGAGTACAGTGCACAAATAATGACAGCACTGCTCATCCCAATCTTTACCCCACTTTCTATCCCCCACCTCTAGCCCATCCCTGCTCTCCATTCTTTTCTTCCCTCCCTCTTTTTATTTCTGCCGAGTTCAATTTGGATAAATCAATTGCTGATATCATGAAAATCAGTATTGAGGGAATATTCTCAAGAAATATTTATAAACCCATTTGCCTGAATTTCTTTCACCATAACATTATTTTGTATTTAATTGCTCTCATTTGTTCATTTATTCATTCATCTCACAAATATTTCGTATACACCAGCTAGACACCAGACACCATTCAAGGCACCAGGAATACATCAGTGCTCACAACAGGCAAAGTATCTGATATCAAGGAATTCATTTTCCAGTGGAGTAGCCAGTAAATTGATGTTCCCTAACAGATTGTCAAGCAG
The DNA here is from genome assembly GCF_024362965.1 of Panthera pardus. NCBI lineage: Eukaryota > Metazoa > Chordata > Mammalia > Carnivora > Felidae > Panthera > Panthera pardus. The sequence goes on along the minus strand of NW_026526721.1, from coordinate 49,087,414 downwards.
TAGTGAATGCTAAAAAAGGGGGATAGGATGGTCACACAGGCCTCTGAAAAAAATGACACTGAGTGAGGCGCCTGGGTGGCTTAGTCAGTTGGGCGTCTGACTTCAGCTCGGGTTATGATCTCGTGGTTCACGGGTTCAAGCCCCACATTGGGCTCTGTGCTGACAGCTCAGAGCCTGGAGTCTGCTTTGTGGATTCTGTCTCCCTCTCTCTCTCTGCCCCTGCCTAGCTCATACTCTGTCTCTGTCTCTCCCTCTCAAAAATAAATAAAACATTTTTTAAAAAATGACACTGAGCAAAGACTTAAGTAAGCAAGAAGACAAGCCATGGATATCTAGAGGAACAGTGTTAAAGACAAAGGAAGCAGCAAATGTAGAGTATGGGATTGGAGTTTTCCAGAAACAACAAGGAAACTTCCAGTATGAATGAAACTGAAAGCTCATAGAAAAGAGTGGTTTGAGTCTGTGAGTTGGCCAGAATCCAGAAGGGCTTTTGGCTTTTATTCATGTTTGTTATGCAAAGCCCTGAGCCATGGATCATTTTGAGTGTGAGGTCATATGATCTGACTGAGGTGTTTTTAGAAGGATTTCTCCAGCTATTATGTGGAGAACAGTAGGGGAAGGACATGTGGAGGGTGGAGGACAGGAGACAAGGGAGGCTCCTCCTATCTCCTATCACTGCTTAGTGTCACTAATTAGTGTCTTCCAATCTAGATGGTTCATGACTTAAGATGGTTCAACTTGAAATTTTTCAACTTCCCAATGATGGGAAAGCAACAGGCATTCAATAGAAATGGCATGCTGAATTGTGGTTGTAGATCTTCTCCCTGGGCTAGCAATATGCAGTAAGATACTCTCTCACCATGCTGGACAGCCAGCCGAGCTCCCAGTCAGCCACGTGATCACGAGTGTGAACAACTGATACACTTACAACCATTCTCTACCCACATAACCATTCTGTTTCTCACGTTCAGTAGAGTATTCAATAAATTCCATGAGATATTCAACACTCTATCATAAAATAGGCTTATATGATGTGTCCACCTGTAGGCTAATGTGTTCTGAACACATTTGAGGTAGACTAGGCTAAGCTAGGATGTTCAGTAGGCTGGGTGTATTAATGCATTTTGACTTCCAACATTTTCAACTTACTATAGGTTTATCAGGATGTAATCCCAGCATAAGCCCAAGAAGATCTCTTTTGACTTTTCTGTCAGAGAACAAATGAGAAAGTATTTCCAATTAAGTGTTTTATTACCAAACTATGCAACGTTCATGCAATCCTTTCCTCCCCCTCTCAAAGTCTGAATCCCTACCATGAAATCTGTTTTGATCCTGGCTTGAGAGCAAGGTTCCCTGGTGCACAGGTTCCTTCAGGGCCCTAGAAGCCACTTGGATTCACTGAATATTGCTCTTTTACTAATATATAAGATTACACCTCTTCACTTTTGTTTATATGCAGAGATTCTGGCAGCTTTATCAAGAAACATAATGGCTTGAAATCTAAAATTCACTGTTAGTTCCTTGAAAAAAAATTAATGTTTCTAATAAGGTAATGTGTCCTTAATATGGACAGTAAATAGACCTCTGAAGCCCTGAATATGTATACAATAGTTCTCAAATACCTGGAAAAAACATTACCTTTGAAAATTCACCTTCTTAAGCTTGAAAGGCCTTCAGAAAAATTGGAAGTACTCTATTTCTTTTAAATGTGAATGTTTTTACCATTCACAGGAAAGAAAACCTTCCCTGCATATTCTCATTATATATTTGTACACCAGCTATCCACCAGGCACTATGCTAGGCAATGGAGACACAACCACAAAACACAGAGCCTGTGGCCCTACAGACCAACAAGGAAGGGAGTTGTTAGGGAGCCAAGTCTGAATACAAAGGACAGCAGCCACCTTTTGTAATAGTCTAAGAAAGTGGTGAAGCTAGCAGCACCTGAGTGGCTCAGTCAGTTAAGCATCCAACTTCAGCTCAGGTCACCATCTCACAGCCCTGCATCAGACGCTGTGCTGACAGCTCAGAACCTGGATCCTGCTTCAGATTCTCTGTCTCCCTCTCTCTCTGTCCCTCCCCCACTCAAGCTCTCAAAAATAAAAAAAATGTTAAAAAAAAAAAAAACTTTTTTTTAAGTGGCAAAGCTAAAGGAAACCCAAGAGACATGTCAGAGATAAAATAAAAGATGCTGTCAACCATTTTACTGGCAAGTTTCTTTCTTACCAACCAACTCTTGGTTAACTCTCTAGGACTTTCCCTATGGATGTTTATAACACTTCAGGACTCTGTAAGTGATCCAAGTTTAGACAGCTACATCAGAGTACCCTGTTTTATTTGCCTATAAAAAAAAGTAGAATAATACTCTGGTTTCTCTTCACATCAAATAATTTTTTGCCTTTTACTTAAAAAAAATGAAAATAAAAAATAAATAAAAGTAGAACAAATATTGCCAATGAGTTTAGTCAAGGATTTGAGTACCTGGGTGTTATGGTAATAAATAAGAGGAAACATATCCAGAAAAGGTAAGAAAAATGAAGTTCTGTTTTATAAAGCAATGAGGATTAAATAGATACTATTCACCATTCTCAATAAAGTACTACAATGCTTTCCAGTACTTCAATGGAAAAAGAAAAGGCTAAACTTTTGGCACAACCTGAAATCTGGCAAGTGTAATATTTAGCCAGCCTATAAGGCTGCCTTTCTCCTAGGATCTCCTCAAAAGAAAATGCAGACTGCCCCACAGATACATTTTGAAACAAATATCCCATGTCAAGGGGCAAGAAGCCTTGAAGTGCTATTTTGTTTGCTTTTCAGAAGCAAATGAATAGAGCAGGATTATTCTAAAGATACCAAGTTTCCCCCAGTTATCATCTGATACATTTAGCCACACAAACAGGAAACCTAGTTGTGATGGATGAGCCCATCCTGGGGAGCAATCATCTTCCAAGTGAAAACCTGGACACATTCCATGCCTTAACAATGGTTGATCCTGCTCAGCCTGGCAGCTCGTTTACAAAGGTCTGAAGCCAAGCTCAAGTCAAGGTGAAAGCAGTGGTTACTGTGTACACATTTCTATATACAACCAAATAATCCTGATTTCTTGATCTTAGCAGGTAAGTGGCTGTAAATAAATAGAGAAATGGTGACAGACTGGGGAAAGTGAGCTCTCAACTGCCTGTTTGTGGGCACTATTGTTTCAGCTAATCTATCTGCATAACAAACCACCTCAAAATACAGTGAGTGGCATAACACTCACAACACAAATGCTATTATGTTTGTCCATTCTGGTGGTCAGGAATTTTAACAGAACACACAGAGATGACTTCTCTCTGCTCAGCGTCTTCTGGAGACTCAGCTATGATGACTCCAAAGGCTATAAGGTGACTCCAAAGGTATGGCTGAAACAGCAGGGACAGGAGAATCCACTTTCAGTATGGTTTCTTTAATTACACGTCTAATACTTGGCCTGGGATGGGTAAAGGACAAGCTCGGCTTGAGCTGTCAACCACAGTGCCTCCGTGTGGCCTCCCTAGCTTGGCAGTCTTGGGGTAGTCACAACTCCTACATGATAGTGCAGGGCTCAGAGGACAATCACTCCAGGGAACAAGGAAGAAGCTTCACGGCCTTTTGTGACCCAGCCTCAGAGTCACCTAGCATCACTTCTAATGTGCTCTATTCATCAGAGCAATCACAAACCCACCCATATGAAGGTGGAAGAGACATAGACCCCACCTCCTGAAGGGAGGAGTGTCCCCAAAATTGCAGCCATGTCATTAAACTGTCCCAGTTACCTTCCACATAAGATGCACCCTCGATAGAAATGTAGATTGTGTTATTCAGGAGCACGGGAGAAATGGGGAATAGGGAAGGATCTCATTAGGTACATGTGAGCTGAAATCAGAAGACAGTCCTTACATGAGTAATCTTCTCACAGGAGCACATCCAGGAATATGCAAGATCTAATTTCCTTGTAGCTTTGCTACTTGGAATAGGGCTTCTTAATTTCTATTCTTCAAGACCTCCCTAAGGGTATATGGCCCCTTTGACTAATGGTGCTTCAGATGTGACTCCAGATCACACCATTCTCAACACCATGGGGTTACCATGATTCCTTCCAGGCCAGCACAGAAATAAAGAACCAGTACATTACCAAAGCTGACCAGTTATCACTATACAACTGCAGGGGGGCAATTTTACCCCCACATATGTATTCTGATACATATGTATTCTAATTCTTCTGGATATGTAGTGGGGAGGAAGAGTCAGGACTATTACTATTAGTCCCCAAAGCCATCTTCCAACTGTTTAATGTCACTTCCAGTGGGAATGGGGAACAAAACAGGGAAGGGAGGACATGAGCAGTGTATGAGGACAGGGAAGGATCAGCAAAACATCACCACTAATTATATAATTATGCAGCTACATTAATATCAAATGAAATAATCTCAAAGGCATACTAGCTTTAAAGAGTATCACTTCTTAATAACAAAAGGTACATTTCATATGAAAGAAGTTATTTTAAATTTTTATGCAACATTTGACACCTCAAAATATTTAAAGCAAAAGTTAGGAGAAGAAATAGATAAATGCAGTATCATATAGGGATAGTTTAATAAATCCCTCTGTATTTGATAGATCAAGAATACAAAAACTCAGCAAAATTTACATAAATTTATTTTAATTACATATAAAAATCATAATTAAGATTTACGATAAATATATTTTTAAAAGATATATAGAGATAGATATACATATACAGATATATATATAGAGAGAGAGAGAGAGAGAACAATGAACTCCAAACAGCAGAATTTGCTTTCTTTTTAAGCACACTTGAAACACAACGATTGACCCACCCTGATCCTCAAAGTAAGTTTCAAAAAATACCAAAAATATTGTTTTAATTCAAAGCACAGTCTCTTACCACACAAGGCTATTAAATTTGACACCACTAACAGAAAGATAACTAGAAAATCCCATATGTTTGCAAATAAATAAACTAAATAGCTCATGGGTCAAAGAAGAAATTAAATTGGAAAACAGAAAAAAATGTAGAACTGAATAAAAATGCCACAAACAAAATTGGGTAAATCCAGCTAAGGCAGAAATTACAGGAAATTGGTAGTCCTAAAACCTTATATTAGCCAAAAAACATACATAGAAAAAAAGTAAATAAAAATAAGTTGACAAGTTAATCAATAGATAAGAGAAAATAACAAAGCCAAAAATTGCTGAATTAAAAATTAATACAATTTACCAACCTCTAGTAAGATGGTTCAAGAAAATAAAAGCACAAATAATACCAGAAATTTTAAAAGGAAATGGTCAGAGGAACTGAATAGACATTTTTCCAAAGAAGACATCCAAATGGCCAATGGGAACATGAAAAGATGCTCAACATCACTCATCATCAGGGAAATGCACATCAAAAGCACAATGAGATATCACCTCACACCTGTGAGAATGACTATGATTAAAAGGACTAGAAATAACAAGCGTTGGCGAGGATGTGCAGCAACTGGCCCCTGTACACAGAAGGCAAGGAGAGACCAAAGAAAGAGGCAGGCCACTGCAGATTGGCAGGTGGCGGGTTTAATATGCAAGGGAATTTACTCAGAGACTTGTCTCTGGTCGCCACAAGGCAAGTGGATCTCTGCACCCGCCTGCCAGAATCTTAAGTTTACCTAGAAACCTTAACTGGGTTTAGTCACTGACACAGAGCAGACAGTGTCAGCAACACTTTGCTCTCCCAAGGCTGCATCCTTGAAAGGAGCTTACTGTGGGGATGGAGGGCAAAACATACATTCCAAGAGCAGGGGAGGGGTGAGGAGCCTCCAATTGCCTGCATCCAGCTCTCTGGCCAGAGGTCATGTCCTCTCTATGACTCTACTCTAACAATCTGTTACAATGTCGATGATCAAGAAGATAAGAAATAACAAGTGTTGGCTAGGATGTAGAGAAAAGGAATCCCTCATGCACTGTTGGTAGGAATGTAAAATGAAACAGCCACTGTGGAAAACAGCATGGTAGTTCCTCAAAAAATTAAAAGTATAACTACCATATGATCCAGCAATCCTACTTATGGATATTTATCCAAAGGAAATGAAAACAGGATATCAAAGATATTTCTGTGTGTCCATGTTTAGTGTGGCATTATTCATAATAGCCAAAATATGGAAACAGTCTAAGTGTCTGTCAATGGATGAAAAGATAAAGAAGTTATAAGATACACACACACACACACACACACACACACACACACACACACACACCAGAATATTATTCAGCCAAAAAAGAAAAAAAAAAAAAGGAAGAAAATCCTGCCATTTGCAACAACAAGAATGGAACTTGAGGGCATTATATGTGAGGTAAGTCAGACAGGGAAAGAAAAATGTATGATATCATTTATATGTGGAATCTAAAAAGTTGAACATGTAGAAACAAAGAGTAGAAGGTGGTTACCAGAGGCGGAAGGGCAGCAGAGTAAGGTTATTAAAGGTTAAAACTTGCAACCAGAAACTAAATAAGCTCTGGAGATTTAATGTACAACATAGGAATTGTAGCCAACAATTATTATACACTTCAAAACTGCTACAAGACTAGATCTGAAATATTCTCACCACAAAAAAGAAATGGTAATTACGTGAAATGATAGAGGTATTAGCTAAAGCTATAGTGATAATCATATTGCAATATATAAATGTATCAAGTCAACATATTATATACCATAAATGTACCCAGTGCTATATGTCAATCATACCTCAATTTTTAAAAAGAAATTTTAAAAGTAAAAACATATTTGAAAAATTTGGTGAAATAGAAAAATATTAGAAATTTATCGCTTACAAAACCTGACTCAAGAAGCAGGAAACTTAAAAAGGTTTTATAAGCATTAAAGATACTGAATTGCAAATGTAGTCACTTATGTTGGCTTCTAGGACATATCTTCCTCCATATGGCACAAGAATATTTGGCTATTGAATACATATAAATTGACTTTTGAATATAATTGATTTCTGGGTGCCTGGGTGGCTCAGTTGGTTGAGCAACTGACTTCAGCTCAGGTCATGATCTCACGGTCCATGAGTTCGAGCCCCGCATCGGGCTCTGTGCTGACAGCTCAGAACGTGGAGGCTGCTTCAGATTCTGTGTCTCCCTCTCTCTTGGCCCCTTCCCCACTCATGCGTGCACTCTCTCTCTCTCAAAAATAAATAAACATTAAAAAAATTTTAATATAACTGATTTCCATTTAACACAAACTATTCCACAGTATAGAAAAAAAACTACTCGGGGCGCCTGGGTGGCGCAGTCGGTTAAGCGTCCGACTTCAGCCAGGTCACGATCTCGCGGTCCGTGAGTTCGAGCCCCGCGTCGGGCTCTGGGCGGATGGCTTGGAGCCTGGAGCCTGTTTCCGATTCTGTGTCTCCCTCTCTCTCTGCCCCTCCCCCGTTCATGCTCTGTCTCTCTCTCTGTCCCAAAAATAAATTTAAAAAGTTGAAAAAAAAAAAAAAAAAAATTAAAAAAAAAAAAAAAAAGAAAAGAAAAAAAACTACTCAACTCTCTGTTTATAAGCTTTGCATAACCTTGACTCCAAAAACTGACAAGAGCAGTACAAAAGAGGAAACTTACAAGCCAGACTCAATCATGAACACAGATACTAAAAACAAACAAAATATTAGCTTAACCAAGTCACCACAAGGGTACTCTAATGTTCTAGAATGTTCCACATCCTGATACATTGGGTTTTTTAAAAGATTATCCTTTAAACTTAACAAATACATATTTGTTTAAATACATCCTGTACACTCTTCTGTTCATACGATATATTTAATTTTAAAAACAAAAGCAATTCCTACAAGCTGCTGACACACTCATTCTTGCCCATTAAAACTCTTTGTTCATCTGAACCTCTCAAAATTCACCACCTGGTGCTTCACCAGGTGTGGCCCCCACACTCAGCAGCAGCAACAGCACATAGGAAGTTGTTAAAAATGAAAATTCTGAGCCCTCTGCCAGACCTACTAAATTAGCATTTCTGAAGGGGGGACTCGGGGAGTATGTGTTTTAAGAAGCCCTCCAGCTTATTTGGAGGCTCACTGAAGTCTGAGAGGCCATGTTCTAGTAATAGGGACAACCAATAGAAGAGTTCTAAGCAAGAGGTGGGACTTAAGTCCAAAGGAACTTAAGCCAGAGCAACTTCGCGTCCAAAATTACACCCGCTGTCTTACCTGTAACACATATTGCACCATGTTGGGTTTTCCTTCTTTGAAGGACCATTTCACAGTAAGAATGATCATTTGCCAATGACTCACACCTGAACATCTGTGTCAATTACAGGACCTTGGTTCTTTCATTATATTACAAGGTTCCTTCTCCACACTAGTCACTGCATAAGCCACACAGAATAAACTTGTGGCTCCAGCTCTGAGCGAGGGGGAAGTGTGTTCATTCTGAATTATCCAGGGCCAAGGATTCTCCTTATTCATAGACAAATCATCTATTTGTAGTAACATCTGAAAATTCTTTTTTCTTCTTCCCTCTCTCTTCCTCGTCACTGTTTCCCAGAACCCATGCATGTGCAGGAGAAACAGGTCACTGACAAATGAGATCCTTGGGATACCTACAAATAATTTGCCGGAACAACTGGCAAAAATTGGACATATTTAAATTATGGATTAAAATGCTCATTTTTAGGGGCACCTGGGTGGTTCAGTCGGTTAAGCATCTGGCTTTGGCTCAGATCATGATCTCACGGTTGGTGGGTTCAAGCCCCACATCGGCCTCTGTGCTGACAGCTCGGAGCCTGGAGCCTGCTTCAGATTCTGTGTCTCCCTCTCTCTCTGCCCCTCCCCTGCTCATGCTCACTCTCTCTCTCTCTCTCTCAAAAATAAAATAAAAACATTAAAAAAAAATTTTTTAATGCTCATTTATATGAACAAATAAAATAAACCTTAAGAAAGTTAGAGAGGCATCAGTGGTAGAATCAAAATAAAATTTATTCTAAGTTGTTATTTCTATCAGAGATACACTTTCACATAGTTTGAAGAGACATGTACTTACTTTACAAGACCTAATTTAAAAAATAGCATCCCCCTCCCAGAGGCAACATCATTCCTCTCCTTCAGAGGATTTTATCACTAGATCACTAAGTAACATGCATATATTGTTATCTCCTTGAGTCTTGAGTTTTTGTCATTATCTATTGATTTTCTACCAGGGAAGATGAAGCTTAGCTTTCTTTAATACTCTTTTCCCATAACCACCACCATCCCCATTCATTCATTCATTCACCATCTATTTCATTCAACAGAGTTGTATTGAAATTTTGATTACATCAACATTGTTTACATTATTGTGAATATGTAAATGCCATTCACAGTTGAGACTTGTAGTCTACTTGATTCCTTTCCTGTACAAGGTTTTTTTCTTTCATGGGAGGTGGGAGAGGAGATTGGAGAACAATTAATAACCCCTGCTTTTTTCCTTATTTACTCATATGCTCAATTTTCTATTTACTTATCACAATTCGATTCCAAGCTCTCTGCCAGATGTCTGAAACTCCCATCAGTATATTGTGAACACAGTGTCAGTCTATTAAGTTCCTCTTCTTGAGAAAAATCTTTTCTGTAGCCTACTTACTTACTTAATTCTGGACATTAATGCCTAGCTGTTGTCTATATTCAGTGCCTGTCTATTATCTTAGGATCTCCCTTCTTTCATTCCAAAGAATTTACACTCTCTTTTATTAAATCCCCTGTTCTTTATCTCCTGTTCCTTTCTTCTTCTTAGTTTACTCCCTCATTTTAATGGATCATATTCAGTAGGAGATCTATGTGAAAGAGCTCATGGGAGATAAAATTTTTTTCAGACCTTGAGTATCTGAATTTTTTAAATTTTATTCTCATATTTACTTATGAATCTGAGTGTAGAATTCTAGGTTAGGAACAATTTTTCCTCAAAAATTTGAAAGTACTGTTCCATTATATTCTAGCCTCTGTTGTTGTTGTTGAAAAATGCATAGGTGTATTGATTTTTTTTATATATACGTATTTTGTATGCAACTTGTTTTGTTTTGTTTTAATTTACGGAAGTTTGTAGAACTTCCTGATTTCACCAATATTGTGAAGTTAATACAATAATGTACTCTAGAATGAGTCTATTTTTAATCCGTTCTGTTGGGCAATCTATGGATCCTTTCAACCTAGAAACTCTAAACTTAAGTTCCAGAAAAGTTTCTTTATTTAGGTAATGAATTCCTCCTTTCTATTTTCCCTCTTTTTTTGTCTCCTTTTGGAACTCCTACTATAAAGGTATTGGATCCCATGTTCTGGTCCTCTAATTTTATTATATTTTCTCTTCTCTTTTCCACCTCTTTTCCTTTTAGCTCAACTTGTAGATATCTCAATTTTATCTTCCCGCTGTTCTGTTTCTCTTCCCTCTTTTCATTTCTGTTATCATATTCTTAATTTCTAAGTGTTCTCAATTGTCCTTTTTTTTAAAGCAACCTGTTCTTATTTCATGAATGCAATAACATTTTATGTCTCTCTGAGAATATTAATGATGATTTTTTTTTTAAATTGTATTTCCCCTGGGGCACATGGATAGCTCAGTTGGTTAAGCACTCAACTCTTAATTTTGGCTCAGGTCATGGGCACACAGTTTGTGAGATCAAGCCCTGTGTCAGGCTCTGTGCTTACAGCATGAAGCCTGCTTGGTATTCTCTCTCTCCCTCACTGCCCCTCCCCTGCTCGTGCTCTCGCTCTCTCTCTCTCTCTCTCTCTCTCTCCCCCAAATAAATAAATAAACTTAAAAAAAAAAAAGTCTTGAGGCACCTGGGTGGCTCAGTCTGTTGAGCATCCAACTTTAGCTCAGGTCATGATCTCGCAGTTTGTGAGTTGGAGCCCCACATCAGGTTAGCTGCTGTTGTCTCAGAGCACACTTTGGAAATTCTCTCCCCCTCTCTCTGCCCCTCCCCTGGTCATGCTCTCTTTCTTTCTTTCTCTCTCTCACTCTCTCTCTCTTTCTCTCCAAATGAATAAACATTTTAAAAGTAAATAATAAATTTTTTAAAAAAAATAGTCTTTCCCCTAACAAATCTTCTTTTCTTCCAGGTTACTTTTTTTCTGTTAGTTTTTTTCTGTGTTAGTTTCGATCTCTATGTTTTATGCTGAAATCTTAATCTCAGCTAGCTGGTGACCTTGCTTGCCTACACATATTGAGTTGGATCCTAAAAGAGCCGATAGGAAGTTCTGAGCCTGTGGTTGGTGTTTGACTACCATGGGCTTCACTGTACCTATTGATCTAGCTGGACCATTTCCTTGGAGATCTTCCTTCCCAAATATCAGTATCATTACTTCTTTCTTCTTGGACTAGTAGAGTTCCTAGAGAAGGATCTTCCAGTCTCCTATCTAGAAGATATTTTCCCAGTATTAAGGATATATTTAATCCCTATGTTTTCAACATCAAACTTCCACCCACAATTGTGTCTGACAAATCCTAGTGCAGGGACCCTCTGTTTTACACTCTCCAGTGATAATTTTCTCAGACTTCCTCCAGGTGGTTAGGGGTAGAAAACAATTCTGAGTCTATGGATTGGGGGAGGGGAATCTAACTGCTTTTTAAGTAGACTTTAAATCAGTACTATCCTTTTTAGCACTACCTCCCTTCTTCCAGAAGTACTTGTGTGCCAATTCCTCAAGCTTTTAGGGAGTCTGGACTGTAAATCAGTTTACTTTTCAGCTTCTGCCTGGCATAGGATTCAGCTTTCTTAAGTATCTCAAATTGTGTTGATATTATTTCCCCTCTCTTTTTTTATATCCCTTTAGATTTATACCTTTCTCCAAAAAAAATCTATTTATTGTCATTTTATGAGGTTTTTGAAGGAAGAAAAATAAATATCTGTGTTCAATCCACCATCCTGATCCAAAAGTCATAGTTATAAAACTCATCATAACTCTTCATGCAGCAAAAGGGAAAATAAGGGGCGCCTGGGTGGCGCAGTCGGTTAAGCGTCCGACTTCAGCCAGGTCACGATCTCGCGGTCTGTGAGTTCGAGCCCCGCTTCAGGCTCTGGGCTGATGGCTCGGAGCCTGGAGCCTGTTTCCGATTCTGTGTCTCCCTCTCTCTCTGCCCCTCCCCCGTTCATGCTCTGTCTCTCTCTGTCCCAAAAATAAATAAAAAACGTTGAAAAAAAAATTAAAAAAAAAAAAAAGGAAAAATAAAATTTTAATGATTACCCAGGGAATGTAATCAACATTACAATCAAAGACAAAAGAATTAATACAACCACTTTGGAAGATGTTTGGCTAGCAATATCTATAGGAACTGAATATACCCCAAATGATAAATACTCCATGTCTAGTACATATCCAAAAGAAATAAGTACTTATGCTCACCAAAAGTCAGGTACAAGATGTCCAAGGCAGCACTATTCATATTAGCCAAAAACTGGAATCAACTCTAAAGCTCATCAAAAGTGAGACATACGATAAATTGTGGTATGTTCATGGAATATGCACAGTATACACAATGAAATACTATAAAGTGAAAATGAGCAAATTACTGCTATATTCAGGAACACAAAATTAACACTGAAGGTGTACACTGAAGAGTATATATTATAAAATTCTACTTCTATCAAGTTCAAAACTATTTTATGATGATAAAAGTCATAACAGCACCAATGTCTGAAGGAGAGAATAATCACTGGGAGTGGGCACAAGACAGGTGTCCGGGGAGCTGATAATTCTATGATCTGAGAGGTGGCTCTAGGTGTATGTTCCCACAGTAAAAGATAGTCAAGTCTATGCTGATGTTTGGGCCATTTTCCTATATTATACTTCAATTTAAAAGGTCTCTTCAAAAAAATTTACCTTTACCAAAGAAGGAGGAGGAAGAGGAAGAGGAAGAAGAGGAAGAGGAAGAAGAGGAAAAAGAAGAAAGAGGGGAGGGAGGGAGGGAGGGAAGGAAGGAAGGAAGGAAGGAAGGAAGGAAGGAAGTCAAACCATTAAAGTAGATTCATCTGGTACCGAACTTAGATTTAAGTGGTTTCTTAGGTTCAAATGCCAGCTTTGAATTATCAGACTGTGACTTTGGTTAAAGCATCACTCAAATTCCTCTATAAGATTAAGATGCAATCATTTGTTCATCCAACAAAAATTTATTGAGTGCCTGCTATTATAGTTACTTGGGATATAGCAGTCAGCAGATCCTTACCCTCATAGGACCAATATTCTCATGGGGAAAGGGGAAAAAATGCCGGCTCCGCCTACCTCACAGAATTTCTGGGAATCTCAAGAGGAAATCATGGTAACAACCTGCTTCTCAATATAAGGTTTGTGGACCAGCAGTATGAGCACCACCTGTGCATTTATTAGAAGGACAAGTCGGGCCCCACTCAGAACTACTCAATTATATCCTCATTTTAACAAGATCTGCAGGTGATTTACATGCACATTAAATTTGGGAAGCACTGCTATAGTATTTTGTGAATCATAAAATGCTGTCAAATGTAGGCTATTATTATTATTAGTCATGCTCACCAGGAAATGGCCACAACCCTGCTCTGTAGATAGACACATTCCTATTCCAGAAAATGAAGGATATGAGGGTGTGAAAAAGTACATGTTTGCTCCCATCTAGAAAGCTGCTCTACTTCCAGATATGTTGTTTTGGAGTGTTTCTTTTCGGTTTGTTCTTTAGGTCAGCCTCAGTTCTCCAAGTCAATAGACCCCTGCCGATGAAGATGCTATTGATAAACTTTACTGCTGGGTTTTTCAAGTGGTCGAAACCCATTTCCTGGTCATTCGACAGTGAGCCCAGGAAAAGTGCTGTGATAAAGTAATAAGATGCTAAACAACACAGACTTTAGATTTATGGAGTTTTATTGGCCTGTTGGCATGTCCCAGATTTATTTTGTGTCTTTCATCTCCTGGCTGGGGGTGCCTAGCAAAACTTTTTCCTGCAGGCCGTTTGGTGGATCTCTAACCAGACTTGTCCCAACAATGCCTGTGTGGAAGTGAGACCCCAGGAAGCAATGGATTGCTTGGCAGGAAAGGATGTTGTTCTGGGACTAGGGACTAATCAGCCCTTCAACAACTGTCTTATAAGAGAAACAATACTTTGTCTAGTTTCTCCTACAGTAGTGTTACTCAAAATTTAATGTGCATACAAATCACCCAGAAATTATATTAAAATGCAGTTGCGGGAGGGGGGGAGTGGAGAGACACCTGGGTGGCTCAGGTGGCTCTTGATTTCCTCCCAGATCATGATCTCACATAGGGCTCTGTGCTGACAGTGCGGAGCCTGCTTGGGATTCTCTCTCTCCCTCTGCCCCTCTCCTGCTTGCGCATGCTCAACAAATAAATAAATAAATAAATAAATAAATAAATAAATAAATAAGAATTTTAAAAATGCATGTGGGATTTACTAGATCTGAAGTGGGACCAACAATTGTTGATTTTTAATATGCTCCCAGGTGATGCTGATACTACTGGTTCCCAGACCTTGAGTAGCAGGATCCTATCCCACAAGAACTCAAAAGGAACCAGCTGTAATTTTCAACCACTAGGCTCTTCCAACGTTCATAACAAGGTCTTCTGAAAAACACCAATGTCCAGCAAACCCAAGTAAGTTGACTTACTGGTTCTTTAGGAATTTAGAAACTAAAAGATCCATATTAAAACTATAAATATATATTTAGATATAACTATATTAAAAAGCTTGGAAGGAAGTGCATTAAAATGTTAAGATTTGTATTTTCTTATTCCTGCTTTCTAAAGTTTCAAAAATAAACATAATTATGTAATATAAAAACAATAAATATTAGATTTTAAAATGTATATGTTTACAAATTATCCTAATCCCATGCCAAACACTACATACTGGATGAAATGTTCTTGACTTTTCCCTAAATGTCAAAGAGTATAACATATATTCAGATTCTCTCTGATTCTTTTCTCCACCTACCCACCATAGGACAGCTCTGAGCGCTGAAAGGTCAAGTTGTAATGGGCCCCAAACATATCCAACATTCCACTTTCTAAGGGAAAGAATTGCTTTTTTGGTTTTGCCATCTGAATGGTGAAAATGCACGTGGCTTCATTAATAGTAAATACTTCTCTCTATGAGCCTTTTATGATGCAACAGTCCTCATTAGAAAACTCTGGACTTGCCAGAAGCACTTTGTGAATGTCTACTTTGATTGATAAATTCATGATTATCATAAAGCAATTCAAAAACAAAAACTATAATTAAATAGAGGTCATTGTTGATGATTTGATCCTATAAGTAGAAAAACCACAAGAATGGCAACGCAGTCTGACCAGGGCTTGCTCTCTTAGCTACTGACTTACACCATTTCTAATGATGCCCAACATTTCTTGAGTGCTTATTATGCACCAGGGGCTGTATTAAATATGTTAGGTGGATTTTCTCATTTAATACAACAACCTATTTTCCCTTTTTCACAAAAGAGAAAACAACAGTAGAGAGGCAAAGTAACTTACTTGTGGCTACACAATGGGTGGCAGACAAGGCAGGAAGTGACTGATTCCAGGCAGTATGTGTCTCAGAGACACTTTGGAGAAATCAATGAGCCCTGTCGACAATATGGTATATATCAAATCATCTCAGATTTGTTTTCCGACTTCCTAGGCCTATAATTAATCCCCCATTTTTTCATTAGTTTTTTTTTTTAAGTTCATTTACTTATTTTGAGAGAGAAAGAGGGAAAACAGTGTGAGTGGGGGAGGGGCGGAGAGCGAGAATCCCAAGCAGGCTCCGCCCTGTCAGCACAGGGCCCTACAGGGGCCTCAAACTCACCAACCATGCTATCTTGCCCCTGAGCCAAAATCAGGAATTGGAGGCTTAACTGACTGAGCCACCCAGGTGCCCCTCATTAGCTGTTTTGATTATTCTCATCCACTTACTGTTTTGTAGTCACTAATTAACTGCAGTTTGTGCACTAGGAGCTTCAGAGAAAGACTTCTTTATTTTCCTAAATTGACTCCCATGTGGATTCTTAGAATTTTCTTGTATTTTTTTTAAGTTTATTTATTTTGAGAGAGGGTGTGTGTGCATGCACATGCATGAGCAGGGGAGGGACAGAGAGAGGAGAGAGAATCGCAAACAGACTCCGTTTTTCCATGTTGTGAGTACAGAGCCCTACGTGGGGCTCAGACTCATGAACCATGAGATCATGGCCTGAGCCAAAATCAGGAGTCAGAAGCTTAACCGAGTGAGCCACCCAGGCACCCTGAATTTTCTTATTTTAGAATAAAAATTGAGTAGATATGTTTATAAAAGGATTAGAGCTGCTTTTTCTTACCATCATCATTATCATCATGTTCTCTGGTTTTCAGTCTTATTTTGTCTTCATTTTTCTCATTTGTGTTGCCCTTAAAGTTGTAAGTTCCTTTTGGGCAGGAGCGTCTTCACTTGAAAACAACAAACCGATGGGCGCCTGCGTGGCTCAGTCTGTTAAGCGCCGCAGACTTCGGCTCAGATCATGATCTCGCGGTTCAGGTCATGGTCTCGCGATTGGTGAGTTTGAGCCTCACATGGGGCTCTGTGCTGACAGCTGGGATCCTGGAGCCTGCTTCGGATTCTGTGTCTCCCTCTCCTCCCGCCCCCCAAACACACACAGTCTGTCTGTCTGTCTGTCTCTCTCTCTCTCTCTCTCAAAAATAAATAATAATAAAGAAAAAGAAAAAGAAAAAAAAACAGAGCTACAAAATTAAAGACCAAAAGGAAAACAAAAAAACCTGTTAGTGATGGTTGCTTCTGGGTTGATGCAATTGTAATTTTTTTTTTCTTTTCTGTACTTTCCAAATTTCCCACAAGTGCTTATAATTAGGAAACATTATTATTTTAAATCATTTAAACTTTCCTTATCTGGACAGTATATGTTGATTTCTACAAAACATCTCATCAACACTGAAAAAAATCTATCCAGGAATAAATGGAAGTGAAGTTTTTATGTATATGTAGAGCTGTATGTGTTAGAGGCCTCATGAGAAGGAGCCCCTCCATCTGGGAGAAAGGAGAAGGTCACTTTAGTGACCTCACCACTGCTGCCTTGAATCTAAGTGGCTCAGGTACACAACCTACGGTGAGCTTCCCACAGCTTTCACAGAATAAAACCTGTGTTCCATAGGAGAGGGGGTAGGCCCCATAGTAAACACAAGACTTGCCACCTTCCTCAGGTCAAGGACTATCTCAGAGTCCTAGAAATACTTTTTCTAGGTAGTGTGATTGTTCTGAAGTTTTGTTTGCGATACTTTTAAGCACAGACTCTGATATAAAAGTTACTGAAGTTGATCAGTTCTGGAAAGATTTCTTTCATTCCATGTCAAAGAAGGAAAGGGAGCTACAAAGACCTAGGTTTTTTTAACAGGGATGTATTTCTCTGGCATCATGGATATTTTGAAATAAGTAGAAACCATTGCTGTCTGTCTACTTTCTAATGCTCTGTTCATTGTGCATTCTGATGTCACAAGCTGTAACCTAGTAACCTCACAGTACGTAGAGTTCTATTCATCACCCAAGCGTGGCTAATAGGACAGATGGTTGACAGAATGACAGACAATATGCGTGACTCAAAGAGGAAGTTGCTACCATCTTCTCTGTCCACTGAAGGAATATATCCTATGTGCTGGAAGCACCAGGGCAGATCCCCAACTATCCTTGTCAGAGCAACCCTGAAATGAAGATCAGAATGGCTGCCTCAAGAGGCATATGGGTGCCTCAGTCAGTTAAGCAGATGACTTGGGCTCAGAGCATGATCTCATGGTTCTTGGGTTTGAGCCCCATGTGGGGCTCTGTGCTGACAGCTCAGAGCCTGGAGCCTGCTTCCGATTCCATGTCTTCCTCTCTCCCTGCCCCTCCCCTGCTCACACTCTGTCTCTCTCTCAAAAATGAATTAACTGAAAAAAAAAAATGTCTTCCTCAAGATTTGGGGCTAGACCCCAAAGCAGAAATTACAGGTGACAGGTGAGAGTTGGGACACACTTTGAGATGAAGTTCTCTAAGGAATAGTAAAATCTTCTATAATGCTTCTGGGAGGAGGGATGAAGGGACAGTTTGACAGAAGTTCTTCCTTAATTCCTTCTGGAAATACAGGTTTCCCTCTGGACCAGAATCCTAACAAGGTAGCTCAGTGCATCTTTGAAAGACAATTGGAAACCTGATATCATGATTTGTAGACTGATTGGGTTCAAATCCCACTTCTGACAGCAATTGGAAGTAGTCGCTTCACTCTCTCAGCTTTGGCTTCCTCATCTTGAGATAAATGATACCTGATTCATAGAAATGCTGTAAGGATCAAATGAGGAAATATGTATGAAGTACTATGTGTATGTATACAAAGTACACAGTAGACCTACAAAAAAATGATAGCTATTACTAATTGTGTGTGTCTGTCTATATAACATTGTGCATATATACTTTTCATACGTGTGTATATATAAGGTATCTTATGGCAAAGAAATATGAGAAGCATTCTGGTTTGGGTTTTGGGTTTATTGGAGGAGGTGATTAATAGCATATGAAATGCTGTATGTGTCAGACCCCCAATAATGAGTCCAGAAAACAGTGCACCATGATAAAGTTATCCTGTCTTCTTGTTTAATGGCTTTCCAAACACACTGAGAGTCAGTTTAGATAAAATATTGTGCAAGTGTCTGTATGTCAAAGAAAAATTTCACAGAACAGAGTTTGGCTGAAAAAGAAGAAGACATAATTCAAGTCTTCTTCAAGGGGAGAGAGAACTTAACTTCCCTAGAAACAAAAAAAGCAGGAAGGTTTCTAAGGGCTGAGGTTAGCTAGTTGAAAAGTACTGGAGGACATTAGTTTGGTCAATGTGATTAGGCCATCTGTGTTTGCTGACACCAGTCTAGGTTCCTACCCTCCTACAGAAACTGGGAGACCCGGATGCTACCTTTCTTGATGATAACATTTCAAGAGATGTCTCCCAGGTCCCTGAAACAGATGGTTCTCAGTTGTAAAAGGGGCAAGCGGCTAGGAAAAGATTTACATCTCAGATGGGCAAATAAAGAATTTACAATTGTAAGTTTTCTAAAGTAAATGCTCTAAGACAAGGGAGGTCAGTGACCTACTGTCGCTAAGAAACCTGTCTAAAGTTTAGTCAAGCTGAGGAAAATAAGGCCATCTTGGTCATGTTCCTGACTTAGCAGGATCAGTCAATGTATCAGTCACAGAGAGCCACCTAAGGCATGTTTTCCCTGATGCCACCAGGAACTACCTGTCCAAAACAAGTTCCCCACCCCCATCTGTAATAACCTGTCTCCTTTCTTACCTGTCTGGACGTTCCAACCTTTTGAGTCATTCCCCTGTGTCAGATGACAAAGGTGAGTGCACAACTCATAGAAGGCCACTGTTACAGTGCTGGTGAGATTTGGGGGACAGCAATGAAGGACCTATCTGCACCCTGCTGTCAGGGCAAGGCCCTCAGCAAAATTTTGAGGTACACAGAGGCTCTCCAACTTTTCTTCCCTTCTTTGTTCCCCCTTGCTGTTTCAGACACACTGTGCCCCCAGAATCTCTCCTCTTCTTTTCTTTCCTCCCAAGAAACGTGTTCCTGAATCTTCTACTAAAATGTAAAAAACTGGCTAAAAGCTTAGAGAAAGCCAGAATGTTTGTGTACTAACTAAATTGTGAGATTAAGACCTGAGCTGAGATCAATAGTTGAACACTCAGCCAACAGAGCCACCCAGGAGCCCCTGTCTGCTAACTAAATCTTAAACTAAGGGAAATTCCTGGTTCTGATCAACAGTGAGCTAGAATTTTAAAAGACCTCCTCCTTGTTGGCAAAACTGCCCCTTCCCAGCAAACGGCTGCCACAATGAAACACAGGACAGGAAAGCACCAACAGGGACCCAGCCTGACAATGAGAAGTGCTGGATAGCCCTAGAGTGGCCCAGAGCCAGGCTACTGAAGTGAGTGCCTAGACATGGAAGTGGATGGGGATTCTGAAGGTGCTTGAGGAAGAATATCCAAAGCATATGTCTAACCAAAGCGAGGTGATGAAAACCAATGTTTCCTACCTGTTACTTTTCCCTCAAATGAGTTCTACAGCTGAAAAAATTATGAGACCCCAAAAAGGACCAGGCTGTTCAATTCTATCCCTGAAGCATCATCTCAAGGCTTTCCTTCTATTTTATGGAAGTTTATCATACTCCAAACACTAACTAAATTGCTTCTATACTCATACCCTCCAGCAATGCCAGCTTTAATGTATGCCTCCAGGGAACAATTAAATGAGTTAATATATGTAAGGCAAGAAAAGAATGTCCGGTGCATAATAAGTGCTATATACATATGAGCTATTGCATTATATTATTATTATTATCATTATTATTATTATTATTACACTGCAGTCCTGATTGTGAGGGATTTTTAGCAAAGCCACGGGTAGAAGAGTGCCCCAATTAGAGCTGCTAGGTCAGTGCCATAAAACAGAAGAACTCAGTAAATTCCCAGAGAGGAAAATGTAATCATCCTGTTCTTTGCAAAGATTTAAGATAGCAAAATGGATGGTATTTTGGGGAGATAGACTTCCCCAAGGTCTTGCTACCTTGCATCAGTGAAGCCAGAAGTCAACAGAACCTGTTTTTATTTGGGGTTACCTCTAGCCAGCACTATAGATACATGTGAGATCTGGATGCGGAGGGCTCACAACACTAGTGATGTCTCTTAAGATATTTCTTGTGAGAAATTCATCAATAAAGCTAACATAAAGAAAAGTGATATTTGAAGGACAGTGTTTCTCGATTCCTGTTCACATCCTTGAAAGTGACCCGCTAGATTTATTACATAACACCGAGAAGTAGCAATAGCAGTTCTGTTTCCTGGGGAAAGCCAGCTTCCAAAAATTGCAGTAGATCTGTTGATATAGGGTAATGTAGTGCTAAACTGGCCCGGCAGGGTGGGTATTTTGGTCTTAAAAGGGAACAATACAGTAAAGATAGTTTGTGTTTATGCCTGACCTAAATCTTTCACTTCCCCTCACATAAGAGAAGCAGATGTTCAGCGGAGAGCTGGGGAGGGAATGGGGGAGACGAAGGAAACAAAATGAAACTATGGTTCGAGTTATTCTTTAAAACATCAACCAGATGTTCCTTATCTAATGTAAGTGCTTAAAACCTCAACACAGAAGAATCTCTTCATCTTCATTAATACATTAATTCTCTATGCCCTACTTACTTCAGCTTTTCTTTAAAGACACAAATGTAGTAAAAGCAGAGTCAACAATTACACGAGCCATCTTTTCAACATATGCTGCTGAGACAACTAGATACCCATAAGGAAAAGGATTTAGATGCTTACTTTACACCATACACAAAAATTAACTCCACGTGAATCATAGACCAAAAATCCCTTACCAAATGTAAGCATTAAGGGGTGCTTGGGTGGCTCAGTCTGTTAAGTGTCTGACTTCAGCTCAGGTCATGATCTTGCAGCCCAGGAGTTCGAGCCTGGGGCCAGGCTTTGTGCTGACAGCTCAGAGTGTGGAGCCTGCTTCGGATTCTGTATCTCCCTCTCTATCTCTGCCCCATCTCTGCCCCTCCCCTGCTCACACTCTGTCTCCCTATCTCTCCTTCAAAATAGTAAAGAATTAAAACTATACAACTTGTAGAAGAAAACATAGGAGAGAATCTTTATGACCTAGGTTAAGGAAAACAAAGATTTCTTAGTATGATATCAAAAGCACTATCCATAAAAGAAAATATTGATAAATTGGACTTCATAAAACCTTAAAAGCTTTGCACTTCAAAAGACACCATTCACTATAAAAAAAAAAAAAAGACATCATTAAGAAAATGAAATATAAGGGGCACCTGAGTGGCTCAGTCTGTTAAGCGTCCGACTTCCACTCAGGTCATGATCTCATCGTCTGTGAGTTCAAGCCATGCATCGGGTTCTGTGCTGACAGCTGGGACCCTGGAGCCTGCTTTGGATTCTATGTTTCCCCTCTCTCTGCCCCTCCCCGGCTCACGCTCTCTCTGTCTCTCTGTCTCTCTGTCTCTCTCTCTCTCTCTCTCTCTCTGTCTCTCTCTCTCTCTCTCAAAAATAAACATTAAAAAAATTTTTTAAAAAGAAAATAAAAGGACAAGGCACAAACTGGGAGACAATATTTGCAAATTATATATCTGATAAGAGACTTATAGCCAGAATATATAAAGAATGCTTACAATTCAATGATAAGAAAACAAACAACCCAATTAAAAAAATGGGAAAAATTCTGAATATACATTTCACTAAAAAAGGTATACAAATAGGCAACAAACACATGAAAAGATACTTATCATTTGTTACTAGGGAAATCAAAATTAAAGTTGCAATGACATATCACCTCACATCCACTAAAAAGACTATAATCCAAAAGGCAGACAATAGCAAAAGTTGGTGAGGACATGGAAAAACTAGAATGCTCATATTGTTGGTGGAAATGTAAAATGGTACCACTACTTTGGAAACAGTTGGGCAGTTTCTTAAAAAGTAAACATAAACATAAACGGCTCACAATTCTACTCTTAGTTTTCTACCCAAGGGAAATAAAATCTATATCCACAATAAATAATAGTTCATGAATGTTCATAGCAGCATCATTCATAATAGCCAAACCTGAAAACAATCCAAATGCCCATCAACTGGTAAATGGATAAACAAAATGTGGTATGTCCATATAATGGAATATTATTTAACAATAAAAAGAAGTGAAAACTGATAAATGCTACAACATGGATGAAACTTGAAAACATTATGCTTAATTAAAGAAGCCAGTCACAATGGCCAATAATGTATGATTGCATTTGTATGAAATTTCCAGAATAGGCAAATCTACAGAGACAGAAAGTAGATCAGTGGTTGCCTGGGGCTGGAGGAATGAAAATATTCTACAATTGAGTTGTGATGATCATTGCACAACTCTATAAATTTACTAAAAACCATTGAATTGTACAGTTTAAATGGCTGATTTATATGTTAAATTGTACCTCAATGAAGCTGTTAAAAAAGAATACATTGATCTTTAAACTGATCTTCCTGACAGAAAAGGCAGAAGCAAAGAAAACCATAGAATACATAACTTTAATAAAATACAGAACCTTGGGACCCCTGAGTGGCTCAGTCAGTTAAGCATCCAACTCTTGAGTTTGGCTCAGGTCATGATCTCACAGTAATGAGATAGAGCCTGCACAGAGCTCTTACCCTGGGCATGGAACCTGCTTAAAATTCTCTCTCTCCCTCTCCCTCTGCCCTTCCCCACCTTTCTCTCAAAAAAAAAAAAAAAAAAAAAAAAAAAAAAAAAAAATATATATATATATATATATATATATATATACATACATATATAACTTCATTCTTGTTTTTTAAAAAAGGAAGCAAGTAAATATACTTTTGGAAAGTCTTTTTTCCTCTGAAAATGATTTATAAGGTATAACTTTGTTTACATAGTAACAGCTCAGTGCTTATTGCAGTTTCATCAAAAACACTTTTTTAAAGAAAAAAGAAAAGGAAAACCCAAGGTGTTCCATACATGCTATTTATTATAGAGGACCTCAATAAAAGTTGAAGGAATGTTGTTAGGTCTTAGTATAGGCACAGAATTCTAGGTGGAGCCAGAATGAGAAATTGCAGAACCAAGTTTTGGGTACTGTGACTCAATACTCACCAATTACTCTGAGAAGCTAAAAGAATGATTGCTTAGCAACCCTCTTTGGCTGTGCTTCTCACATATTTTTCTCACTGGGGCTTTCACAAGGTTTCCACATAAGGCAATCCAAAACTGAGTTTACCAATGAGTCCGTAATTTTCCTACCTATGTTCTGTAGCTGATTGAAAGGAGATTCTCATGCTCAGACTATAGATGTGTAGACAGAAGATGAGGGTCTGATTTACACTCTTGCCCAGTAGTATGACCTTAATAGAGTGGGCTGAGGACACATATAGGTAAATAAGACTTTTCTCAAAAAAGCAGCTTTAGATCTGTCCCCAAGGCCGTAAAAGTACAGCAAAGCCCTACATTTATGTACCTGGAGTACTTAAGAGATATCCTTGGCCTAAAAGATTTTTAGGGGAGAATCTGGTAACCATCTGTACCTATCACTTATGAGCTTCAATGTACCTTCTCTGGAGTCATAAATTTGCAGAAGAATTGAATCTCCTTGGCTCCAATGTGTGGTGTTGGCCCAAACTACACACCAGCACCCTAGCACCCCTGAAACATAACTACACTTAGCTATTGAATAGACCTATGTAGCTCTACTTCACCCGAGTGCATTCTAAAAATGGCATAGTTGACACTGAGAATTTCCTTCTGAAAAAAACCACCCATCACACAAGACCATGTCATCAGCACAGAAAATAATGAATACCTTCATATTTGATATGTCAAGAGGCATACCATCTGGTTTATCTAAAAAAGCTGGCACAAATTATCATAAGTTAAATAACTGGGTGGCTCAGTTGGTTAAGCATCTGACTTCGGCTCAGGTCATGATCTCACAGCTTGTGAGTTCAAGCCCCATGTCAGGCTCTGTGCTGACAAGCTCAGAGCCTGGAACCTGCTTTGGATTCTGTCTCCCTCTCTCTCTGCTTCTCTCTCTCTCTCTTTCTGTCAAAAATAAACATTAAAAAAAGTTTTTTAAATAAATAATAATAATAATAAATTTAAATAACTGGGTGCAGCTACATTTAACACCAGCTAAAACTGGAATTCATTAAGGAGCTCACTATGTTTCACAACAGAAACTGTGATAGAGTCACTGGAGAAAAATAAAAAGCCTTGGACTTACACAGACCCTATTATGTCATTCCAGATATACGTCATGATAATCTCAAAATGTTCTTAATCTCAACAACAACAACAAACCTGATTAAGTAATGGGCATAGGACTTGAATCGATATTTCTCCAAAGAAGATATACAAATGGCCGATAAACACATAAAAAAATATTCAACATCACTAATCATTAGGGAAATGCAAGTCAAAACTACCTTACATTATGTAAGCTAATAAAAAAAAACAGAAAATAACAAATGTTTGTGTAGATGTAGAGAAAGTGAAATCCGTATGCAGTCTTGATAGGAATGTAAAATGGTGCAATCTCTACGGAAAACAGTATGGCAAATCCTCAAAAAAATTAAAAATAGAGTTACCATGTGATCCAGCAATTCGACTTCTAGGTATACACCAAATTCAAATTAAATTGAAAGTAGAGATTCAAAAAGGTACTTGTACACACATGTTCACAATAGCATTATCCACAATAGCCAAAGATAGGAGCAACCCAAGTGTCCATCAGTGGATGAATGGACAAACAAAATATGTTATATTCATAATGATGAGATATCAGTCAACTTACAAAGGAAGGGAATTCTGACACATGCTACAGCATAGATGAACCTTGAGGACATTATGTAGGTGAAATAAGCCCGTCACAAAAAGACAAATATTGTATGATTCCACTCATATGAGGTACCTAGAATTGTCAAATTCATAAAAACAAAAAGTAGAATGGTGGTTGCCAGGGACTGGGGGGAGGGGAGAATGAGGAGTTGTTTAATAAGTACAGAGTTTCACTTTTGCAAGGTGAAAAAGTTCTGGAGATGGCTTGTACAATGTGAATATATGGAACACTACAGAACATTTCTCTTAGAAGTGGTTAAGATGGCAAATTTTATGTCATGTGTAACTTACCACAATGTAAAAATTCCTTTAATGCTCTTAATCAATTTCTCCAGCAGGTGAGTCATCATGACGTTGCAGAACTGGGTCCAAAGGCTGCCTGATTCAAGCAGGATGCTAACACTACTGAACCAGACCTGTGGTCTCATCAAGAAGAAGGCTGATTTTGAACTACCCTTTTGGTAGCTGTTGTATGTTGGGCTCATCTTTCAGGGCCTTCACCACATCTTTCCCAGGCTTAATATTTGAGAAGTGAAGACAGAAACAGTAAAATTAAGATGAAAGACCGTGGTCTCCAAAAGTTGTCTTTGTTTCCACTTGCCATATAATTTGGGCCTCCGTTTTTGAGAAGGCTAGAAACATGTCTAACAGTGTATCGTGACCTCCAACATACCCTATTGACCAGTCAGCCTTGTGGAAAGAAAATAACTAGTGATATTGATGACCTATCAGACATTTTGCATTCATAACAAAAATACAAAAGAATACATAATGAAAGCAGCAGTAGTGGCCAGTTGAAGGCTGATATTCTGACAATGGAAGGAAAGAAGGAACAATGAAGAGATGGAAGACACAATGGTCCCAAAGAAGGTAAGTGTCTCCCACACTGCCTCCAACTCTGTTCCCTCTAGAGACAGTGCATACCACACACACACACACACACACACACACACACACACACACTATTTCATGTGTTGGGAGTGACGGGAGCGAGAAATGAGGATGTGCTCAAATCCAGCTGTCACCCTATCTCAACAGTTTCAGAGCCTCAGAGGGGAACAGATTACTAAGAAACCCTGCCACCAACCTTTCTTCCATGTCACAGTGAATTAGAGACCATCAAGGAAACACCCCACATTCCCATGCACACCTGTGCCTAAACATTTATCTGCATCCACTCCAGCAATTCAGTCCTCCTCTCCATTTTAGTGACAACAGAGTCTCTTCCACTTCTCTAAACACTTCAAACAACACTCTAGATTCTGATGCTTCTGCATTTTGAAGGAACCATGTTTCTTCCATTATTCCCTCTCTCCCCTACATCTTCATCCACTCCCCTTCCTTTAGCAAGTATGTGTACTCAAATCTCACTCATTCTCTAATTTTAAAAAACTCAAAATGCAACACACACACACACACACGCACACACACACACACAAAGGAATATTATTTAGCCATAAAAAAGAAGCAAATCCTAAAAAAAAAAGTAGAAGAAAATCCTGCCATTTGCTACAATATGGATGAAAACTGAGGGCATTATGTTAAATGAAATAAGTCACACAGAGAAAACAAATGCTTTATGATCTCACATATATGTGGAATCAAAAAAAAAAAAAAAAAACTCACAGAAATAGAGAACAGGTTGGTGGTTCCCAAGGGTAAGACATGGAGGTAGAGGAAATGGGTGAAAGGGTTCAAAACTTCTAGTTATAAATAAGTTCTGGGGATAATGTACAGTATGGTGACTATAGCTAACAATACTCTATTTTATATTTGAAAGTTGCTAAGAAACTAGATCTTGAAAGTTCCCTTCACAAGAAAAAAAAGTGCAAGGTGTTGGATGTTAAACTTATTGTAGTAATAATTTGCAATACATACATATATCAAATCATTGTGGTGTACATCCTAAACCAATATGATGTTATATGTCAATTATATCACAATAAAACTGGAAGGAGGGCTCCTGGGTGGCTCAGTTGGTTAAGTGTCCGACTCTTGATTTGATCTGGCTGAAGTCATGATCTCAAGTGAGATCGAGCCCCACTGTCAGCATAGAGCTCACTTGAGATTTTCTCTCTCCTCTCTCTCTGCCCCTCTTTCTCCCTCTGTCTCTTAAAATAAATAAATAAAATTAAAAAAAAACAAACACTGGAAAAAAAAAAAAACTCCTACACCCTATATCTCTTTTAAGACTGTCACTTCACAGCCAGAATTCTTAAGATTTCAGTTCTCATTTGTCTTCATTTCCTTATCTACTCAGCCAACTGAACTGAGCTGATCTGAGATCAGTCACTGCAGCTGATCTCACCAAAGTGATCAACAATCTTCCTGTCACTCAATATGAAAGACACTTGAAGTCATTGTATTATGGGACTGCTCTGCAGTACTGGACCCTGTTCACCAGACAAAACTCCTTGAAGTGCCATCTTCCTTTACCTTCCCAGACACTGTCCTTTCCTGGTTTTCCTCCATCCCCAGACTGAGCCCTCTTCCGACTAACAGCTATTGTCAGTTCCTCTCACTGGGGGTCCACATCACCGCTTCCTCTGTAGTCCTAACACAATGTTAATATTGAGTAAACCTCTGGAAATTCGTGTTGATACACCAGCTCCAATAATGCAGTGGTTCTCAACCCTAGCTCCTTTTAAAATTCATTGGGAACTTTTACAGAGGTATCAATACCCCAACTCATAGTATTTCTGATTTAATAGGTCTTGGATGAGTCCCAGGTACCAGTATTTTCTAAAAGATTTTCAGATGAGTTTAGGGCTCACCACTAACCTTGCCACCCCATGCTGGGACTATAAGGATGGGAAATTTGCAAAATGCCTAACTATCATTTTAGAACTGAACCCTTCAGTTAGAGTTTAGATGGAGCTTTAGAATTCTGAGACAGAGTACATTTTAAGGGTCTTGTTCAAAGTTCTTATTGAACCTTGCTTACCTCTGGCTCATCCATTATCATGCAATCCCAGATTTCTCTTACCCTTGCTTAGCCAGGAGCTAGGAGAAAATAACAGGAGAAACCAACAAAGTCACACATTTTGTCAAATGAACAAGTGGTCTAATGTCTGCAAACATGGGAGGTTTTTCTTCCTCTCCCTTGCAAATCTGCCAGGATTCTTGGGAGTGCCTTTGCCCCACCTTCCCCCTAGTTTCCAAGTACCAACAGGCCCAAAACCTTCCAGAATCTCTGGCCTTTCCCCTCCCTTTCTGCCTTGAGGGTGCAGAGTCTGTTGTGTGCCTGGCTCACTCAAGAGATTCTGCCTGTTACTGTTTACGAGGGAAGCGTCTCTCACAGGGTTGGCGTGACCAGAGAGGAATATTCACACCAAGGCAGTTTTCTTTGTTTCATGTGTTTAATTATTTGACTGCAGTTGTGGTTTCTGGGGGTTTAGGGTGAAGACGTGGGGAAGGAATTGGTCAAAAAGAGGGCTAGACGTGTTGAAACAAAACAACCATTAAAAGCTGAGACCCAGCCACACTAAGAAACAA
This sequence comes from Panthera pardus, assembly GCF_024362965.1. NCBI lineage: Eukaryota > Metazoa > Chordata > Mammalia > Carnivora > Felidae > Panthera > Panthera pardus. The sequence continues at coordinate 49,058,487 of NW_026526721.1, read as the reverse complement.
TTCCATCCACCTAGCCCACCTTTTCCTCCTATATTTTGCTACACACATCCACCCACTCACTTACTTATATTAGAAAGGGGGGAAGAGATGTCACAAAGAGAGGTAATGTTTCAAAACTTCATCTTGAATTGTGACCAGTCTGTTATTTTAAGGTAGTTTGGACAATCAATCATCTTAGGAGCAAGGGGACTAAGTCCTAAAGGTCTGAAAAGGGACTGTAAAAGATTCTGGAGATGTCATGTTGCCAGAATATTCAGGAGGCCTGGATCTTCCCCCTCCACAAGATCCTTCTCAGCAAAGCTACAACATCTCACCAGACAAAAAAAAAAAAAAATTACTCCAAAGTTCAATTCATAAAAGCTCAGTCCTTAATGCAAAACTCAAGGTAGGACTGTGTATGGTACTCTGTATCGGGAATGGCTTAAGACCCTAGAATTTATGCTGCTGTTGGCAAAGATCACATTCTACATATTTTACATATCAGAAGAGTGGGTTAAAGGGGAAGATAAAGGGAGGCAGAGAGGAGGCAAAGCACTGTTTGCAGAGGGCAACAAATTCAACCAAGGAGGGATTACTGCAAAACAAAGGCAATGGCCCTGGCATTTGCCAGAGGCAAGGGTTGCTTCTGCTGGTGATTTTAGGCTAGTTTGTCCCCTTTGTCTCCTACAAGAAAAGGGTAAAAGTTGTTCTGCGTAGGACAGTGCAACTCTGAGTAGTGGGTGACCTATTACTGAAAGCACGTTTCAGTTCTGTCAGAAGAACTGCCTGAGAGAGCAGTGAGTTCCCCATGCTCTGCAGGTGGGGTAACTGCCGCTTGGAGTCATAGGGTGGACTCATGTTACAGCCACGGAGTCTTTAAGATGCCCTTTGGGCCAAAAAGTCAGTGACAACAGCAACATCAATGAATGGTTTCCCTACCCGCAGGAATCAATAAATCTACTCCATCTAAATCTTGCTTCCTCATTCCGATTTAAGCTTTTAAAATAAAACAAGTTCATTGACAAGGTTTGAGGATCTATGAAGTATTCAACACAGTGGTAGGTTTCCTGAAGGACAAAGTGTATTATGGAGAGAACGAGATTAGGGAGAAAGCTAAAGAATGGAGTCATCTAAATAGGAAAAATAGGGGCACCTGGATGGCTCAGTTGGTTGAATGTCCAACTTTGACCCAGGTTATGATCTCATAGTTTGTGAGTTCGAGCCTGCTTCAGACCCTCTGTCCTCCTCTCTCTGCCCCTCCCCAGCTCACACTCTCTCTCTCAAAAATAAATAAACTTTAACAACAAAAAAAAAAAGGAAAAATAACTTTGAAAAAAACAGAAAAATCAGAAAATTCCAAACTCCCTGGAAATCTTCCTTTCTCCCTAATAATGATCATGGTGCCTCCTTCTTTTTAAAGAATGAGACTGCTCCAACATTGCCTGCGTACTCCCTGGTTTGACTCATTTTCACCCAAGGGTAGGGAGGGCAAAATTAGAGTGAGGTGTTGGTTGCAGTTCAGCCACACTTTTCAATGTACCCAGCCCACACTTGGTTCTGCGTGGGGTGTGGGTTTTATAGCCGGCTGCCTCTCCTTGGTGATTAATGGAGTTCCACTGAAACTGCCTGTTCTCGACTCCTCCCATCTGGGATAAGAACCAATGATTCTCAGCCTAGAGCTGAGAGGTTGGTATGAAGAAGGCTCATATCTAGTAAAAGATGAGAGGGAATGAAGACCTGGCACCTTGCTAACAGTGCAATCCCTGGGTTGTTTTTCTGGACCCAGAGAGTGGTATAATGTGAACACCCTTATCAGATTCCATACGCTCTTGCTGGGCAAACAGGAAATTCAAATCTTACCCTCCCTAGGCTTGCTGTGGACCACAACCCACCCTCCACACAGCCTTCAGGTCTTTCTAAATTACAACCTGATCCTGGCTCTTCCCTGAGTTATTTCTGGGGATCCCTCTCTCCTACATATGAGCTCCTTTGAACAGGATTCAAGACGCTCCAAGACCCAGCTCTTGCCTCTTTCTCCAGTCTCAGTTCCACCCATTCCAGGTCTCAAACTCTTGCAAGTCAGTTGCTCAAAATTCTGTTTTATATCTCTGTCTTTTGTTCGTATCTTTCTCTCTTTCAGTGTTTGACAACCTGATGAACCCATACTATCCAAAGGTGTGATCAGGGGTTGTTCTGAGTTAGAGCAAAGAGGGGCCAGTTTTCCTGGAGTAATATGTGCATGAAACCATGAGGAAATGGCATGTTCTTGCTAATGATGTTGTCATATGCAAGCAACTCACCTATGCTCCTCCAGATCTCCCTTTTTGTGGGAAATTAGCAAAGCAATACCTATTTTGAAACCATTATATGTGGCCCTCTTTGACCTAGAAGGATTATGGAGGAAGACTTCAGGCAGTGCTTTTCCTTAATGCCCCTGAGGGAGAGAATAAAGGCAGCCCTGCCCTTTTCTCACAGGGTGTTAGGTAGCAAAGGCCTACTGGCTATTGAGACAACTACAGAGCACAGGGCATGGATCTGTGACAGTCCTATACTAATATCACCACCTTCCTCTCAGTCTTTGTCCCCACTTCTCTCCACCTCACTGACACCACTTCCACCAAGTTCAGTGTTTCAGGATCACTGGGCCTGGATTTAAGATTTAACGGAAAATAATCAAGTTACTTTGAAGGTTCATTTCTTTAAGTCTTTCTATCAAAGTCACATATTTTTTTGATACACTGGAGAAAATGTATGTCTTTATCTGGCAGATATTGCTGACATATTTTCTTTTAGGTAATATGTGTGCTGTTTTATATCACAGAGCCCACCACCAGTTATTAATAATTCTTCATCTTGGTAAAGTACATCATATTTTATTCCAGAGTATGTATTGTTCCACTGGATCTTAGTATCAGTCCCCACTGCTCAAGACCTTCCTAAATTACAACCCAATCCTTTACCTCTTTGGTGGTTCCCTTTCAACCACACAAAGTCCGGACTCCCTTGCATAGCACGCAGGGCTCTCCAACATCGCTCTTCACTTCTCTCCAATCTCATTTCTTACCCTCCTGATTTCAAATTGTTGCAGTTGACCGAAGATATAATACTTTCTTATATATTGATGCCTTTCTATGTGTTTTCCTCTCTTGAATGCCCTTTTGATCTTTGTCCACCTGGTGACACTTATTTGTCCTTTGAGAACCAGCTCTAGTGTCTTCTGTTCTGTGGAACTCTCCCCCCACCCCCCACCCAATGGCAGAATTGATTACTCTCACCTCTGACTCGCAATTTAACCTTGTACTTATTTCTACAGTAGCACTTGTTGCACTGTTTTGCAATAACTTCATTATGTCACTGGCTCCTCTAGTAAGCTATGATCTCCCCAGAACAAGATATTCATTGCATTGATTTTTAGATACTCATTGCTTGCACAACTATATTGTTGTTGATCTATAAATTATTTTTAAATGAGTGAATAAAAATGAATTGCAGAGGATTGGTAAGAAGAAGAATATAGGTCTGTTATTATTATGCCCATTCAACAGGAGAAGAAACTGGGCTAAATGCTAGTCCTACGAAACTGAAGGGACTTAAACAAAATGCTTAGAATCTAACAGCTATACTACAAAACAGAAGGCAACACAGAACACTCAGGAGTCTCAGAGAGATTAATTTCCAGTTGGGAAGATATAGGAAGTGTCATTATGTAGATCGTTAAAAATGAGTAAGAATTAAGCGGGAAAGAAGAGGGCCATATTAAAACCTCTCTGAAATGAAGGAGTAGTAAATACAAATCAGTGAGAATAAGGAGGAAATCCTACTTCATAAGGAACAACATGGGCAAAGGCACAGAGCTGGTAAGTATTCAGGGAAGGTCATGTAGTTCACGTTAACCACAGTTAATGGCAGTGTCATGGGAAATAAGTCTGTAAGGTTAGGACAAACTCAATCAGGCAGATCCTTGACATTTTGACTCTGCAAAAGGGAAGCTCTGAGATTAGAAAATTGTTTTTCTTTATAAAAAGCTCTTTATAAAAGAGATTAAAACAATCAGAAATTGGAACTCCTCTGGCAGGATGGCTCATATTCTCAGCTCATATTTTACCACAATTTATGTTACTCAGCCTGGTCATCTGCCTCACTTGGCTTCAAATGACTTTAAGCTCTTTCCAAAACCAACTCCACTCTAAGGAGCAAACGTTTTTTGTTTTTCATGTTTTATTTTAAGTATTTTTTTAAGTGAGTGGGGGAGGGGCAGTGAGAGAGGGAGACATAGAATCTGAAACAGGCTCCAGGCTCTGAGCTGTCAGCACAGAGCCCAATGCGGCGCTTAAACTCACAAACCATGAGATCATGACCTGAGCCAAAGTCAGACGATCAGCTGACTGAGCTACCCAGGTGCCCCTAAGGAGCAAATGTTAACACCCTTGAAGGTACTAAAAAACAAAATGTTCTAACATAGTGAAATCTCAAAAGGTTAAAAATAGCAATAATGTAGAAACATGCTTCCCTTTTGAAGAGAAAGAGCTGCGTTTGGATACACAAGTTCAGGTGTGTTTGTCAAAAAAGAAAATCTTATTACTTAAAAGTCAATAATGGGTATGTATAAAGTATACGTGAATCTGTGTGGGAAGGCATATACACATCAGAGATACGAAAACAAAGAATATAAAAACAATACATTGAGTGCCAAGTTTTTCTATTTCTCCATTGACAACCATAGCCTCTTACCCTTCAGATAAAAGCATCTGCCATTCGGTCACCAACCAAAACTAGAGTAATGATTTAACTTGCAAAATAATCATAAGGCACGATGGGGCCTGCTTTTTCCTTCACTACCTCCAAAGCCAATTCTATTCATACAAAAAATGAATTTGAGTTGTAGCAGATACTATCAGGAAGACGTAAAAAAAACTTTCTAAAGTACCATATTTATTATTATTATTATTATTATTTATTCATATGTGGGCTTCTCCTGTGACAAAAAAAGAAAAAATATTTACTGGTCTTTCAGGAATGTTGTGAAATTTAAATAATTATGTGGCTGAAGCAACAGTTCCGTAAGTTTCAACTAATGTCCATTGTTCTTTTTGTAGAATTAAGTAAAACCAGCTGCAGAAAACTACAGCTCACACTTTAAATAGCACTTTTTTACATAAAATTTGTCTCACAACCACAACAGGGCACTGGCAGAATAGCCTGGTTTTTTTCAGCCATTTTTTTCCACGAGTTCCTTAGCAAGGTTTTGGAGTAGCCTTCAGGGAATCTCACTGGTAAGACTGTAGACTCATGTGGATCCGAGACTCATAATTATCCAAATCATGTTTTGTGTTAGTAACTCAAATGTTCTCTCTTTTGTATTAAATAATATATTTCCTTCTCCTTTTTTCTGACACTCAGCAGTTTCTTAAGTTTTTTAGAAAGACGATTTCCCTTTTCTGACCATCCTAACGTAGAGGTAGTCAATGTACGTACAACAACACGGGAGACTCCATAAAAGTACTGCCCTAGTTGAAACAATGCCTAGAATCAGGACTTTTAAAATGCAAATTATAGGACTCACTGGTCAGCAAAAGACTTTTCTCTGCAAAGAAGATGTTGTATGATAGTTAAAACAGTGGATTAATGAAAGATAAGATGAACCATGTCACGACTGACATTATTTGCTTTGCCACCTCTCCCCACCTCAATTTCTTCATTATCAGAATCAAGATAACCTACCATGCACAGTTATTAGGAGAAATAAGTCGTGCCATGCTCCTGAAATCAGTTTGCAAAACAAAAAGGGTTTATGTAAGTATCATTGTTATCATTATAGTGAGTGAGAGAAGTTACCAACTTTGGGTATCATTCCAATAAAATGTACATAGGACGGGAGTTTGGGGGGTTGGAGAGAGTAAGGGAGGCACTGGCCACGTTGTGGAAAACACTGGGGCCAGAAGCCAAGGGGTGAAAGTTAGAGTCAGGATGAAGGCTCAGGAGACAATAGCCTCCCACAGAGTGGTGTGAAGGAAACAAAGCAAGTAAGACATACATACTAAAATCTATTTGCAGAAACATAAAAATTTGTATTTGCATAGGAACTTATCCTTTAGAGAGTGTTTGCCAGAGACGCAAGCATTGTCATTGAAGCTCAGCCTTTTTAGCACAATGTCAAATAAGATATTTGCCCACACATGCTTTTGCCAAAGTACAGACAGGCAGGAGTCTATGAAGAGAAATGCCTCAGGTTGTTTGCTTTTGACAGGCTCAACTTAACCTACTCCTCCAAATTAGATTTGTTTTTCCTCCTCACTGTCTCCTATTAAATCTCATGTCTGTCCTACTTTGGGAGAGTCCAATCAGTAATGGACAGTAATTGTGATGTCGTCCTGAAAATATTATCTACCCCAGCAAAAGTATATAATTTATTGCGTCTATTGTATACCAGATACTTTACATATGCATTACCATTCAATCCATGCAACTTATGGGTGATAACATTTTACAGGGGAGAACACAAAGGATTGAATAGCATACTCAAAGTCAAACAACTAGGACATTCTCCCTGTACTGTGTGAATGGTTCCACTGTCAAGGCTGTTTAGCAGAAAAGAGAGGCTGTGAGACTTTAGGTTCTACCCAAGTGATTCTTTAGCCAAAAACTTTGAGTAAAACTTTCTGAGCTTGGTGATAGCAGGATTTAGAGTACTGAACTCTAGAGAGACAAGGGACAGGTCAGAGGTCCTCTCACACCCCCTTTACATATGAAGTTCAGTGACGTATTAGGGAAAAGTAGCACTGGATTATCCTGATCTAGCAATATAAAACCATATAACCACTTGAAAGAGAATGATAAATGTGCCCCAATGCTTCTAAGGCTCCTTTCTCCTTGTATTCCATAAATCCTTGGTTTTCAGCATACTGTTCTAATTTTCCAAACCTAAAGGTAACTATGTCTGATTATTTAAAAATAATACAATTTTTGCTAATTCCCTCAGCCCTAGAAATGACATGAAATTACTCTTGTCGGTTTCAGGAACTCTTTTATTCAAAAACAAACCACAGCAATCCCCCATCCTTGTAACAGATAACACTATGCTGAGGCATTTCTGCAGTCCGCCCCAGGGTTTAGGTGTGCTTCCCTCGCCCCCGAATATCCCAAGATCAAAACAGTACCTGGGAAATGGTTGTTTTAAAGGTCTCTCTAAAAATTTCATGCTTCTCAGCCATATTACATAAGTTAGCTATTATTCAATGAAACTTCAGTGAGAATCCTCAGCTACCATCACTTCTCCCCTCCTCCACCAGACACCCCTAATTCCAGAGCTCCTTCAGCAGAAAGATGCTGCAGACACTGAGACCAAGACTACCTTTTGGAGACCTGAACCAAACCTGGAGAACTGAACTAGGCTTTGGGAATTCAACTCATAGCAGAAAGCAGATTAAGAGACAGGATTCCACATATCTGTCCACCTCTTCAGGCCGCTGTGCATCTTTTCTCTCCACTCTGCCCCCTTTGTACAACCACAAGTGAAACACGTCCAGACTTTAGACTGGCCCTACCCTTACAGCCAGGACGTAAGTCATAGCAGAAGGCTGCAATCATACACTGCATTGATTACTGCACTAATGCACTCCCCAGTGCGTCTGTGGTGCTACACACACTCAGTTCAGTGGAATCTGTATCCCAGCAGAATTTAACAGTACATTTTCCAGCCCACTCCTTATGCTTTTCCTAAGCCTGACTCCTTCTCGGGTTCCACCTATGCTTTTGGCTCATGAGTGTTTTCCACAAGATCAAATGGACATCCAGACATCAAAAATGAGGTTTGAGACAGATGGTCCCAGTTTTTTTGGACTGTTTTTACGCAGGTACTTTGATCTGTCAACAAACTCAGAATCCCAGGGACTCCTTCCAGAATGATCCCATTGTCCTTTTCTGCTCCAACAATCCAAGAAAAGAGAATTTTCCTTCTTTGTGCATCAAAATAACCCAGAGAGATTGTTAAAAATACACCTTCCCAAGGTCCGTCCCAAGTTTACTGAGCCAGGATATCCAGGAGTAGAAACCAGGGATGTCTGTTTTAACAAGCTGACTTGTAATCCTAGTGAAAATGCAGATTTGAGAAACATCGCTATGGCCTAAATTAGTAATATGAAAATCTGAAATCAGGGTGCTAAATACCTTCTTTCCAACTTAGATCTTTCCTAGAATATAGAATTGTCCTAAAAGATGACAGTTTCCTTTCAGAGAGCTCCAAGATTACACTTTCAGGCAAATCAACTGAGAGGAGGCAGATTCCCACTTAGACCCTAATCCTGGTCCTACGGAGATGAAAACAAACAATTTCCTCCCTTCTCCCACCTTCCTTCACTCTGAACAAGAGCTGGCTGATTACAAATATGATTGCTTTATTAATAAGAATCATATCCTATGTTAGTGTTTGCTTTTTTACAATGAAATGACAGGATTAATCGAACAGTTATTTTTAGAGGATTTAATGTCTTCATTTCCACAGAGGACTATATCTCCACTTTAATGGCAAATATGCTGCACCCAAACACCTTGGGACTAAGATCCCTGGGGTGAAAGTCCATAAAGTTAATAGGACACTGAGCACAACTGATAAATAGCTAACAGTGTGACCTGTAGCCAGTCCAAACCTGAACACATAACGATAGCTTTGACTTTACTCTGAGCCTCAATAGAGAGGAAGTTCAAAGCCAGTTAGCCACTAATGGGAAATTCATGTTCACTTTCAACATCCCCTGGTTTTCCCTTTTTTACTTCCATAGTTGTAAGTTGAGTTTCTATACGCAAGCAGACAGCCCTGGGTAAGCCCAGTTGAAATAAAGCCAACTAACCAGGTCATACAGATACAGATGCGTAGTGACTGATAAAAGGTTGGAGAGAACTTCAAGTGACCACACAAAATAGAATCATCAGCTTCTCATGAAAATGGGAGAGTAGTTGATCAAAATTTTTCTAAAACATCAAAAAAGATAAATGGAGAATGGATTTGTATAAATTATTAAAGTGCTCAGGGAATAATACAGTAAAAACTTTCTTCATTGATGCATTCAGCAAATGTATATTGAGCACCTACAATATGGTCAGCACTATGTTAGGCACTGAGAATTCAAAGGTGAATAAGAGACAGACTTGGCCTCAAAGAGCTGTGTTTCTAGTAAGTGGAGACAAGTATGTGAGCATTGGTGTGCAATAAGGGACTATGGGTGTTATGGCAGATGGGTGGTAGGTAACTATGGAGACAAAAAAGGGAATAGTCCAGTGGTCTTTGGGAAAGTAAGAGACAGCCTTCAATATATAGTCTTCAATAATTAGTAGGTGTTCACATAGCAGATGAAGTGAAGAAAGGCTTTCAGGGCAACATGAACAAAAGCATAAAGACAAAATATATGGCACATTCATAAAATGTCAAATTTTGGGACAACTGGAACATCGCAGAGTGCAAGGAACAAGACCCCATAAGGATGACTCTGAAGAAGTAAGCAGGGGCCTCATGAAGAGCTCTGAATGGCATGCCAAAGTCCTGAGGCTCAGTAGGGTCCCACTGAAGAGCGGTAAGTGTTGGAGTCTTAGTAAGTTCTCTCTGGGTGAAATGTAGAGATGAAATATAAGCAAAGAAGCATCAGAGGTATGGAAATCAGTGTGGAGGCCATTGCAATGATCTAGACAAGATCATGAAGGCTGAATTAAAGCAGGGATAGCAAAATAGAGATGCATACACATGTTAAGAGCTACTAAGAGAGTAGTAATAATAGGCTACTGACAAAAATCCAACTGACCTACTGTCTCTCTTTTTATTCTTTTTTTACTTTTTTTTTTTTTTAGAGAGAGTGTGTGTGCAAGCAGGGGACAGGGGCAGAGAGAGAGAGAGAGAGAAACTTAAGCAGACTCTATACTCAGCATGGAGCCCAACACGAGGCTTGATCCCACGACCCTGGAATCATGACCTGAGCCAGAAATCAAGGGTCAGAAGCTTAATCTATTGAGTCACCCAGGTACCCCACTCTTTTATTCTTTTTTTGACTTTTAAAAAGACTTCTTTATTTCATTTTGACTCTTAAAAGTAGTCAAGTTATTTACTGAAATGATTCCATGGGGCATAAATTCCATGTGAGGCATCTGTCTAAACTCAATTTCATTTCTCTGATAAAGTACACAGGAGCACTACTGAGCAGAAAGACAGCTGAAATATAAACAAGGCAGGATGGAAAAGAAAAGAAGAGCCCAGGGTAATGTAAGATACTCAATTCTCAGTAGTTGCCAGAAGTCAAAGATTGAGAGTAGAATTTGACTACAAATTTGTGGGGGGAGTGGACAGGGAACAGATAAAATTGTTCTATATCTTGACTATTGGGGTAGTTACATGACTCTTTACTTTTGTAAAAAATTCCTAGACCTAGACACCAAAAAGAATGAATTTCTCAGAATAGCAAAATGGGAAGGGAAACCTACTTACTCTTGTATATGCATTCATTCATTCAACGAATACACATTTTCAACAAATAGCACATACTTCATGCCAGAAACCGTTACATGTTAGACGCATGGTGGGAAATGGGCCCCATGGGGCCTGCAGCACAGTGGAAAAGATATCTGTTAAATAAATATTTCTGTAAATTCAGTTACAGATGTGATAGAAAAAAATAAAGGGCAACATATTATGAAAGCATACAACAAACTTCCCTGAAGTGGTGATATTAAAGCTAAACCCAAGGGGGCACCTTGGGTGGCTCAGTCAATTAAGTGTCCAACTTCGGCTCAGGTCATGATCTCACGGTTTGTGGGTTCAAGCCCTACATCGGGCTTTGCACTGACAGTGCAGATCCTGTTTGGGATTCTCTCTCCCTTTCTCTCTGTCCCCTGCTTCACTGCTCTCTCTCTCTCTCTCTCTCTCTCTCTCTCCTCAACGTGAATAAATAAACTTAAAAAATTTTTTCTTAACAAAAAATAAAGTGTTAAGAACAGCATCTAGAATATTAAGTATTCAATAATAGTAAGTTATTATTATTACTACTACTACTCTTTATTTGTAAACACTCTTTATTAGAGAGAATAGATGGCTGTTAGACTTGATTTTTAGAAAGAACATAGAGGAACTACACTCCACCTCACCAAATTAACTGCCTATGAATGGGACCAGAGTCCTAAACCATAAGATGGGACTCATGTGGACTAAAAATGTTTTTTCAGCCCAAAAAGAAACTTTGAGGTTCCTCCTTGCTAAATCCATATCTGTTTACTTAATTTAATCCTTAAAATCATATCATGTTAGGGGTGTCTGGGTGGCTCAGTTGATTGAGCATGTGACTTCAACTGAGGTCTCACAGTTCATCAGTTCAAGCCCTGCATTGGACTCTTTGATCTCAGCACAGAGCCCACTTTGGATTCTCGCCACCATCCCCCCTTTCTCTTAAAAATAAACATTAAAATTTTTTTTAATTAAAAAAAAAAACATATCATGCAATCTTTCACATGTGATGGAACAACTGGTATTGAGCTGAGCCTTCTGCCATAACTAACAAAATTGGAGACAATTTATGAGGCAATTGTTTTAAGCATTGGACAACAGGAAACACAACACTATGACCCCTGACAGAGGAGAAACTCATAAGGTAAGCTCCATGATTTCCCTGGATCTCTACCTGGGCACAGTTATCCAACCACAACATAGCAAGCTAGAATCCAAACAGAGCACAGTTGTCCTGCTGAGCTGAAGAGGCAGAGATCAGAGTGCAGGGAAACCAAAGCAGTAATAATCTGTAGGGCAAGGCACCAGAAAGTTAAAGGAGGGGTATCGAAGGTAAAGAGAAGGGAGAAGCTCAGAAGTTGTGCAGAAGTTGCCCAGTAAATCCCTGGCTCAAGGCTAAGATGCACATGCCTATGGCCAGACTCCCTAAGGCTTACAGTAACTTTGGAGAGCGATTACCACAGAGACAAGAGTAGGATAGAGATACTAACCAAACAGTGCTAGTAGACAGGGAAGTTCTGGCCAAGCCAGAGTGACAAGACCTTGTTATCAATTTATTATACCATACATCTATCTGAGATACAAGAAAAAATTAGAACCATCCTCTAGGGTAAGGTCCATTTCAGGCCCACCCTAACAAAGTCTAAAACTAAACATTTAAAAGATCTGCAGTAAAAACTGAATTCAGAGGTTGAGACCTGCCAAGATAGAGGGTGTTGGGAAATATATTGAGCTTTCCAAAGATGTACCCTAGCAAAGCATAAAGTCAAGCCAACAGAAGCACAAGGTAATCAATCAGTAAATGAGCTGCCTAACAGAAGAAAAGGTAACGCTTCTCAAAGAAAAATAACAAAAGTCTAGAACCTATACAATGCATCAATTAATGTCTAGTACACAATAAGAAAAATTACTAGGCAAACATGACCCATAGTCAAGGGAAAAGCACCAGTCCCAACATTACTAAGATGAGGTACTTAGAAGACAAGGACTTTAAAGCAGCTGCTATAAATATGGTTCAAATAATTAAACTGTGTGTGTTCAAAGAATTTAAAAAAATATGAACTTAATGAATAAAAATATAAGGAATCTCAGCAGGGAAATGTAAACTGTAAAAAGAACTAAATTGAAATTCTAGACTGAAAAGTACAATGACAAAAAAAATAATGGCACATCAGACATGGAAGAAAAGTGTCCCTGATGAACTTGAACATAGCAAGACAGATCTATAGAAATTATCCAAACTAATGAATAGAGAGAAAATAGATTGAAGATAAGCAAACAGATCCAAAAAGACCTATAGGAAAATAGAAAATGGTCAAAATATATGTAATTAGAGATTTAGAAAGTAAAGATGAAAATGGAGCTAAATAGACTTGTTTACAGAAATGACAAAAAGACAAACCACAGACTGGGAGAAGTTTTGTAACATGTTTATCTGACAATGGACTCAGAGCTAGAATATATTTTAAAGCTTTTACAACTCAATAATAATAATACAGAAAATCTATTTTTTAATGGGCAGAAGACTTGAAAGACACTGCACCAAAGAAGGTATATGAATGGCTAAAACGTACAAGAAGAAATGTTCAGCATCATTAGTTACCATGGAATTGCAAATCAAAGCTACAATAAGATACCATTAGAAAGGGTAGCATATAGGGGCACCTGAGTGGCTCAGTCAGTTAAGGGTCCAACTTTGGCTCAGGTCATGATCTTTTGGTTTGTGAGTTCAAGCCCTGCATTGGGCTCTGTGCTGACAGCTCAGAGCCTGGAGTCTGCTTCTGATTCTGTGTCTCCCTCTCTCTTTGCCCGTCCCCCCCACTCTCATTCTGTCTCTCACTCTCTCTCAAGGATAAATAAACTAAGAAAGAATGACAATAGCAAGCATTGAGGAAGATAGACAATAGTGAGGTCTCCTCCACATTGCTACTGAAAGTGAAAATTGATACAACCACTTTGGAAACCAGCTTGACAGTTTCTTTTAAAGTTAAACGTATGCTTATCATATGGACCAGCGACTCCATGCCTAGTCTCCATATGAAACAAAACTCTATCTCCACACAAAAACTGCTCATAGCAACTTTGTTTATAAAGAGTCAAGAATTGGAACAACCCCAATGTCCACCAATAGCCATTGTTGAATGGCTAACAAATTGTGCTATGAACACAATAAAATACTACCTAGCAATAAAAATATAACTACTAGTAAATGCGACCATGTGGACGAATCTCAAAAACATCATGCTGAGTGAAAGAATCTGAATGCAAAAGAACACAGTCTGTACGGTTCCATTTATATGGCGTGCAAGAGAGGCAAACTAATCTATAGTGATAGAAATCAGATCAGTGGTTGCCTGGAACAGTGAGTGGAAAGAGGGATTGCCTGCAAAGGGGTGTGTATAAGGAAACTACATGGTGTGATAAAAATGTGCTACATCTTGACTCTGGTGATGGTTATATGGGTGTACGCATTCATTGAACTATACACTTAAAGTGTATACCTTTTATTGTATATAAACTATACCTCGCAAAGTTGATTTTTAAAAGGATAGTTGCCTAACTCTAAATTAGAAGCCTTATCTTCATCATCATCCTACAATGAGTCATTCAGCAGTAAATTTTACAAGGAGCAAGTTCTTTATGAATCACACACAGGCACCCCAAATAAATGTCTAGCCATTTGTGTTATACACGCATGGCTGGGGAAATAGCTGCCCATAAACTAGCCCCTGCCCATCATCCCTGATACTGGGCTACAGAAGAAACTGTAGCTTCAGTTCTCATGTTCCTCAGCATCTTCATTAATTATTTGTTGACCAGTTCCTGTAATAAGTAAGTGTCTGCATTTATTTTATAAGTAAGTTCTACCATTTGAAATCTTGGCTGCTGCAGAGTTTAGGGGTACATTCCCTACAAAATCTGCCCCAGTCTCATACCAGAGGTAATCGTTAGTCTGACGGCATAGTGAACCAACACTAATGCTTGTCAGATAAGCTATCCTAATTAACTTCCCTGCTCAAGGACCCTCTTAAAGCCTTTTTTGAAAACACAGGCAATAAGAAAACTAGGCTTTCCTCTCCTTGAAATTTTCCTATCTGCAGTCAGAAACTGATGGACAAAAAGCAAAGCATCCTGAACTCAGGGCACTTCTAGCCCATGAAATGACCACGTGTGCAAAGATGAGTGCCTCTATCTACTTACAGATTTGGAGCCTTCCTAAGGCAGCAGGATGCTCACTTCAGCAGCACATATACTAAAATTGGAATGAAACAGAGAACATTAGTACGACCCCTGCACAAGGATGACACACAAAATCCTTAAAAAACAACAACAAAAAGAAAAAAAAAAACATTCATAGAAAAAGAGACCAGACTTGTGTTTATCAGAGGAAGAGAGTGGGAGTCGGAGAAATTAGATGAAGGTGGTCAAAAGTACAAGCTTCCAGTTAGAAGTACTGGTAATGTAATGCACATGATGTCTATAGCTAACACTGCTGTATGCTATACCTGAAAGTTACTAAGAGAGTCGATCCTAAGAGTTCTTACCACAAGGAAAAACAAAAAAATGTTGTGACTATATGAGGTGATGGATGTTAAGCTAAACTTACCGCAGCAACCATTTCACAATGCATAGATGTTAAGCCACTATGCTGCACACCTTAAACTTACATACAGTGTTGTATGTCAATTATATCTCAATAAACTGGGGAGAAAGGAATAGCAGGAAATGCATAAAATCTCACTATAAGCTCAAATCCTGTGTTATCTATTGTATTAGTTTTTCTCTGGTACAATTTGCATAGCAAATTACCACAAACTTAGCATCTTAAAACAACATCCATTTATGATCTTACAGTTTGGCAGGTCAGAAAGCTAAGTGGCGTTGGATGTATTCTCTGCATCGAGGATAACAAGGCCAAACTTCAGGAGCCACCTGGGCAGGACTGTAATCAGAAGGTTCTGGAGAAGAATCTGCTTCCAAGCTTATTCAGCCTGTTGGCAGGATTCAGTTCCCTGGGCAGGTCAGACAGAGATCCCATTTTCTTTCTGGCTATCTGGAAACTACCTGCACTCCTTGACTCATGGTCCCCCTTCCTCCACCATCAAAGCCCATAATTGTAGGTTTAATCCTTCTCAGGAATAGAATCTCTCTGACTTCCTCTTCTATGACCGGCCAGAGAAAATTCTCTTCTTTCAAAGGGCTCATGTGATTAGACCAGGTGCATCTGGATAGTCTCCCCATCTTATTGTGGGGAGACTCTCTCTCTCTTTCTCAAAAATAAATAAACATTTTAAAAATTAAAAAAAAGATTTTTCTCTCTCTCCATCTGCTCCTCTCCCCTGCTCAAGCACACACACTCTCTCTAATAAAAATAAATAAATAATAAAATAAAAAAATAAAGTTGTCTTTAAAAACAAATGCTACTACTCAGTAATTCAGAGCCTACTTCCCAGATTACAGTAATTAAGACTGAGATACCATAAAAAATACCAGATTTAAAGTTGAAGGAACTGTGTTTAAATCCCAAGGGTTCAGGGCAGAGAGAAATCAGGATGAGCTGGGAATAACTTCATAGAAGTGGCACCTGAGGAGAGCTTTCTAGGATGAAGAGAATTTGGGTAGGCAAGAGCATGAGCAGAGACAGGAACGAACAGGGCATCAGCTGAGTAGTGAGGAGACCCACCTGACAGCCTGAAATAATAGAAGGTCAGACAGATGGGGTAAACTAAAGAAAACATGGCTTTGTAAATCAGAAGAGTTTGCATTTGATTCAGTGAGCAACACTGAGCCTTTGAAAGCTTCTTAGGTTTCATAAGAGTATACTAGTTAGAAATTGTTGGATTGGTGAGAAAAATAAGATTAGAGGAAGAGTAATTAGAAAGCTAGGAGAGACACAAATTGTTCATCTGTTAGAAATACATACTGACATTCTATGAGGAGTGGGGTGGGCTTTAACATCTTCAAGAAAAAAGTAAGGGGATTGAAATACAAATGGTAAAATGATTACAATGGATGGAGCTTCCTGATAGGTTCTCAGGGCTTCAATATACTATTCTACCTACTTCTGCATGTTTGAATGTTTCCGTAATGAAATTTTTTTTAAGCCTATTGTGGTAATCAAGGAGTGAAGTCATAAAAACCTAGACATGGGTGGTGGCAGGAAAATAGAAAAAGAAAGATGAATTCAACAAATATTTTGGCCTTGGTAACAGGTCATGATCTTGAGGTTCATGAGTTCATGATATAACAACTTCAGCTGAGGGAAGGGGAAAAAACGGACTCATTTATACAGTCTTGTAAACAAAATGTCTTAAAAGGGAACCTGTCAACCTGAGCTTTCAATGAAGTGCCTCATCCGTGTGTATGATCAGAATGTGCATAGAAATTAATAATCTGTGTAAGTTAAATTTCCACCTATAGATCTTTTTCTCTGTCTACTGCACCACATGAAAAAACTGGAGAGATTTTTATTAAGTTTAGAGAGTCTGTTTAGAAAAAGCTGACTATTAAAAATGTAGCTTTGTTTAGTCCATACAAAAAATAATTTTGTAAGGCCCTAGAAGTGTCTCGTTTATTTTTTTTATACATGGCAATATAGTATATTAATTTTAAAGTTTTCCACGCGTTGAGTCCAGAAACTTATCTAAAAAATTACCCAGGTGGGGCACCTGGGTGGCTCAGTCAGTTGAGCCTCTGCTCATGATCTTAAACTCTGTGAGTACAATCCCCACGTCGGGCTCTATGCTGAGAGCTCAGAGCCTGGAGCCTGCTTCAGATTCTGTGTCTCCTCCTCTCTCTGCCCCTCCAGCTCTCATGTTCGTGCATGCTCTCTCTCTCTCAAAAATAAACATGAAAAATTTAAAAAAAAATTACCCAGGAATCTTCTGGGTACAAGCACCCAAAAGTCCCAAATGCTTTCTTGTTTTCCGAAGTGATATATTTGTAATTTTCTACAAAATTGCTATCCTGAAGATGAACATTCCTTATTTCCATATCTGCAAGGGCCTAAAAAGGAGAATTTTTTGACAATTTTAATGTAATTTTAGAAGGAATACTTCTTGGGGCAAAAAAGGAGGAGAAAGGCTTTTCAAAGATGAATGAAAGTGATACCCAAAGTAAAAAAAATCATTCGGAGCCATTTCAGAAAGACAGGCCTTGATGGGCAGATTCCCATTGAGACAAATGCTCAATCTCAAACCCTAAGCCCCTGAAAGGAGCAGTTCACCTGCAGAGAAGCTGATCCTGAGGCCTTCCATGAGAGACAACTGAGGCAGCAGCCCGCACTCTTACACAAGCACCTGAAGCTGAAGACCTGCAGAGAGACTGTTTGGCTGCAGATACAGAGAAAAGGCCATGTGCGTTAAGACCCCACTAATTGAGAAAATAAACAGTGATTTCAAATGTATGCTACAAATCAACTAAGCTAAGGAATCTAATATTATTTCAGAATCTTAGATCTGTCCCTGTTGTCAAGCCCTAAGGTGCTAAGCTGTTCCAATAGGAGACATATGTTGCATTCAGGTACCAAGAGGTACCCAGAGCTATTGAAATCTCTACTTTCAATTAAATAACCAGAATCCTGCCACTTGAAAAAGTAATATCTAGACCTAAAACACTATATTGCAATGGATTTAGGCAAAGTGGATCAGTATTTATTGTCTGAAACCATGGACTTCCTGGAGTTGATCTTTCACTTTCAAATGTCTGTGGTTTCCTGATTTTATCATTACAAGGTCAGATGTCAAAAATGAAGGCGTGTAATTTATGATCATGTTGCTTTTTACATGGGCAGCTCTAGGTAGTGTGATCAAGGTAAAGAGTAGCAAATTTCTTCACATGTGTACCAGAGAATGGAATGACTGATGATAATCAAAGAAGCTTTGCTCTAAGTTTCAAAAAAAATTAAAGTTCTTTTAACCATTATAATTTTTTTAAGTTTACTTATTTGAGAGAGACAGAAACAACGTGAGTGGGGGAGGGGTGGAGAGAGAGAATCCCAAGCAAGCTCCTCACTGCCAGCACAGAGCCCGACATGAGGCTCGAACTCCTGAAACCATGAGATCATGACCTCAGTCGAAACCAAGAGTCAGACGCTTAACTGACTGAGCCACCCAGGTGCCCCAAACGTTATAATAATTTTTAAATTACAGATCAATAATTATTTTATCGTTTCTACTAAAGTTTATCAACGTTAAATGAGTCTCCTGCTCAATGCCAGGTATTACAGCTAATAAATGAAATGGAGATGATGTATCCTCCATTAAGTCAATTTTGTATAACAAATGCTCATAGATTCTGAAGACGAGACTACAGGATTGCTCAAAAAGAAGTATTCACCTTAATCATTTTGTGAAAAGAATAATGATAGGAGAAAAGATTACAAAACCTCTTTCCCTGGTGTAGTAGGTTAAATGGTGGCTCCCAAGAAGACATGTCCACATCCTAACCCTCAGAACCTGTGAACATTACCTCATTTGGAAGAAGGGTCTTTGCACATGTAGTTAAGAATCTCAAGATGAAGTCATGCTGGATTATCCGGTGGGCCCTCAATTCAATGGCAAGTGTCCTTTAAAAGGCACACAGAAGGAGAAAGCCATGTGAGATGGAGGCCGAGACTGGAGCGATGCCACCACCAGCCCAGGAACGCCTGCCTGGAGCTGCCAGAACCTGAACCAGGCAAGGACAGATTCTCCCCTAGAACCTTTGGAGGAAGCATCGTCCTGCCAAAACCTTCATTTCAGAATTCTGGCCTCCACAACTGTGAGAGAATAAATTTCTCTCGATTTCAACCACCGGGTTTGTGGTAATTTGTTACATAGTCTTAGGAAACTAATGCACCTGAGGATTAAAAACCAAAATGACCCTAGAAAAGTGTTTCCTGAAAACAAACAAAAAAAAAAAAAAAAAAAGACAGGTTCAATGACTCCTGATCTCTCCTTCAAAGCTGGTTTCTATGACATGGGATCCAACGTGCCTGGCTCGTAGCAGGCATTCATCAGTTTGCTACCTTATCCCCCCGGGTATTCCAGGAGCCCATTCTGTTACCACCATATGGCCACTGCCCAGCCACACGTACTCTCCAAAGTCAGCATTTCCTAAATAATTTAGACTAAAACTGTGCACTAAAATCATCTTCACATATACCTGCCAGGAGCCCTGAAAACCCTGGAAATTCTGACTCAGGAAGTCTGGGGTGGGGCCAAGGCACTTGCACATTTAATAAGCTTCACAAAAGATGCTGATATCCAACAAAGACCGAAACCTTGAAACTTGGGCATTCAGCAGCTGAAACCAGAGTTGGTATAAAGCTGAAGTATGAAAGTATTTCTGCACTAAAAACGTGTAAACTCCATGTGAATAATAAAATATTTATACATTGAAGTATAAACTATGCTGAGAAAATATAAATTAAAAAGAGAGCTATAGAGGCGCCTGGGTGGCTCCGTTGGTTAAGCGTCCAACTTTGGCTCAGGTCATGATCTCACAGCTTGGGAGTCCATGCCCCACGTCGGGCTCTGTGCTGACAGCTCAGAGCCTGGAGCCTGCTTCAGACTCTGTGTTTTGGTCTCTCTCTGTCCCTCCCCTGCTCACACTCTCTCTCTCTGTCTCTCAAAAAAAGTTAACATTAAAAAATAAATAAATAAAAAGAGAGCTGTAAAAGTAAACTCAATTTGAGAATTACTTCCTTGGACACCTGGGCGGGTCATCAGTTAAGCATCTGACTCTTGATCTCACCTCAGGTCTTGATCTCAGGGTCATGAGTTCAAGCCCTGCATTGGGCTCCATACTGGGTGTGGAGCCTACTTAACAACAACAAACAACAACAACAAAAAAAGAGGAAGTATTTATTTTCTCTCTACCACGTGTCAGATACTATGCTACTCATCACATCTGATGATAAATAAGATGGCCACTCCCCTCCTCTCAAGGGCAAATCCAGGGCACTACCAGAAAAAACAAAAACCCAGTAGTCTGGTCTCATCTGAAATCTCTAATCTGAAACCTCATATCCAGGCCTGATCTCAGAGGAACCATTGAGAACTTAGCCAGTGGATGAAGTTGATTTCTCCCTAAGGTCACATTCAATACAGAACTGATATTATCATAAAATGGATGTGGTACTGAGTTTAAGAAGTTGACATTTATTAAAGGTTAGAGGAGTTTGAGGAAATTCTTTCCTGATTAAGTAAAAACAATTAAATGTTACTGATTTGATTAACAAATAGATCTGTAAAATTTGGTCGTTTGAGGGGAATCCTTTGTGAAATACCAAAATTATGGTACTAGAATTAGTCCTTTACATTTTCTTAAATTTTTAAAAATGTTTTATTATTTATTTTTGACAGAGAGAGAGGGACGGAGTGTGAGCAGGGGAGGAGCAGAGAGAGAGGGAGACACAGAACCTGAAGTGGGCTCCAGGCTCTGAGCTGTCAGCACAGAGCTGGAGGCAGGGCTTGAACTCCCAAGCTGTGAGATCATGACCTGAGCCGTAGTCGAATGCTTAAATAACTGAGCCACCCAGACGCCCCTAGAGTTAGTTCTTTACAAAAGGAACCACCTGATTTTAAAAAGAGTACAACTATGCCCATTTTCGTGAAATGGCATTTTTGTCTCATTGATGTCATTATTAGATTACACGGCTGAGTCAGGTTCCAAACTATAAGTCACTAGTTCATTATTACTTAATAATAGAACTCTGGCTTGAGGCATTACTTCTTCCCAGAATCAATGATCCCAACCAATATTTACATACATTCATTCACTCATTTAACCAATTCTTTTCATGAGCTCCTTCTATGTGCCAGGCACTGAGGTTGCAGCAGTGAGCATAAAGTCTTGGTTTCTGTGGGGCTCATTCTTCAAAACAACATCCCATCAAGAGCCACCCCACATACCTCTGCAGCAGAGATATGTTATCAATCACAGCACCCTCTCCTGCCAAGCCCCTGGATGGCCTGAGGATGCTTCTCAACATGCCCTTCATGAGAATGCTTCCAGTAAGAGGTATAACACAAGATGAAATTGGCCATCCAGATACTAACAAAACTACACTGAATCACTGGTGGTTTCCCCGAAATACAATTGCCTTGGTTCACATCATTTTCTGTTTCTGTCCCTTTTACCACCCCTCCTCCTCGTCATCTATGAACATCCAAATCAACTCTTGTGAAGGCACAGCTCAAATGCTCTAACTTGAAGTCTCCCTTGTTCTCCCCTTTGAGATATAAATTCTTCTGGATCAGTATTTCTCCCCCCTTTTTGTTACCTAACAAAGTGCATGCCTTGTCTGCCACATATACATCTTAAGAAATATCCTTTTTATGTCTTTGAATGCCTCATATTGTTCATTATACAGCTTTGCACTTTGCACGTGCATGCACACAGACACGCAAGTCATATGCTTGCTAAGCACTGGTTCAATCAACTAATTATGAGAGAACTTGGGATTAAGAGAAGAGTTAAGCTCACTTGAAAAAAGCTCACTGTATATCTGTTTCACAGGGGTGTATCGGTTCTACTGTTCTAGTTATCAGGTTGCATTGCAATGCAATGAAAGAAGACAAATTATATTTGACCTACAGAAATATTTCACCTACAGACCTACATTTACAGAAATAAATGACCGACAGTAGATTCCTAACCTGAGCCATGGACTCTTAGCATCTGTAAAGTCCCTGATACTGTATGCATAATTTGCATATATGTGCATAGGTGCATTTTTCCAGGGAAAGGATTCATAGCTTCTAGCAGATTCTCAAAAGAGGTTATAAGAGTAGAATAAGTGCAGAATAACTGACTGACACTGACAGATGTTGGTATGTTTGTTCTCACACGTCAAAATGGCATGTTGGGAATGAGAAGGACACTGTTTACTGATCTTCCCAGGCTGGTATCTCTCAGGATGATTCTGTTAATATCCAAACTGTTTTCCCTATGCTCACTGTTCCCAGAAAATAAAGTATGAAAACTAAAGTCACAAACATAAGAATTAGCTTTCTGGTACATAAATTTCTAAATGATCAACAGTAACTATTAAGGTTTCATGATATTTTCAGAACCCAATAAGCCTCTACAAACTTGGCAAACAATCTTTTTATGTTAAATCATATACACCTTTAGGAATCATGTTCTCAAAAAAAGCCAAATTAAAATATATTAATATTTAATTAATATAATATAATCATTAACATATTAATATTAAAACATTGATAAATATTACTGTTTTATAATATTTAATATAATATTTTATTGCTACTTTATAAATTTTATATTTTAATTAATATATTAATAATTTAAAGTTATTTAGATTAGTAATTAATAGCAGTTTTTCAGCCTAGGGAAATATAAATAAGGGCCTAGAAAAAGAAAATACACATCCTTAAGATGAACGGTATTACTGAATTAATGTTTATTTAAATCCATGCATGAGTTTTTCCATGAGTTCATAATACAGCTGTATTTACAGATAGTAAATAACTATAACTAACTTTTGTCCACAAGACATACTGGGTCAAACAATGTGATCGATCCAAAGGCTATCTTTTTTAAAAGGATTTAGCTATGAAGATGATTAGTCAGTCAGTTGCTTGTGGGACTTCTCATTAAAAAAAAAAAAAAAAAAAAAAAAAAAAGGTTTTTAATGAATCAAATTTATTACAGTGAATTAGTGTGTGCAATCAAAGCCAAATACATTCCTTGGTGTATGCAAGAGTAAAAAGCAAAATAATATTAATAGAATCAAGGTTACTCAAATATAAGGCATTTTTTTCTGGATGGTAATGTAAAACATCATAGTGTATTAACATTATTTGACAATAGAAAACCAGTAAGACACGGTTCAGTGTTGACTTTTTGATGTTCCAATAAAGGTAACAAAATTCCAGCAAGTAAATTACAAAACCTAGAAAGTGAGCCATAAAGAGGTGTTCTCCTCAAGAGCATGCAATTCATTACAAATAATGTGTTTCATCTCAATGCAGGAGTAAAAGCATATTTACAATTCAAACAGAGCTCTGTCGGCCAGGAGGGGAACGACTCTCCATCTGCTTCATCTACAGAGATGGTAGACAGATGATGATGACACAGCTCTTTGGAACATGTATAATTTTTTTAAATAGTGACAATTCACTTGTTCTTTTCTACTCTGTTGATTTACACATTTCAAATGTGGCCATGTCAATGGCCAAATATGTACAAATACTTCAAAAGACAAAAACAACAACTGTATACAACTTGCAAAGATCAAATTTTAACCATGGTACATTTCATCTAGTCCAGCACCTAGACACTTTCCAACACCAATAACGGCCATCAGGTACTGCGTTAGGCCAAATGAAGCCTCAACATGACAAACAGATTTATTTTTTCCCTTTCAAATGCTGTCCTTTTCCTTACAAAAACATTTACAATTGACCTACTTTTAAACTGGCAATAGCTACACGAGCAAGGCCTGATGCCACAAATCAAAGCCTTGTCCTACCCGAAAACGACTGTTAATTAAAGTCAATTTTACCACTCAAGATTAAATTCAGGTGTGTAGATCCCAGATACCTGGGTGTGAAATATTAAAATCTGCCGAAAGGAATTAGATATTTTTCTTCTTTTCCTTTAATATAACCCACTATATAATAGTGAACTAAATATGTTTGTTTCCTAGAAACAACTTACATTTGCCAATACAGGGCAAATGGTCTATGTACAGATACATTAGGACTGCCTAACTGACAGTGAGTGTTGCCGACGAGGCTCCACGTCAATGGAGCTAATATGGTGGAGCTTTCTGCTGAATGGACTTTCCCTTCAGGATACGTCGGATCTGGAAGAGAAATTAACAGGATTGGTGAGCTTTACTTTTTTATGGTCAAAGTACCGTATTTCCTTCAGAGTTTCACTCTTTTTTCACATCCTCTAAACCGTTCACGTCAACTTGTAAGTAAACATATGAAGAAATATGAAACAATACATGTCGAGACTTTAAGGTGACTTTAAAAATACCACTATAACTCCTTTCAAGACTTATCACAGATCTATAATG
Organism: Panthera pardus; assembly: GCF_024362965.1. Lineage (NCBI taxonomy): Eukaryota > Metazoa > Chordata > Mammalia > Carnivora > Felidae > Panthera > Panthera pardus. Next base: position 49,033,993 of record NW_026526721.1, on the reverse strand, counting down.
ATCTTTGAGTGCAAGAGAGTAAAGCATCTCCATTAAAAACTACCTAATGTTGAGGGGCGCCTGGGTGGCTCAGTCAGTTAAGCATCCGACTTCAACTCAGGTCGTGATCTCATGGCTCGTGGGTTCGAGCCCTGTGTTGGGCTTTGTGCTGACAGCTCAGAGCCTGGAGCCTGCTTCAGATTCTGTCTCCATTTCTCTGGCCACCCCCCCTCCCACCCATTAGCACGCTCACTCTCTCTCGCTCTCTCTCTCTCAAATATAAGTAAATATTTAAAAAAAAACAACTTAAAGTTGAAAATCTCCAACAGCTTAAATAAGACCTATATAATCCTTTCCTAGTCTCTAATACTGCTATTTGTGAGAACATTTAATACAAGGCAGTAACGATGGTATATTACAGTATCTCACCTATTTTGAAACCAGCTTGAACTAACAAGAACACAGAACCCACTTCATACACACACAAGTCAATCTTCAAATACCCTTCAAATGAGAATAGCTGCCATGGTATCCAATTAAAGCATCTGTGCATAATGTATGCCTGGTGATTAAATTTACACACCAGTCTGACAAACATCGCTGTATGACTGCATACCACATATAGTGAAGTAGAGGCAAACACTGGGCTTTAAGCCTCTGCCATTTACTAGTAAATGAGGATTCCTGTCTGTGGGATCTCTGAGTCCCCATTTTCTCAGCTGAACCTTTACACTGCAAAGTTTTTGTAACTATGAAGTGGTATAACATACATGAAAACTCTTCACAAGTTATTAAGAAATTCACTTTAAGTTATCAAGAGCTCTACAAATAGCATTTGTAGATGCTGTAACATTGCATAGCATTTGTAGTCCTGTAACATTATGGTCATAATGAGGGCTATGAATCAAAGAAAAGGCTAAATTGCATTCCATATGTTTTATTTTGTGATTATCAAAGTTTGTAATGACCTGCCCATAGCCATAGTTACCCTCATTTACCCCAGGGGAAGATTTCCATCAAAAATATCTTAAGTTCTAGGGCACATGGGTGGCTCAGTTGGTTAAATGTTCGACTCTTGATTTCGGCTCAGGTCATGATCTCACGCACAGTGAGATGGGGCCCTGCATCGGGCTCTGCACTGACAATTTGGAGCCTGTTTGGGACTCTCTCTCCAGCCCCCCCATGCCCCTCCCCCACTCGCTCTTGCTCTCAAAACAAATAAACTTTAAAATATATATATATATATGTATCTTAAGTTCTGAAAAGATTCAGTTCTTGTTATCAAGAGAAGTTGAGTCATGGGAAACTCTTCAATCTCCAAAGATAAATGTATCACTGTAGAAATAAAGCATAACTGTGTTTAAAGTATTTCTAGATTCTGAATTACATAAACAACCTTCCATTTCCTATTTAGTATTAGTTAGTAGATAAAAATAACTGTAATGGCTAATGTTTACTGACCACTCACTATGTCCCTGGGCTATTCTGAACACTCTACAGGGACTGACTCATTTCATACCCACAATCTGAAGGCCCATCACTCACCAAAACTAAGACTCTCTTTCCTCGATGTCTGCAGGAGCCCTGGCACCTCCTCTTTCATCAGCTTCCAAAACCTCAAACCATTCTGACTGACTCTACACCTAACTTTGTGTTACAGAAGAGAAGACAATCTGACTTTTGACCATTTTGAGGCCATGGATAACCCCCAAATTTCTTCCTCTTCCCTTAGAAACAAAGCAATGGACTCCAAAGTTGCTACCAAAGGCACTGGGAGACGCAGACACTGACAGAGCCTGCCTAAAGAGCACCAGCTCGCCTCTGCCCAGCACAACCACATCTTCCTTTATGTTTCAGACTAAGTGCCCCTTCTGTAGCTCCCACCTGTTCCCCCACAGGGCCATCAGGAACCAAATGCACTGGCTGTTCATTCTCCAAGTTCCGAGTACTTGGGTCTGCTCCCTTCCTCATCAACAGGCGGACTGCATCCAACTGTGTCACCCGATACTGAAGGCTGGCAGCAACATGGAGGGCAGTGTTTCCATTGTAAGCCTAAAGACAAAGAGATCAAATGACACCTATCAGAAAGGGAGGTTTTCATGAAAGCTGCTCAACAGCCTGAAGAAGATGCAAAGGTCATTCCATGTCTAGTGCAGTTACTGAGGCTTTCTAGAAGTACCTTCGCATTCACAAAAGACAGGCAACTGGGCAGCTCCAGAAAAAGGCGAATGAGTTCCAGGTTTGCTTCTTCAGCTGCCAAATGCAAGGCTGTGCGACCACTTTTACGATCCTTAACAAAGACAAGAGGGGAAAGAAAATGAACATCCAGACACCGCTTTTACATATGCTTTTCACCCAGGCTCACAAATGTCTGACTCACCCTTAGTGATTCACTGTGAATGCTGTCTTCTCCGCAAAGCCTACCTTCATCCCAGGGTAAATGAAATCTTATTCCTCCTAAATTCCCCCATCAGTGTGCCTATATGCCTCTGATCACAGTCTGCTCTTACATACATGGTGGCCATAAAATATAGAAACACAGACGATGCTATTTTACCATGTGCTGTAATACAATACAATAAAACATTTACTATGTATCCCTTGTGTTTCCAGACTCGGTGGCCACCCTGTGTAGACTTATTAGCTGCAGTTCTCACCTCTTCCACTTCCCAAGGTATTAAGTATTTTTCCCCCAGAGTTCCCAACTCAGTGCCTTATACATAGGAGATACTCAGCAAATAAGCCTCAAATTTAAAGAGAACAAAATATTTTCCAGTTTAAAAAACAGAAGATTAAGTCCAGGTCCTACAACAATAAAGCAACCCTTACAAAAGCGCATCACCCTTATTATATGAAAATGGAAGCCAAAATGACAATACCAATTTCAAGCATTTTCTTTTCCTTTTAAACAAAGACTAATTTATTTCACAGCTCAGTGGTCTTTTGAATGATAATCTACAGATTAAAAGCAAATCGAAAAAGCTGATGATTTTAAAACCTAAGCTTCTTAACTATCCATATGCATTGCTATTCACCCCATTAATTGAAAAACGGGAAAAAGTTTTAATTTATACTTCGGAAATAAGGTCTTTTGCTCTAACCACTTTTCTTCCCTATTCCATCTCCAAACTCTAATGAGATTTACCTTTGCTTCCACTGCTGCTCCCATTTGAATCAGACATTTAATGGTGTCAACCAGACTCTTATTCTTCAGCAAAAGCTCCTGAACTTCAGGTGAATGGGGCTGTTGATTTCTCTGCAGTTCATGCACCACCGCATTGTGGGCCACGACCGCACAGTGTAAAGGAGTCAGGCCTAGAAAGTATAATAAAGCAGTGGTCAAGCATCCATCAAGTATCTCAGTTCTTCTACAATTGCAGACCTGGACAATTACAGTTAGGACAGCCTCCAACATGAGCTAGAAGTAGGCTCCCCAAGAACTAGTAAGGCAATCTGAAGATTCCCTCCACTGGGTCTTGGTGCTAATTTTATCTATAGAATATTTTAGCTTTAATCACCTCCCTTCCTTCTTGGAATAAAACTTAACACCCCTGGAACTGGCGAGTCCCACTCTCTACATGGCTTTTCGTCCAATAACATTTCTGTCGCTTACCATCATAGTTAGTTGCCTCAAGATCCAAAAACTGATTGCTCTTCACTGCTCCCTTCTGAATTGCCTGCCAAATTTAAAGACAGACACATGTGAGCAAAAGACAAGTCACACAAATACTTATCCTATTAGTAACCCCAAGGAATGAGTAGGTCAACTAAAAATATACATTCTCGCAACAGGCAACCTACATCTAACTTCTACTATCCAAGCCCTACCTCTGTGGCCCTGTGATAGCAGAAGCAGCCTCCTACCTGAAGCACCTGAGAGTGACCTTTCTCAGCACAGACATGCAGAGGGGTTCTTCCCCAGCAGTCGGTTGTGTTCACCTGGGCCCCAAGGTTCACCAGATCCTGCACAATGAGATGCTGATTGGCAGCCACTGCCACCTGAAAGGCGCTCTGTGGACATTCAGAGGGAAAAAAGATCTTTTAAAAATACATAACACTGTCCTGACAAGGAATACGAACATAAACTAAGACTGAGGGGAAAACCCCACATAGAGAAAATAAATCTTATTAAGAAGCAATAAAATACTGTAACACAAGGAAACTAGAATAAGCTTAGGGCGTGCCTTTATTACACCCAGTTAATCTTTGGTCAAATAACTACAAAGTTAACGTTAATAACTTGAAGGTTGACGGTGGCAGAGTCAACATCTCAAAGTTAATATTAACTGAACTCTCTTGGTCTGCAGCTCTAAAATGATGGACACATAAATATGAGACTGGCTATTGTTCTCTTCACCATGACCACATCTCTGCCATCTCACTCTGTCAAGATCCTCACCTGTCCATTGTGCTCTTTAATATCCAACATATGAAGCGCATTCATCTTTCTTGCGAGGACATAGGAAAGTGCCCTTCTCCCTTGGGCGACGGCAATATGGAGGAACCTGGGAAACACGAGAGGAAAAGAGAATTACTTCTGACTTCACTAAGTTCATCCTTGAAAAAATAAATAAATAAATAAAAATTCCTCCTTTAGCCCCCTTCTTGACATGTTGGTGCACTCAAATGACACACTGTAGAGTATAATTTGTCTTTTCTGCTAGGTTGATAATACATCTGAGGTGCAAAAGGATGTGTTAAGCTACCAGAAATAGTTAGAATGCCAAGCACCATGCTGATCACTTTAAATTGATTATCTTTAATATTCCCACAAACCCTATGAGGGAGGTCTTTTCATTTTACATGTCAAGAAACTCAGGCACAGAGAGGTTAAATAAGTTGCCCACGGCCACAAAGATGTCATGACAGATTACGATTCATTCTACAAGTCAACTCACAATTGATCATTAGCAACTAATCATGACCTGTTTTTGCTCCATAGACACAATCTATCCTGGGCTTTCAAAACTTATTATTCAAAGAAGACACATAAACAAGTAATCTATTCAGCCAGAAAGTAAAAGAAAGGAAAACGCTTAAAATATTAGCTGTCACTGAACAGCAGTTTCTACCTACTCTAGTCATCCCAATTAGCCACTTACTAGGGTCTGGCTTGGTGTGCCCTAGAGAAATTCTGTGCCCACTACTTCTAACACGTATGGTTTACCAAATTAGGTACATGAGAGAAAAGGATACTCACGTGTCACCATCTGCATCCTTTGAAAGAAACTGATCTTGAGAGATATTTGCCAATTTGCTTTCTTCCTGTTCTACTTGCCACTGGAAAAATGACTTCCCTAACTGTGTGGTGTTCATTGGGTTTCCGATGATGTTTGGGAATGGCAGTGAAGTGCCTAAAGGGGTAGAGCCTGCGTCATGCCCCATCATGGCCTCACAGGCGCCATGTGGCATCATGTTGAAGTTCTGCAGGTGTGCGTCATTCTGTTGCTGAACACTGGGGGAATTCTGAATGGGAACAGCAATATTCTCAGATTCCTGACTACTCAGAAGAGATGCAAAACTTTGATCTGGGCAGAACTGTGGTTCTTGACCATCAAAGAGGTTTGGTTCATAATTGGGGGACTGGGACGTTCTGGAATAAGGACTGTATTCCAGAGTTGGGTTGTGGGTGTAGTGCTGTGGCTGCAAGTTCTGGCTCTGTGGAGAATACTGGTACAGGGACGTCTGATCCACCATGTGTGGGGAGCTGCTGACTTGGAACGGTTGGTGTTTCTGAGGTGGCGAGAAGACCTGCCCTCTGTGGAAGTCCTGACACTGTTCTTGGGGAGAGCCCTGAGGGACCACCACAGGGCTCATCCAACTAACTTGGACGGTATTCAGGGAAACCGGGCTGCATTCATTCTTAATGTTGATTATGTTCTGAAGCAGATCAGCACTGCTGTCCTGTTTGGATTCACTGTGATGAGCATCTTCCATGCTCTCTGCGGGTGTTGGTGTTTGAGGTGGTGTCTGGAAAAGAAGAAAAAGTTAAGTTGCAGACTCTCTTTCAAAATTATGCCAGGAAAAATTTTCAAAGGGTATTCAGAGGAAAATAGTGAGATATTTACCAAAAACTGGGTATGTAATAAAGCTGGCCTTTTGCAAACTGGTCCATCAGACAATGAATCAGGTCCTTTCCTTTTTCCACTATATGATACTGTGTTCTTCAATTCTATACCCAAGAAAGGAATATGGAATCTGTGATCACTTTATTTTCTAAGTTTTACCCATAATCACACTACATTATTTTACTCTAAAGCCCCCATATTACGAATAGAAGAAACTCTTACCTGTGAATTGCTCTCTGTTCACACTTTGGGTCTATAAAGAAAAAGAATTTCTAATTTACTGCATATCAAATGGTTTCCTGCTTAAATAAGCCCATTAGAGTTTTCCCCTTCTAGTCAAACTTTTCCATTTCAGTTGATTCTTTGCCCCCAAGTTGCCTTCATTTATTCATTCATTAAATTTCTCTTGTGTGCCCAGTACCGGCCTAAGTGACAGGAATACAGCAGACAGAGACCAATGCACCCTCTATCCTATGACTCTGGTGTGGTCTACAAAAGAGCTACTGGACCCAGGTCAGAAGAGAATAATAACTACCCTGACAGAATAACCTCCCTTCCTCAACCCAAAACAAAAAAGAGGTACCACCTTAAAATCATCCACAGCTTGGCCAGAAGCCTTCTGTTTATGACTTCGGATATGCAACAGGAGTTCCTTCACTGAGTTCTTCACACGAACACCTTGAAAGGGTCCTCTCTGCTGCCTTCCAACCCCCATATGGGGCTCAACTGTTCAAAAGAAAACAAAACATATGCCAATTAAATCTGTTTACAGACACAAATCTTGACAATCTCAAAAGCATAGCCGTCTAATGTATGAAGTCCCCAACAAACAGATTGCAAAGCCTCTCCAACTCACTCTGGTCAACGGCCTTGCATGTCAGTCCCCAGCCCTACCTAAGCATTCTTCATTTCCTAATACCTTTCTCCCCCAGGCACCCTACGAAAATAAAGCTCAAAGAACTGTAGTTTCAGGGGCCCCTGGAGCCAACAGATAAACCCAAATTAAGCTTCTTCGTCTTTCAGCCCCATCCACCCAAGAGACACAATCACAGATTTTGCCACCCTCTCATAAATCTGTAATTATTCTTAACTTTTGAAAAACCATGGGGGAGCGAGGATAAATGATGGATTTTCAGCTTTTTCAAAACAAAGACTTTATATCCACACATAAATTTAAAAAGTCTAATAATTCCACTCACCTAAGAAAGCACAAAACAAACTTCCTCCAAAGATCTCAATGTGCCAAGGTCTAACAATTAACAATGCCTCAGAGGGGGGATGGGCCAAATGGGTAAGGGGCATTAAGGAATCTACTCCTGAAATCACTGTTGCACTATATGCTAACTAATTTGGATGTAAATTTAAAAACATAAAATTTAAAAAATAAACATAAGAAAATAAAAAAATAAAAAAAACAACGTCTTAGGTTTCTTAGGCTTTCCATATTTAAATTTTAAGATATACTTTAAAATGTAGTCTATGAGTACAGCATTCCACTTCTGACCACTACTATGTCATAATCTCTTGGGATGAGTTGAACACAAAACATGGAAGAAGTCAGGAAATGAATAATTGAGCCACTCAGTTGAGTAGGAAACAGTTAGAAGATGGGACAAGAAACCATGCCTAATTTGAATAGACATAGACCTATCAAACATATGAGAGGAAACCCACTCAATGGTAGGGCAAATTAAAGAATGAGTGGATTTTATGTTTAAGTTTAGGAAAACCTTGTCAGCATCTAACAGCATTTCTCTGGAATGACAGTAGTTAATAATTCAACGTCACAGGGAGAAAAATTCAGTTTCAGAAATCCCCTATGTCTATGTGGTAAACCAAGGAACGAACAAAACAGTTTCAGAGAAATGAAGGCCAAATGTGAGAGAAAAGGCTTGAATACACACACATGCACACACACACACACACACACACACACACACTTTGCATCTGCTAAAACATACATACGTTTAAAATACAGAGAGCACCTTATGAAATCAAGTGGCTTAAATTACTTTTTAAGTGAAAATGAAAACTCACTTTTTATAATAAAAGACAACCAAAACAGAAGTGGCTAGCAGTAGGGAACACACCTGAACAAGAATGTTCTTTAAAATCATGCTGATTAGACTTTATAACACTTGAGATTATCTAGACTTTCTTTAGTCTGCCCACAGTGCCATCCCGTTTCCCCCCAAGTTATGCAACTTGGCTCTTTAAGAAAAGAAACTAACCAATTCACAGCAGAAGGAAACATTATCCCCATGCCGGCTAGGTTTAGCTTAACCATTCTAAAGCACACAGAAAAACAAGACCGCAGAAATTCAGGGTAGACTTCCGAAACTCGAAAACATCACACACTAAAGTCATAATGTGAGCTGGTTTTTAGTCCAGTTTCACCTCACATCTTGTTAATATGTTTCCTTTCTTAAATATAAAATCCTTTTTACTTAAAATTTCCACAAATACTTAGGAAAAAATAAGTCGACCATAAACACAGCACTCAAACCTCATTGGGAACCCCAAGTTATACCTACATCAGATCCAAAAACTCGCCACCAGTATGTGAATTTACAGTTTAGTAAAGCTTGAAGAAGAAGAAGAAGAAGAAGAAGAAGAAGAAGAAGAAGAAGAAGAAGAAGAAGAAGAAGGGGAGGAGGAGGAGGAAGAGGAAGGAGGAGAAGGAGAAGAAGAAAAGAAAAAAGAAGAGTGAGAGAAAAACCTAAAGTGATTCATCGCCACCCTCAGAAGTCAGAGCTCTGCTCTCAGAGGCGCTGTGAGCTACCAGGCCAGCGGGATGTGACGCCCGGATTTTACAGACAGTCAAAGGGCATTGGAGTTCTACCAACTGCCCTGGCACAGAGCAAGTCTTCCAGTAATCGCCTAACATATGATGACAGTGTGGTTATATACTGCCGCTAAGGGAGGCACAGAGGCCACCTAACTCCCGGTCCAGGTACTTCGCACCTCGGCAGTTCGGACCCTCCCCTCCCAGCGTGTGGGCCGCCCGGAGACCGGGGTGCTGGGGGCGCTGAGGCCGCGCCCGCCGGGGCGGGTAGGTACCTTGCAGCCGCTCGGCGCGCGCGCCACCTCTCGGCCGGGACTCCACGGCCCCGCAGGAGGACACGGACGAGGCGGAGGAGAAGTCGGAGGAGTCCGAGCCGGGCGAGCCGGGCGCCGAGGGCCCCGACGACGAGCAGATGGCGTCGCAGGCGCCCGGGGCCGCGGCCGGGGGCGATGCGCCGTAGAAGTAGGCCAGGTTCAGCGGGCTGGTCATGAGGCCACCGTCGCCGGCCGCGTCCAGCAACCCCTCTCCGCCGCGGCTGTCGTCCAGCAGCTTGTCCACGATCATGCTCCCGGGCTGGGCGCTCGGGGACCCCAGACTCCTGCGCCACCCGCTCGCTGCGCACGACTGCCTCCCCGGCTGTGGCTCTGACGGGCTCGGGAACCTGCCGGCAGGGGGATGGCGCGGGCATGGGCGCGGCCCGGGACTGCCCGGCTATTTAACCGGCCTCCAGGAGCTGGAGGGGGTGGATCGCAGCCTCGCCTGCCTCCCCCGAGCCCGGCCGGGCCATTGGCGGCGTCGGGGCCGCCTCCCAGCCCCTCCTCCGGATGCGCCCCGTTTCCAGTAAAATGTACAGGATGAAGCAATGTGCCCTCCGCCCTCGCCCCGCCCGCCCGGCTCCGCCTCGACTGACCGGCTGTTTTCTCCCCCTTCACCTGGAAACCCCGAGCGAGCGCGGTCTCCCACCTCCCGCCTCCCGGACCGCGACCCCGGCCCCAGCCGCCGGCCGAGAGAAGCCGGGCCGGGCCGGGCCGGGAGCCGGGGAAGAAGGCGCGCGGCGTGGGGGCCCTGGGCCTGCAGAGGGAGCGGTGGAGGCGGGAAGGCAGCGGCGGGAACAGGTCGGCCCGGTTCCCGGGGAGGAGGAAATCCTGGAAGCTGCACGTTCCGCACTCCTCCGCCCGCCCTGGCGCGGCGAGCTTCCCGCCAGCTCCATTTAAGGCGTCTCTGGAAGATTCCTAAAGGCCTGGCTCCTCCAGTGCCTCAGGGCAGCTTTGGTCCTCGGAACTTAACGTTTGCCAAAGTGTTTACCTTTGGCACCCACTGAGATAGATGTTGAAGCCATTTTTCTGTCCTCAAATTATAATCTGGACTACTACTTTTTTTTTTTTTTTGGCACAGCCCAGTAATAAAAAACAGTGCCTTATACCCCTGTCTGGTTCAGAACTTCGCAAAATGACGAATGTACATACATGTATACGTTTATATTCATGTATATATAATTTTTTTCTTTCTGCATAATTTTACATTTTATCTGATAAACAGGAATTTTGCTGTTTCTTAGCTTAAGTACTATTTATTTTTAGTGTTCATTTATTTTTGAGAGAGAGAGACAGACAGACTTGGGGGGGGGGGGGGAGGAGGGCGTAGCGGAGAGCTAGGGAGACACAGAATCCGAAGCAGGCTCCAGGCTCTGAGCTGTCAGCATAGAGCCCGTTGCGGGCCTCGAACTCACGGACTGCGAGATCATGACCCCAGCCAAAATCGGACACTTAACTGACTGAGCCACCCAGGCGCCCTAAGTACTTTAAAAAAAAAAAAAAAAAAATGGATTTACACAATTTTTATTGAAGTCCTAGGGGTTTGCAGGAAAAAAAAAGATGAATGATTATGTCCCTTCTTTCAAGTACATTGTAATCTTATAGAAATGATAAGGTAGGCACACACGTGCTATATTAAAAGAAACCAATTATGATTAAACATCATGATGGATACAAAGTTCAATGAGTGTCCTAAAAAGAAAGACAAAACATGGTGGAGGAAAAAAAAGGTCATGAGGAAAATCTTTGCAAAGGAGAGGGCATTTGAGACAGGCCCTGAAGGATGGGTGGGATTTCAACCAAAATGATTTATAGGAAGATCGAACAGCATGACCAAAAAAAATGAGGAAGAGTCAGATAAAAGCCTACAGTCCCTTTTTAAGGTAGTCAAAGCAAAGGTGATAACATAAATGTAACAGGTAACTTGGTGCCTTTGGGTGGAGCACCTCCAGTGGCCGGCTGAGACGCTGAGTCTTTAATAAACACTGAGTGAACATGGAAGAATCTGGGCAGGCAAAATTAACCCAGAAGCAGCCTAGATGCGGTAAGACTGAGGGGCCCAGAGGCCCTTAGGAACTACTGCATCCAGGACTGAACTGAGCTGACCCTGGTTCAGAGGCAATGAGGAAGAGGAAAGTAAATAGAAAGAAAGGGCTGGGCAGCACTGTTCAGACAGAATGCACAGGTCCGGACCAGCTAGATACGGGCAGCAGTGAAGGGGTCCCCAGTCAGGATGTGGTTTGGGGCCAGATGACCAGGTGAACAGGGATGCCAGCTTCAGATCACAAGCAAATCAGCAGAAGCAAAGTTAGAGTTCCAGGAGGGAAGAGGGATGCAATGAGCTTGAATTGTTACTCAGTATTAATAGGTGTTAGAAGACCCTGATGGGAGTTTCAAAGTAAATAGTCACTTGTTTCTCACAAGTGTTGTATTGTCCCCAAAACTTGCTGCCTTTCCCTTCTCCCAGTCTTTGGTTTTGGTAACTTCTAAAAAAAAATAAAAATAAAAAGGAAACAATTCTTTTGTATCTGCAGGGAATAAAAGACTCCAGTAAATGCAGTCCTCCAGAAACCAAATCACTTAAAGGATGCTCCAAATAAGATGTTAGGCTTTCTCAATAAAATCTATTTGGATTTTTTTTTCACCCTACTAACATATTTTATGTATAATAAAGGCCTTAAATGTCCATTCAAACAAATTCATGCACAATTTTTTTTTTTTTTACAAAACTAATTCTCCCCTAAAATTATTTCTGGTTTCACTTGGTATATAAAAATCTAAGCTCAAAATCATAGCCTCTGGAGAACTCATAAATAAATATAATCAGTGAAAGACTAATGTTTCAGAATAAACATTCAAAGTTTTCTATAAAATGTCAAAGCAAGCATACTGTCTGAGAAGACCACAAGCCCCAGTGCCCAATGCCCTCCCACACAGAGTCAAGAATGGTAGTTTGTTAATGTTACTACAAAAAGAAAATTTGAATATACTTTGCTTCATTTACATGTTGAAATATAAACTCAATTTGGTCTATCAATTTGGTTGAATGATGTGACACTACCATTGTTCTAACCAAATGTGATAGAACGTTAACTCTCTGAGAGAGAGCTACCATGTTATGAGGACTCTCTGGAAAAGTCCACTGAGGCCAACAGCCAGCACCAGCTGGCCAGCTATATGAGGGAGCCTCCACAACATATCAGGCCTTCAGATGACTGAGCTGACCAACATCTTGACTGTGGTCTTAGGAGCAGCCCTAAACTAGAACTCCCCCAAAGGCACTCCCAGATTCCTGACAACAGAAACTATATTCAAAAAATGAAGCCTTGAGAATTTGCCCAAGGTCACACTGCTCATCATTGGTGAAGAGATTAAAATCTTCATCTGTTTGACTCTAGACCCTGATCTCCCACTCTCTCTCTCTGCCCCTCCCCCACTCTCTCTCTCAAAAATAAACATTACAAAAAATAACAATAATGAAAAATTTTTTAAAAAATAAAATGAAAAAATAAAATAAAAAGGGATATCACAAGACACATTTCCTCAAGGTTCAGATACTCTAACATCTAAAGTTACAAAAAAAAAAAAAAAAAAAAAAGATGAAAATGACAGAGAGACCCCTGGCTCATGGAAAGAGAAATCTCTAAAGCAACTGGAAGAAACTATAAATAAGAAATAAAAATATGGGGGACCTGGATGGTTCAGTCAGTTAAGCATCCAACTTTGGCTCAGGTCATGATCTCACAATTCATGAGTTCAGGGTCTGAGCTGACAGGTCAGAGCCTGGAGCCTGCTTCAGATTCTGGGTGTTCCTCTCTCTGCCCCTCCCCAGCTTGCTCTCTCTCTTTCTCTCTCTCTTTCAAAAATAAATAATAAAACATTTTTTAAAAATGATTAAAAGAAATAAAAATATGATGTTTTCCTTGGCTTTATAAATGTTAACTATTCACCTTATTGTATCTTATACAATAGAACATTTCTTAATAGTATTATGGTGCCGGTTAAGTTGTAACACCATATTGAGGTCAATCATTCAAAGTTTTAAAAAAGGTATTCAGTTTTTTAATGTAGATGTAATGAACTTGTCAAATGCCAAAAATCATTTGGTGCAACTTTTCAAACTGGAGATGAAAAAGTCAGTGAAGTATCTTAGTACAATAATTTATACTGCCTTCACTGAAGAAGTGAACATCATAGGTGAGAAATAAATAAAGCCTGGGAGAATTTGTTTTGCTAAATGTCTTCTAGATGAAAAAACAGCAAAAGAAACCATGGCCCTGTACTTCCCAGTGATATAGCAACTCATCAAATTAAGATTCAGCTGCAAACATGAAAGCTGATCTTGCCTGCAATACTGCATTTTTGCCTTAGCAATGGATAGATCTATGGACTCTCTGGACTTGCTATTTTGGTTGCATTCATCAGGTATTAGCACTGGCTAATCACCAAAGATCTTTTATAGGAATGCTTGAAAATAAGCATAAGAGGGGCTGAAACATTCAAAGTGTACAATAATCTTTTTGAATCACATCATTTATCCTGGAACAATTGTATTGACATTCGCACTGATGGTACAAAAGCAGTCGTGGGTAAACTGCTGATGCCTTACAACAAATCAAGGCAGCAGCAACAGAATGAAATAGTGGTCATTGTATTCATCACCACCACCCACTCGCAGATTAAAAAAAAAAAAAAACTCACTTAAGAAAATCCTAGATGAAACAGCAACAATTAATAATTTTATTAAATACTGACCCTTGAAATATACATAGTTTTAATATTCTATAATGATTATCTGTAAAAGCACTTGGCCCATTCGATTGAATGAATTGAACAATGATACATTGGCTTTTGTTCTACTTCAATCCCATTTGAGTTGTGAGTTCAACTAGTCACTGTTTTTATTGGAACAATAATTTTACTTGACTGACAAACTGTGGTTATTCTGACTTGGATATATGTCAGATTTTTTTTTTTTTTTTTTAATGGACAAAGTAACGCTGTCATGTCCAGGAGCTTGCTTAAGATTCTCTCTCCCTTTGCCTCTCTCTCCCACTCATGCTCGGTCTCTCTCTCTCTCTCTCTCTCTCTCTTTCAAAAAATAAATAAATAAAATGTAACTACTTAAAAATGTGCCATTCAATTAAATATTTATTAAGTAACAGGTGGTTGGCTATTACAAGGAACACATGTCCTGGGAGCTTATGTAAAGGAGGCAGACTCATAAATGGGTAATTTATGGAAATTTTGATGGAAGTCTGTGTGGGGACCCAGAAAAGGGGCCCTTAAGCCAGACTGTGGGTGAGAGTGAGGGTGGGGAGGAGGAAGGTCAGGGAAGGCCCCAGGAGTGGTAGATATTAATCTGAAAATTGGGGAAGATGAGCATGAATTGGCCAGGTAAGGACAGGGAGCAGAGAAGTGCAGTGTCAGAGCTGTGACAAACCATTCAATTTGGTATTACTGCAGCTAATGAGGAAGATGAGGCTTGTGAGGAAGGCAGGGCTGGGACACTTGCCATTCTAAGAGACTGAACGTGATGCTAAAGATCCTTCCTTTATCCTTCCTTAGATCCATTCTAAGAAATTGAACCTGATCCTAATGATCCTACTTAGGGATCCTTCAATGGCTCCCTAAATAGGGTAGAGGAATTCTTAGATTTGGTCATAGATGTGGCATGCTCATGGCAGTCTTAGATTTTTGTCTTAAATATCTGCTTTTATGGGGCACCTGGGTGGCTCAGTCAGTTAAGTGTCCAATTTTGGCTCAGGTCATGATCTTGCAGTTTGTGACTTTGAGCCCTGCATCCGGCTCTGTTCTGACGGCTCAGAGCCTGGAGCCTGCTTCAGATTCTCTGCTCCTCCCCTGCTCGCACTCTGTCTCTCAGTCTCAAAAATAAATAAAACTTAAAAAAAAAAATTTAAATATCTGCTTTTTTTAAAGTTTTATTTGTTTTTGAGAGAGAGAAAGCACCCACACACGAGCAGGAGAGAGGCAAAGAGAGAGGGAGAACCAAGCAGGTTCCACACTGTGAGCACAGAGCCTGACGTGGGTGGGGCTTGATGCCACAAGTTGTGAGATCACGGCCTGAACCGAAATCAAGGATCAGACACTTAACTGACAGAGCCACCCAGTCACCCCTAAATAGTTACATTTTAAATGGTTATATAAGTGCCTATATAATATCCTCCACCTTGCCTCTTAGTCCGCAGA
Organism: Panthera pardus; assembly: GCF_024362965.1. Taxonomy (NCBI): domain Eukaryota; kingdom Metazoa; phylum Chordata; class Mammalia; order Carnivora; family Felidae; genus Panthera; species Panthera pardus. Next base: position 49,018,637 of record NW_026526721.1, on the reverse strand, counting down.
ACCTAACACATTTACTATTGGGCACATTATGGAAAGTTTGCCAACTCCTGCTTTAAGCAACAGTGCTTACAGGCACTACAGTGTCATGGTGTGAGACCTGCAGACTCAGCTCTAGCTCTTACCAGTTGTGCGGCCTTGCCCCTTAATCTCTGAGCCTCAGTTTATTGACTGGGTGGCTTAAACAACAAAGATTTATTTTCTCACTGTCTGGAAGCTGGATGTCAAAGATTAAAGTGCCAGCACGGTTGTTTTTTCCTGAAGCCTTTTTCACCAGATGCATGTATAGCCTTTTCTTGATTGGACACTCATTCCTGGCACCTCTTCCTCTTCTACTAGAGACACCAGTCAGATTGGATTAGGGCACAACCTAATGGCCTCATTTTAACTGAATTACTCCTCCAAAAGCCCTGTATCCAAATAGAGTCACATTCTGAGATACTGGGGGTTAGGGCTTTAACATATAAATTTGGGGCAGAGGCGGGGGACACAATTCGGTCCATAACAGATAGGTTTGATGTAGCTGAATTTTAGAGGTTGTAAAAAGCCGTCATAAGACTTCAGTTATGATATAGGAGGCCATAGTATCCAGTTTTGGCCAAGCAGGGAAAAACATTAATATCATGGCTTTCCTAAGCAAACTTCCAGCTGCTCTTAAATGTGATGGTAGTGAGAATGAGGACCTGGGGAGAGAGGGGGTAGATGGGAAGAATTTTTGACAAGAAACTATCTGGACTCTTCTACAGTGCAATGAAGTTGCTGAAAGAGTCAAATCTTTAACTTCTCTAGAAATTTCTAGAAAAATGAAGACAATCTTTTAGTGGGGGTAGAGGGGCAAAAGGTGAATATGGCAACCTTGGTTTTAGATCTGTTGATTATACACTTGGCAACATGGAATTAGAACTCAGAGAAAAGGTCAGAGCTGGAGATAGGAATCTGGAGTCTTTATATAGTCAGAGGTGAATCTGTGGGAGTGGGAGAGCTTGCTCAGAGTTCAAAAAACATAGAAGACAAAAACTCAGTTTTCAAAGTGCTTTGCTGCAACATTGGCTTGGGAGATAGTTTTCCAGGACCTCTCTAGCTAAAGTAGCACCCCTGGCTCTCTCCCTCTGCCTTGCTTTGTTGGTCTTCATAGCACATTATTACCACCTGCCATTATATTTATATAGCTAGCTATTTGATTGTTGTCTGTCTTTTCCAGAAAAACATAAGCTCCCGGAGATCACAGACTGTCTTTTTGTCCAGTACTCTGGAACAAAGTCCAGAACGTTTTAGATGCCCAATAAATATTTACTGAATTAAGTCATAAATAGGTTAATTTTTATGATCAATAGAATTTAAGTTGATAATACATTGCTGAATATTGCCTTTTTATCTTAAAATAACATGTTGTTCTTTAACAAATACATTTGGATAAATGAACACATAGACACATGTATTTGAGAATCTTGAAATATATAACCTAAAAACTTAGTTTTGCTTCTGTTTGTGTTTTCCCCAAATCAAGAGCACTAATCCTTTCTCTGTAACAGTATTTATGTATGAGAAACTGCAACTTTCTTTAAAAATCCAGGCATTTGCGCAATCTGGTTACTCTTATCAGATAATCTGTTTGCATCTACTTTTTTTTTTTTTTTAAGTTTTTCTTGGCAGGTGATTTGTGGTGTCCTTGGTTTCTGCCAGGTCTCTTTTCCTTTTACTCACCATATCTGTATTTAAAGATCCTTTTATCATTGTACCTATGTGGGCGCTAACAGAATACCACAACCAGCATTCCTCCTGGAGAAAATTATAAAGAAAAGTGACAAACGTATGTTTGTATAGACTGTTGGCACCCACATAGGTACAATGATACAGGAATCTATACAGCTATACGTCGTAAAGGCACTTAAACCAAGTCCACCCTCCTTCGTTTTTCTAAGGAATCACAATGAGAGAGTAATCTGAATCATTTGTATTTCACACAGGTGAAGATGTTTGTTAAATCTAGCCTCTCTTTTTCAGGTAGGCTGAGTGGTATAAACGGCACTAGAATTACGGGGTAAAGCAATATAAAGCAATAATTCCCCAACAGAGGGGGAATTCCTCCTTAAAGACTATCAGAATCACTGAGGAAGTGTTTTCCAGGGCCACACGATCCCAGACTGCACCTTCCTAGTGGGAGTGTACCATATCTCCCAGGTGCTGGAGGAGTAAAGGGTTGAGAATCACTGGTCAGGCATTCTGAGAGTTAAAGTGAACACAACACATGACACTAACAGATGACTGGTTTCTATCTATCCTCTACTCTTTATTAAAGGATTGGGTGGGGGTGTTTTGTTTTGTTTTGTTTTGTTGGTCCCCCAGACCCTGTTTGCTAGAATTTTATGGAACCTTTAAACCATAAAGGAAAATATAGGCTGATGGGAAGAAGACACTCTGCGGGGCAACAGGACGAGTCTGTAAAATCCAGAATGAAGCTAAGAGAGGAAATTTGAGCATGCTTGTTAGAAATAGAGAAAAAATGAAAAGATGCTAACAAGAGAACTTGTTTACTAAACCTCATGGCCAATTTAGTGCAACTTTGGGAACTGTTTACTATAGTAATAGTTTTCTGACTTACAAATTCTGCAATTATGATTTTAGTTAAATACATTGGGCTCCTTCCTAACAAGTCTGCACAAATGTGAAAGTACTCTGGGGGAAGCGGCTACAGAGACACAAGTTATAACTAGATGGGTTTTGATCCAATATGTAATCTATCCCACCCCGGTCCTCCCGACCATATACATGCAAACAGGTAGAGGTTTACTCAATGGTCATAATAACTATGGGAGTGAGAAAGGAACTAAAATGTCTAGGATGTGTCACATACTTTACACACATTGTATATTATCTTGTGTGATTTTAGCAATATGGTTTCGATACTAATATCCCAATTTATATGTGTTTGTGGGATTGTATTATGGCAGCCCTAGCAAACTAATGCACTATCCCATCATACTTCCATTTGCTACTCAACATGCAGTCCTTAGGCATAATCCTGGAAAACAGCACACCAATTCTTGTCCCTAACTTTTATCCAAGCTAGAATTATTGACTGATTTTCTTCATCCTTTGCTTAAAAGCACAGTTTTGAAGCCAAACAAACTGGGTCCAAATCCCAGCTCCATTCACTTAACAATCATGTAGCTTTAATGAACTTCTCTAAAACTGTTTTCTGATCCATAAAATGGAAATATTAACTTCACTTGGTCAGTATGTAGGTTAAATGAGGTAGTGTACGTGATAAGCCTAGCACAACTCCGGGAACGCAGTATACATTCAATGATGATAATTATAATTATTATCCATTTTTCAAAGTTCCATTTAATACTTGATTGTTAAGCATCTGGCCTCTTTGGACCACCAGCCAAACTTGAAGAGAATATGGAAGAGAATCATGGAGTCAAGTGTGGACTTGACTACAGAGTCTTGATGCCACTGAAAACATTGGAGTTCATGTAATAAGCCATGGGGAGCCATTCAGGATTTTTGAACTGGGAAAAGCATGACCAAAGCCATGCTTTAGGAAGGACAAAGCAACAGCTGAAACGTAGGTGATCAGGACAGACAGCCTGCAGTAGTCAAGTTGATGGGTCCTAAAGGATAGAACAAGAGGGGTGCCTATGGGAATAGAAAGTGAGGAATTGTTTAGAGAAATATTTCTGACATATAATCCATAGAGTTGGCAACAGACTGGACACATCAATGATAGGAGAGAGCCAGAAGTAACTCCAACACCTTAAGATTGATAGAGTGGTAGTACCATGAACAGAAATATGGAAGCCAGGTGAAAGAGAGTACAGGAGGCATCAACTTTGATTTTAGCCTTCACATTCCACTCCCTGTGCTGCTCCTACTACTGCATCTCACTCCATATCTGCAGTCTAAGCAGGGCAGTCTCCATGCCCTTCCCTTCTAGTAAAACGTCAAGAAGGCATTTCAAAATTAATTCACACCACGACATAAACAGTAATCTTTCCCAAAGGCTATTTGCATTTTAAAAGAGGCCTCCCAAAATGAACTACCATGAAGTCTGGATAATGGACAAACATAAATGAGGTATGAGATGGAGAGAGGAAGTCCTTCAACATTATTATCACCCTACATTTCCCCACCTGTTTGCTACAAACACTTTGTCTGGCTGGAGTCTGGCACCATCCCTAGATTTTGACATTAGTGTTGTGTCTAAGAACCCCTTTCTTATCTTAATGCTGGATGGTGTTCAATGCCACAGATGAACAAGACTGTTTTTATTGCCTGTTTAAAAGATATGAAACATCAGCACAAAGCAGGAGGGTTGGCAAGGTCCATGATACATCGTCATCTGCCACCTTCAGATAGTTCCATCATCTATCATGATACTAGAGATGCCGAGGGTAAATTCAGTAGTCTTGCCCAGTGATCATTTTTTATTTCTTCCAAACCTTGTCTTCCCTAATTAGACCCACCTCCTTTACCCTTGACAAAGGTATGAAATAGAAACTTCTTACAGTGTTCAAAATAGTATTTCACAGATCAGAAAATAATTTAAAATTCACCTTTTTTATCATTCTGGGTCATTCTGGGTTTTTTTTCCCCATTCTGTGTTGAACCAAAACTCGTGGAGTGACCATGTGCTTATATTGCAAAGGTGAGAGGGGAAAGTAGAGGAGAAGAAGAGGAGGGTGAAAATCTGAAGGCACACAATTCCCATACTCAAGGTGTTCTCAGTTCAGTCAACCTTCATTTGCATCTGTGGGTCACCTCTGTAGCTCTGATCCTTGAACATCCCACAAGTCTCTCCAGGTTTCTTTTAAATGTGGGAATCCATGGCAAGGGGTGTACATTTTCAAAAGGATCTGACCCATATAGAATCTAAATGCATTGCCTCGACTCCCATACGAGTTATTCCCAGCCAAGCACTTGTTTGTAAGTATATACATTATAGTACGTGGACAGGCAAGGGTGAGTGTGTAGGAGAGGCTGATTTGTTTTAATAGTCATGGTGGTGAATCATTCAGCAGATTATTTACTCTGATCTTCACATCATTTTCTGTCATACATTCATGATATAAACACCTTTTCACTGCACTCTGCAAAATACTGCACAAAATGAGTGAAAAAGCAATCGTCCTGGTGCTATAGAAAATGGTACAGCAGTTCCTCAAATATTAAACATAGAATTACCATATGATCTAGCAATTCCACATCTAGGTACCACCCAAAAGAATTGAAAGCAGGAACTCACACAGATTCTCGTACACCCATATTCATAGCAGCATTTTTCACAACGACCAAAAGGTAGAAGCAAGCCAACTGACCACTGAGGAATGGATGGATAAACGAAATGGGGTATATCCATACAATGGAATATTATTCAGCCTTATAAAAGAAGGAATTTTTGACACATGCTACAACATGGATGGACTTTGAAGACATCCCAAGTGAAATAAGCCAGTCACAAAAGGACAAATACTGTATGATTCCACCTACATGAAGCACTTAGTCAACTTCATAGAGATAGAAAGTAGAATGGTGGTTGCCAAGGGCTGAAGGCTTGGAGGGGAATAGGAAGTACTGTTCTGTGCATGTGGATTTTCAGTCTAAGAAGATGAAAAATTTCTGAAGATGAATCATAGTGATGGTTAGACAACACTGTGAATTAACCTAATGCCATTGTACTATACACTTCAAAATAGTCAAGATGGTAAATTTTATGACATGTATATCTGATGACAATTTCTTAAAATAGTAAAAACATTTAAGGATATAATAGAAGAAAATATTCCTGAAATAGAGAAATATGGGGGGAAATACCAGAAATCACCCCCTTCTGGCAGTAGATACTTTAAAAATCTATGGCAATGATGCAGACACAAAACAAGACACAAAGAGAGAACAGGCCAGAGAAAAACCTTTTTGACCACAATTGATTAAGTATATGTAGAGCATTTACAGATGTGTATCCAACCTTGCTTTCATTATCACACCCGTTCCCTATGGAGCCTTTTTAACCATTTCATCCCTAACTGTCCTCTGATGAAAGTTTAGAACTCCAGATATACTATATATCTGTTTATGTACTATTATGGTCCTTTAGAAGGCCACAAACCACCATCATATCTAAGATATTTCCCTCTGCCAAGAATAAATTTTGCCCTCTTGGGAACACTATCACCCTCTTTGAGAAGGCATGATTTACAGTGTTAGCCACTTGAAAAACATGGGCACCATGACAAACAGCAAATTTGACTGACATAATCACAGGACTGGGGATGCACACATACTAACCAATGCTAAAATGTGTCCAAAAGTCTTACAGCAATATTAAAAGTGTCTGCACACTACTAAACTTCTGAACAAAAAGTGAGAAATTCATTTTTAGTGTCTTCAAACATCTGGAAGTTGCCATTGTATAGATATAACACTTAGATGATTAACAAAATTTCACAAAAGTTTAATTCAGATATTTGGTATCATGTATTAGAATGTAGCATTTCCTATTCGAAGGGGCACATGCACCCTAATGTTTATAGCAGTACTATCAACAAATGCCCATCAACTGATGAACGGATAAAAAAGATGCGATATATATATACAATGGAATATTACTCAGCAATCCAAAAGCATAAAATCTTTCCATTTGCAACAACATGGATAGAACTAGAATGTATTATGCTAAGCAAAATAAGTCAGAGAAAGATAAATATCACGATTTCACTCATATGTGGAATTTAAGAAACACAACAGATGAACATAGGGGAAGGGAAGGAAAAATAAGCTAAAGACAGAGAGGGAGGCAAACCATAAGATACTCTTAAATACAGTGAACAAACTGAGGTTTGCTAGAGGGGTGTTGGGTGCAGGGATGGGCTAAATGGGTGATGGGCATTAAGGAGGGCATTTGTTGGGATGAGCACTGGGTATTATATGTAAGTGATGAATCACTAAATTCTACTCCTAAAAACATTATTACACCATATTTTAACTAACTTGGATTTAAATAAATTTTTTTTAAAAAAAAGAATGTAGCATCACCACTGCTGTTTTACATAACCATGACAGAATTTACTTTTCTACATGGTAAAATGACATATATAAATTTTAAAGAAAAAATTCCATAATTTTTCTTATTATAGAATTTAAGGAGCCTTGTAATTTTGCTACTCAAAGTGTGGACCTCAGGCGAACTATTACCACACGGGAACTTATTAAAAATGCCAGATGATAAGCTCCGCCTTAGACCTACTGACACAGAACCTGTAGTTCAACAAGATCTTCAGATAATTCTTACGCATATTAAAGTTTGAGAAGAACTGCTTTACAAGATGTCTATCAAAATTCTTCCTTAATTCATCAGAGCATTTTATTTCTTTTTTTTTTTTTTTTAACGTGTATTTATTTTTGAGATACAGAGAGACAGAGCATGAACAGGGGAGGGGCAGAGAGAGAGGGAGACACAGAATCCAAAACAGGCTCCAGGCTCTGAGCTGTCAGCACAGAGCCCGACGCGGGGCTCGAACTCACGGACCGTGAGATCATGACCTGAGCCGAAGTCGGACGTTCAACCGACTGAGCCACCCAGATGCCCCGTGAGCATTTGATTTCTTAACTAAGTAGATTAATTACCCCAATCATACTCTATAGGGCCTAAAGGAAATGCAAACTAGAAAAAGATCATACAAAACTGTTAAAAAAACCAACAGACACAAAACATGCAAATTTCTATCTTTGGGGCTACTCTGAAATAAGGTAATTCAGGTAGTTACTTCACTTACTGTGCATTAACAGGGATGGTAGAGAGCAGGTAAATGGGTTTGTTAGGTGCCCGCAGCTCCTCTCCAGAAGCAGTAGCAGTGGGCCCTTCACCAGAGCTTTGACTAGCAGTGTTCTTCCAAGCCTCAGCTTTTTTAGCACAGAAAAGAAACGTCCCTTCGAGGGGCAAGGTAAACAAAGGGCAGGATTCCCTTTACTTTGTAATCGCAAGTGTTGTGTCCGAAAATGGCTTCCCTCATCCACTAACCCAGCCAATCTCATCAGACAGATTCTACCAGACAGATTTACTCTTGCAGGTACAAAAGATTTTTTTAGGGTCTTCTTAAAATAGGAAGGCTTATGTGGTTATCAATGGCAACTTTATCAGTTAAATCTGAACAGGAAGCAGCGGGTAGGTAGCCAGGTGTGAGCTAGAGAAAGGGAAGGACCCTGGGGAAATCAGAGCCCTGGAAAGAGGTTGACCTCTCCCCATTGTACTCTGCTGATATCCCAATGGCCTGGTGGTAAGGGTGCAAGCTATAGAGACAACCCCCTCAGATTCAAATCCAAGCTCTCCCACTTACTACCTCGGGCATCTTGAACCAATTGCTCAATCCCTCTGAGCCTCAATTTCCTCATCTATAAAGTAAAGCTAATTATGTCTACCTCAGATGCCATTATGAAGGCTAAATGAGATCTTGGTGGTCAACTTCCAACACAAATGTTTCATAAATGTTAATTCCCTATTACTAACTCCCCCAAAGGAGCAGTAAAATATTTTCATCTGCTAAATTTGGAAGGAAAGTGTTTTACCTCACAGTCACAAATTAAAGGAACAGGAAGTGCTTTAATCAGAAACCACATATGCTAGCTTTAATGAGTGGCTTCACCAAAACCATAGGAGGCATAATGCTCTCTGAGCCTGTTAAAGATTACATAACTCCGAAACTGCCAGTCAGCAGAGAGCTGAATTCCCCTATTAGACGTATGCGTCGTGTCCTCCTCTCATAGAAAATAGTGGAAATTCAAATAGGTGAAAAGCGTACTAAACTACCAAAAAGCCTTAGTTCACAAGAAATCACAGTAAAATGCCTATAAGTAAAATTCGCAGTAACTTTGAGGCAAATTCAAAAAATGACTGATTTAAGATATCTAAGAATCTTATAAATTTTAGAAAACATCCCACTGCCCTTTTCAACTACATCAGCCAAGGCCAAGGTAATATCTACACCCCACTAGGTTAGGAATATCTGCCTTTCTCACCCTTAGGCGTTCATCATCAGGCCAAGAAAGCCAAAAGGTCAAAGTTCAGCCTCCTGATCTTCCTGTTAACCTGTGGGGGAGAAATCAAGAGGCCACCAGATCAGTCAGCTATAAGCCAAAGGGAATGGTTTTCTCAGGAACAATTCATTGTGGGTCTCAGAATAATAGAAAATCTTCCCCCTCAGTAGTGCTCTCCATTGGCTATTTAACTTCTGAGAGGGTTTCTTTTGCTTTCTGAGAGCAGGACTTCTTTCAGGCCAAAACAGAATAAGAAAAGTTTGCCTCCATTTCCTCAGTAAGGAATAGTCTGCATCTGAGCAACTAAATTACGCTGACCATGGTCACCATCTCCATGCTAGATAGTATGCTGTGAAACATTCGACATTGTACGTGCCATGCATTGATTTCTTGTGCGACTCACCCCAGACTGACTCTTCTGTGGTCCCAAGGTTCTTCCCCCGCACTCTGCCCAACTGTGACTAAGCAAAATGGAGAGTGGATGGTGGATCATACATTGTATCCTGAAGCCAAATAAAGATTCAGGATTATCTGCATATTTAGATGATCTGTGAGCTCCATCCGCTCCTCTGTCAGAGATTGCTGAGGGTAGTGAATAAGCCTTGCAAATGTTTCTCTCCTTTTATTGTCTAAACAACCTACTATGTGAGAGAGGCAAAATATATTTCACCTGCCCAGATAATGTATTTCTTTCGAAGGCAGATTTAAAGTAGGGGAATATATATTATCAAGTGCTTAAATGTACATAATAAATGTCATGCACTTTGGGACACACCCACCTGATGGCCAGTTTACTAATCCACTAATCCCGGTGGAGAGAATCTCTAATCCACCCTACCTAGAAATGTGTTTTATTCACACAAAATTCCTTCAAATTCTTTATACAGATTGTTATAAATCTGGGGGTCCAGCCAGGTCAACAAAGTTCAGGCTTTCCTTCATTCATAAAATGGTCTTGTAATACTTTTCTTTAATTTTACAGGGTTAACATAAGAGTTAATGAGGGCATTAAATGAGAAAACACACTTCTAAATCCACACTCAAACCTCCTGGGAGATTTCTGCCTTGGGGTATCATAGTCCAACATCACAGACTAAAGATAAATTGTTACATCAGATTTATGACGCTTCCATCAGGCATCCTATTTATCTCCTCCACCAGCATCTTAGTCCTTCCTGAGCTTTCAAGGCAAACAGATGTGATTCATGGCCATTACCAAGCTATAGAAACATCCTTGATTTCCTTTCCCCCAAAACCTGCCCCCCAATATTTTGCCCCAAAACAAGTATGATCACCCAAGTATCAGAGACTGATTTCAAAGGAAAGAATCTGAATATGGGAAAAGAAAAGTAAAAGCTTAGCATTTAAGATAGTTTTTCATACCAAATATCAAATAATAAAAATATACCTTTGTGTTTGAAGAGCCAAGTCATAGAAATACGTAAAGGCAAATCAATTGTTTCCAGCTGTAATCAGCGATAATAACCCAAGTACGTGAGAGCATGAGAAAGATGATCAGTTTCCTTTTGAGGTTACATGATAAGCAGCAGCAGTTAAGCAGCCTTTTTCTCTAAAACTCAGCGTCTGACCTCATGGCAAGAAGAGGCCAGCCCCTCTCCCTGTCCCCCTTTATAGCGTCCGCTTTCTGTTCATCACTCTAAATGGGGGCGGGGGAAGCTAAGGACCTATTTTCTAAAATACAGAATACAGACTGTCGTTCGAAAGGTTGCGTGGGCACAGAGGAGGGGCTGAGGAGGCGGGGAGGGGGCAACGAGGACTAGGTTTGTGGATTTTTTTCTGCATACTGGAAATTCCCAAGCCAAAAAGGTACCGACCCGAGTCCCGGACATTCCCCGAGAGGGCCGGCTCCAAGAGCTGGACTGGAATCCCGCGGAGGAATCAGAAGCAAATCTAAAAACAAAACATTTTTCTTAGGGATACCTTTTTAAATTCTCAATGAATCCACACCGGGCATTAGCGTTGCCCCCCTCATTTGATTCACCTCTTCTTATTTAGCTTTCTCTTTGTGGCTTCTAGATGCGGGGGAGAGGTTGGGAGCAGGTAGATACTTTCTACGACACAGCTTTTCAAAATATGGCAATCAAAAAGTAGTAGAGCGATCGCGTGCCTTCAAAGACAAGGACAACCTGGGACAATGTGAGACATCTATAAATCAGTGGGTCTGTAACTAGAAGATCGCGTTAGTTTCACCGGCGCAGGGCAGGGGGGTTAGAGTGGGTTGAAGAGAGAATGAACTATTGCACAACACTTAAAGGATTTTGCCTATGACATTTGGTTTCACTGTGACTCCTTTTCCTTCTGGGACACTTAACAACTACTCCCTGCACTGCTTCCCGCCCCTTCCCCCCAGCCGTGTTACAGTTCCAATCCAGCTTTATAATTAGACAGGAAATGTCTGATTCTCCGATAGGAATCGGCATCTGGAGCTGAACACCAGAAGGTCCTTAAAACTTTAACAGAAGGCCCTTCTTCAAAGAAGTCTGACTTCTTCTCATTTGATGGAGAATATTATAAAGGAAAATATTATACTTAAATTCACACTTTTTAAAACAGTTAAAATGTAATTGCATTTTCAAGACACAGATTAGAAAGTTCACTTTCTGCCCTTCTACCTTTTGTATCCCATAAACTTCCGCCTGCAGCAACTCTTTTATCTTCCACCGCCACCACCACCCCAGCTTCCCACAATTCCTAGGTGCTCCTCGTGCTCAGGGACTGTGGTCTCACTTTCAAAGAGAAAAAGAACACCTTCAAAATCGTGTTTAGTGTACATTGAACAGTCAGGCATTCTAAGGGCACTGAGAACTGCACTCTAGACCTAAACTGAAGAGAATAATGTTTAACACAAGGGAATGAATACATTTAAAGTGGAATTTCTAGTTGGAGGCCAGTGTGAGGCTCTCTGCGGACAGCTCTGAGCCTGGAGCCTGCTTCTGATTCTGTGTCTCCCTCTCTGTCTCTGCTCATCCCCTGCTTGCACTGTCTCTCTCTCAAAAATAAAAACATTAAAAAAATTTTTTTTAAAAAGCGGAATTTCTAGCATGAGCAACTAGCTACTGTTAATAAACTGAATTAACCCAAAGGAAATGCTGAGCACTCTTTTTGGGGGGTGGGGTGTTAATTTCCCTGTGCCTCTCTCAGTAATAACTTTTTCCTTTAACAGGGCCCAGAAACAGACTCACCTCTGGCATGTAACATGGATATGTCAAGGTTTACCATATATTCTTAAGCACCCCAATGTATCAATCTGAAACTTAATACCTGAAACCCCGAAGTGTTAGTCAACTGGTATTTAATAAAATAGTGATTGCTCAGAATGGTAAAATTGATCATACCAGAACACCAAAGATCTGTTTTGTATTGCTAATGAAAGGTTACCCTTAATAAGGTAACTTCTAAAAAATATAATTTGCATAGAAGGGCCTTATTATGGATTCTTCCTTTCACAAATAGCATCAAATCAATCGAGTTCTAGAAAATGAGGAGATCCACTAAGTGAAATTAATGCTGTCATTCCAAAATAAAAATCCATATGAATTTTAACCTATATGACATTTAATCCAAAGAAATTACATATAAACCCATTTTAATATTTTATTTAAAAAAAATTTTTAATGTTTATTTTTGAGAGAGAGAGAGACAGAGACAGAGTGTGAGCGGAGTAAGGGCAAAGAGAGAGGGAGACACAGAATCCAAAGAAGGCTCCAGGCTCTGAGCTGTCAGCACAGAGCCCGACACAGGGCTCAAACCCACAAACCATGAAATCATGACCTGAGCCAAAGTCCGATGCTCAACCGACTGAGCCACCCAGGCACCCCTTAATATTTTATTTTAAACCTAAATGCCCAACCATAATGGCCGACTTATGTAAATAATGATATTAGCTAAACTGTTGGGCAGACTTTTATAATTCAGTTATGAAGACTATTTAACACAGAAAAATATTTGTATGCTAAATAAAAAAACACAGATACAAATTACATATTATCTGTGTTTATAGCTATGTGGTTTTAAAAAAACCAGGAAGAAAATATACCAAAATGCTAATGCGTACCACATTCAGATGATAGAATTATAGATTCTTTGCATAGATTTTCTTTGTCTAGATTTTAGTTTCTGAAAACAATGATGTCCTTTATATTTATAATGGAAAATATATAAAACTATATTATTTTGCTGGCATGCTAATATTTACAACTGTGTGGTACTAGCCTAAAATACACTTTTCAGAAGAAATTAAAATACTGTATCTAATTGTTCTGAGAAAGATTTAGGTAATATTCCAAACTCCACACTTAGGCATTTTTTTTAAACTTCCACACCAGAGGATAGAAAGACAAATTAGAAAAGGCACAAAGTGAATTAGAATACATCAAGAAACTATGTCATCAAATCTTCAGGACCTTTTATAACTAAATCAAAAAGTAATAGAAGCTGGACGAGGTCACAAGAAACCATTTGCACAAACAAGAAATGTCACTCCAAAGCCCTGGAGAGGCAGTGGAAATTGAAATTCTCCTGGGAAGATGATGCCTCAGCCTCCTCCAGCAATCTTTTAGAAAATGCTCAAAAGTCCTTATATGAAAAAGAACATCTCTCTTTACAAAAGTCCAACAAGTTGTAGTTGCAAAGGGCTATGCACTCTCACATACCTTGTTCAAATCCAAACTCAAGTTCATCTATAAAATGTACCTAATATCACTTACACTACTAGATGGTGATCAGGATTAAATGTTAGGGATTAAGCCCAGGAAATAATAGACAAGCAATATTATTTCCTTAGTTCTATCTTCCTTCTTCCCTTAGTTGGTATTTCTCAAAGTGTAGAATACTGCCATTGCATCAAAATCACTGGATGCTTGTAGCAAAGTCTGATTCCACAGTTCCCAGAGGCATCCTGTATTTTTATCAAATAGTCCAGGCGATTCTCAGACACTAAAGCTTAAAGACCATTAAAATTAAGCAATCTTAATATGTTTAACTACTTGTTGGTGAGCCTTAGCCTCAAAATAAGTTAAAAATATTTTTCCCCATATACATATTTTACAAATTTGAAGATGGCCCTCAAGTCTAAGAAAGGACGTTTTTTTTTTTGTTTTTGTCTGTCTGTTTGTTTTTGAGAGAGAGTGCAAGTGATCAAGGAGCCGAGAGAGAGAATCCCATGAGGGGTATGGAGAGAGAGAGAAGCAGGGCTCCCCTGAAGCAGGCCTCAAGCTCACCTGATGTGGGGCACGAACTCATGAACCAAGTGATCATGACCCTAGCCAAAGTCAGATGCTTAATGACTGAGCCACCCAGGCGTCCCTACACTCTTTAAGTTAAAACTCCAAATTCCTTGGGGCTCCTGGGTGGCTCAGTTAGTTAAGCATCTGACTTCGGCTCAGGTCATGATCTCACAGTTGAGTTCAAGCCCTGCGTCGGGCTCTGTGCTGACAGCTCAGAGCCTGGAACCTGCTTGGATTCTGTGTCTCTCTTGCTCTCTGACCCTCCCCCACTCACATTCTGTGTGTGTCTCTCTCTCAAAAATAAAAAAAACATTAAAAAAATTTTTAAACCCCAAATTCCTTGACCCATTCCCCACTCACACTCTGTGTCTCTCTCTCTCAAAAATAAATAAACATTAAAAAAAACTTCTTAACTCCAAATTCCTCGACCCATTTTCCTAAGAGAATGCTTTTAGCATCAGTCTTCATCTCTAAAGCCTCTCCAGTCTCTTCATATGTCCATTTAGGGATAACTAAAACTAGATTGTAATCCATTCTGGCTCAAAAAGAAAAGAGTGCTTCCTAAATGGCCCCATGCTAGCCTAAACCCATTTAAAATCAATAAGGCAAAGACAGTCAAGTAAAATTGATAGTATCTTAAGATAGCAGTTTTTTACTTCCAAGCATGACAGAATGTGTGTACCTTATGTCCCCATCAAGAAATACTTGTTACAGATCTCAATATCTAACTTCTAATTAGATTTTCATTTCTAATGTTGGTATGTGATCCAAACTAACAACCAAAAAAGAAACACTTGAAATTGATGGAAGTAACTTGTACAAGTTTATAATAAACAACGGCGTTCTTTACATAAAAGTCAATTCTTAAAACCCTCAAACTTCAAAACACAAAAATAAATTTCCATTTATACATTTCCCCCTTCCAGTTCCAAAAGTGATTATTTTAAAGTATTCGTCATGTAAAATTTAGCTGAATCAAGTAAGTAACAACCGCCCAATGCAAGTATCAGTGTAACACACAGATTTCATATTAACCGCTTTCGTATTCCCCTTTTGCTTCTTTTCTAGATAAAAGCAGAACACTGTAAATGTTCTCACTAAAAAATTCTAACCAAAGATACTGGCCTTTTCAAGTAATTCAAAAAAGGTGAATCAAGAGAAACTCCTGAGACACAGCAGGCTCCAGTGTGTCACAGGAGCCCCTAACCATAAGCCTCATCAGTTCATCACACTGAAGATGGACCCACCGGTGCTATTCATGCAGATAAGCACAATCGCCCTTACCAGATAAGCTACAAACACTCCACTACCAACCATTTAGGTCAGAACATTTTTCAGTTTTTAGCATAGTAATCTCCCCTCTCCGGAGAGGCTAACTTAAACATACTCATTAGCATCTTTGGTTACAAGGGCAATACAGTGCGTAGATGTTGTTAATAATGGTTCTCCCATGGCTATGTAAAGATTGGAATAAATCCTGCAGGTAGATATAAATGCAACCTGCATTTTCTAAGCTCTTTACAAATCATTATATAAAGTCCAGCTCTTTCTGAAATTTTGTACATATCAGTAGCAGCAATATCTCCATGCCTCCCATAACCTGTCTCTAATGCAGAAAATGTGATTCCTCCAGTTCCTTCCAGGGCAAGCTAGGTCTCCAAGGGGCACACAAAGGACAAGAACATGTCCAGTTGGTTCTTCACAATAACTTCATCCGGATGTAGCTTGTGGGGTAAATAATGAGCCAGGGTCATCTCCCAGGCATCAACAAGATACACTCCAACCCCTGAGAACATCTTCCGAAGGATGGTGTCCAGCTGGAAGTTGTACCAGTCACTGTTGAAAAGGCTCACTTCAGGCCCCAGCTCTTGGGCATTGGCTGTCCGGATGACTATCACAGTCTTAGGGCTTCGATCCAGGAGCTGGACCACTGCTCGACGGATATTCCTGAGCCGCCGGATATACACTTCCAAAGGGAAGGTGCTGAAATGAGACCATATAGCTATGGCAACCACTGTGTTCTTCCCTCCCACGATGCCATTCAGCTCATTTGCCACATAACGAAGCTCATTGCTAAAGACAGTTGTAAAACGGATGGGTGGACCATGGCAGCGATATTTGAGCAGGATGTTGTGCTTCTGGTCCACCGCAAGGAAGGGACCCACATTCTTGGGACTACCCAAGTTAAACTCCACTAAATCTGAAACAAGGAAAATTCAAATTCATAAAAATGTTCAAAACAAGCACATATATTATGATCATGTTTTACTTAGTGGCTTAAGAGAACTTTTTTTTTTTAAATAAAAGCACCACAAAAGTACAACAAAAAGGTACAACTGTAAAGGTAATACCTATTTCACTGGCCTCAATGGACCTTTGTTCTAACATATTATTTAAACCATCAGTAATAGATTCTATATGTATGTCTATATACCTCAGAAGCAAAATAACCTGTTTACTTCTAACCATTAGGTCAAAAAATCTTCCTGTAGGCACTGATTGCTAAATATCTAAAAATCAATTTGGCATTTATACATCACTATTCTAACATATAAATACTATTTCTTCCAGGATGAAGGCTATAACTTGTGCTTTTTTAAGTAAACACGTAACAGTAACCAAATACTTTTTGAAATACATGAAAGAAACAAGCAACCCTGTTTCTTTTGACTTTCAATTTCACCCTGTGGGTGGAAAATCATATTAATGTCTTACAGAATGTCTATCTCTGTCACAAGAATAACAAAGACAGCAGACAAGTTAGAATTCACTTTTCCCTCTCCTTTATCTAAGTTGTGTTTCAAAGTCCAGCTCTTCTGAGGTCTTCTGAAGGTCCCAGGAATCAGTCAGGATTTCTCTTTTGTTACTTCTAAAAAACCCTGTCTGTAAAATTCATCACTTAGCATATGCCCCATAAGGAAAGAGGGCCTGTCTCATATCCCTGAATGTTCCTACAAGTGCCTTACAGAGAACAGACTAAGTAACTTCTGGCAATCCAAGTCCATTAACACTTCCTAAGTACCTATTCAGGGCCAGCCACTGTATTGCCACTAGCCAGCACTGCTCAGATGGATAAGTCACAGTCCTTGGTCTCAAGGAGTTTACAGCCAATTCTGAAGAACTAACATCACACCCTAATTGTCCTACATTCTTCTTAAGAGTTAAAGTTTTCACTCTTCTCTGCATGCAGTCCTCGTCTCCTCTTTCAGATCTTCGTACCTAAATCATTACTACTTAGCATTTGGCTCCAAAACTGAACAAGCTCAAGCTACCATTTTTTTCATTTGATTAAAATCAAGCACCAGCACAAGGCTTTATCAGGTGAAAATCTATCTGCAAAGGATACAGTGGAAAATAATTATGACACTCAATGTGATCACTGCTATGAACGGAAATATTGAGCTATGTCATTAGAACTTAAACAAACAACTACGGACTCCTGGAGGGCCCTGCCTAGTCAGCATCAAAACATGCTTAGCATTATGCCATACAAATTATATCCCTTTTCCTAGTTTTTAATTTATGCTTTATTGACCAAACTCAACTATGCTTGTGTCAATAAAAGAAACAAAAGCACAACAAAAACTGGAATTAACTTTCCACTTTTGGGGACCATATCTACTTCTTCCTTTCCTTTGAAAAATTAAATCTGAAATGAGGTTGATGTAAAAAAAATAAAAGAGAAAAACAACACCAACAACAACTCACAACAAACTATGGGAATTTGCTTTATGGAAAGTCCTGCCCATGTACAGCCCTCAAAAATAGTTCCCATGGAATTATTTATCAGCTCTCTCAATTGTAAGCAGGGTCTTTATTTATTTATTTTTTTAATTTTTTTTTTTTAACGTTTATTTATTTTTGAGACAGAGAGAGACAGAGCATGAACGGGGGAGGGTCACAGAGAGAGGGAGACACAGAATCTGAACCAGGCTCCAGGCTCTGAGCTGTCGGCACAGAGCCCGACGCGGGGCTCGAACTCACGGACCGCGAGATCCTGACCTGAGCTGAAGTCGGACGCTTAACCGACCAAGCCACCCAGGCGCCCCTAAGCAGGGTACTAAAGTACTAAAGTACTAAACAGTACTAAAGTACTGTTACCTGAGATTCATTCCTCCTCACTCCATCCACACCTTCCACAACGAGGAAAAGGCCCATTTGAATAAGGGAGGGCCTTCCAATGAGTGGGACTTTATTCCGAGTCTGGAGGGCACCCCAGGAGCCCAGCAGTGACACCAGGAAGCTAAGAATGCTGGGACTTACCAAGACTCCCTCAGTAGGAGCCAGCTCATCTCAGAATCATATCAATGGAATGCCCAGCAGATGACACCGGAAAGGCTATATACTGCATGGATGTATTAAAATGGACCACAGTCTGTTTGGCTGCTTCCTTCCAGTTAAATCTATTTTAAACTTGAAGTCTGACTAAACAGAACTAGGAGAGAAACAACTGAAAATGTCCACCTCTGTTTTATAGCCCAGAATATCAGAAGTAAAAGACACCTATAAGGTGATTCTGTCCAGCTGCCCCATTGCACATGGAGAAATAAAGCCCTGGGAAGTAAATAACATGTCCAAGGTCACACAGCTCATCAGTGGTATGAACTTCAATTCCAGTGCTTCCATCAATACATCACAACCCCACCATGGATCAGAAACCATCACACCTCTCTCCAAGGTCAGGACACCTGTTTAGTCCTACAGAGAAATAACTACTTCCTCACCTGATGCCCTTCCTCGGGCACTGGAGTGAAGAAAGCTGATTTTGTGCATGCGGAAAAGAATTATGAAACAAAATGCAAAGTACCAACCTGGAACAAACGTAGTAAGGTATTCAAACCATTGCCTGATTGTTGAGTCACCAAACAAATACACCACTTTTCTTTGTAAGCATTCTGTAATGTTGTCAGGGTCATTAAACTGGCGCATCTTAAACTTTCTGGGCCTCCACTGATCTTTATAATAATACCCAGAAGGAAAAGTTCCTGAGCCATGAGATAGTTCTAGATTGTTTGTTTCTGAAAAGAGAAAGGAAACAAAATTAGATATTCTGAAAGTCTCCTCCAACTAACCATACATGGAAAATGTTCCAAGAAACAAAATTATGGCCCTATATCGGTTAGCCTGCTGGTATATGGGTAACATTTCCTGCCATCACATCTCAAAGAAATCCCAGACTTTCCCCTTGCTACAAAAGGTTCTCCTTTGCACAAAAATAGGAAGATGTGAAATGTGTGTGAGGGTATTATTGGTGGACAGAGGAGAAAAGGGGACTTTGGGCATTCCCTCTGATTATGCATGTTTTTATCAAAGCCAAAAATAAAGGCAGGCAAATACCATGGAAATGTGTAGACATTAAACATTGTCTAGCATTTTCCCGGAATAAGTTTCTCATCCAAAGGCCTATGAGGCAATAACACCTTAAATTCATATTTTACATATGCATAGTAATTTTGGTCCACTGTTCCTCAACCTAATAAAAGGAAAATTTTAACCCATGGGTCCCACAATCAAATAGTAATTCAGATAACCACCACTTAATACAGTGAAGAAACCAAATACACACACTCTAAAGAACTATTCCCCACGTTACAAAAGGTTCAGAAGAATGTACAAATATTACAATGAGCAATATTTAAAATGCCACAGCAGTGTGTACTCATGGTTGTAGCCCAGCTACACATGACACCAGAGGCAGGACACCCTTCAAGGGAAAGTCAACATCCTTCTTCCCTAACACCTCCCTTGGAAAATGCTGTTGTAGAAACAACACACTTTAAGTGCTTCAAAATAAACAGACAGGGATGGCTAGTATTTCTTGAGAGTTTACTCTGCAATTAAATATATTATCTCATACGATGCTCACAATAACCCTTTAAAGTAGGTCCTAGTGTTAACCCTGCCTTTTGGAACAGCAACTTGACTTAGATCCAGAGCTAACAAGCAGCAAAGCCAAGACCTGATCCAAGCAGGTGAGCCCCAAAGCCCATGGTCTAACCACTGTGCTATATATACCACGTCTCAAAAACAGAGTTTTGTAGATGTCAGCCATTTTCTTTTTGGATTTTTTCCTGAAGGTGTACGCTTACTTGTTTCTAACACTCAAATCTACAATCTTCAAAAACCATCAATTATTTTACATCACTTCCTTACACACCCCAAAGCTTAAACCTTGATCATAATCCAGTAATTCTCCAGTCTCACCTGTTAAACCACAATTCAGAATCCAAATGTTTATACAACTCAGAAATCTAAATTTGAGCCCCATATTTGTGACTATTTTCAGCTTATTATCTTGATATTATAAGATAATACTCAAAATTATTTTGGTTTTATTCCCTTCAAAGAAGATGCCCTATTTGACAGATAGTGCATATTTAACCTTTTAATTCAGCCATCTGCTAATTCTTTGAAGGTTCAGGGCCTAAGCGGAAAAGTAAACAGCATTTTTAAAAGCTTTACTTGGAAAATGTTATTGTCAAAGAAAAGAAAAGGGGGGGGGGGGTGTAAATATTTATTTGGCTTATTCATAAACAGTTTCTCCACATATTACCAAGTATGACTTTACTATGTTACCACATCTTGCCCAAAGCTTCCTCATTATATCATCATGCCAAGGTTATACAGACAGGGAGCTCCAGAGCAGACACCTGGGGCCCAAAGAAAACATCTACTAGAAGGGGAATTAAAAGTGATTTTGAAGTTACACTTTTTACCATGGTTAATTCAGGAGATTTGGCTATTCTGTGCCAAATACATGTTATAAAAGAAAGTGTATATCACACAGGAAACAATTACCATTTCCATTCAAATGTTAATTTTATTTACTACCAGAGTTAAGTCAAGCAAAGCAAATCAATTACTGAACTGACATTAATTCTTCACACATGCAGCACTAGATAACAGAGCAGATTTTTAAAGTGTAATGCATGTACCTACATTGCCCTCTTATGGTCAGCAGAGACAAAAACATTTCTTACTTTATTAAGACTTTAAGCAGTCTGAAGTTCTTTAAAAAGACCGCATTTCTTGGAACTTGGAATGCATTTTCACATAAGATATGAAAGTCTCTTAAATCAATAATATAACCCCTAATGAACTATACATGTGGAATAAAAATAGTTTTGTGGGTTTTTTAAATTTATTTGAGAGAAGGGGAGAGAAAAAGAAAGCAGGAGAAGGGCAGAGAGAGAGGGAGACAATCCCAAGCAGGCTCCTCATCGTCAGCGCAGAGCCTGATGCGGGCCTCAAACTCACAAACCATCAGATCAGTCAGACACTTAACTGACTGAGACACCCAAGCGCCCCAAAAATAGTTTTAAAACAAAACGGAGTTATTGCTTAGATTTTACAGTTTTCTTAAATACTGATGGTGAAGGAAGTAGTTTTTGTGGATGGTTATCAAAGGCAGATAAGATCTTTATGCAAAATCAGAAGGGATAGCTTCAATTATCTGCAAGTTAAGGTCCCTGCTTCTCTAAAATGTCTTGGCTTCTCTTTAAAACTCATAGCTTATAGTTTCCTCCAAAGGGTGTCATCCCATGTCATTCATTAGCCAAAACGAGGACTATTTGGACCACAAATTGGACAAAACAAGGGAAGAGCAGAGAAAAAAATTTCCCTCAACTATCTAGAAAGAGCTGGGTGAGAGGGAGACAGTGTGAATTAAGAGTGGGAGGTGTGAGTGAGTGCATGTTAGTGCACACGTCCCTTAACTTCATAGCATAGAATTATCTGTAGAAGTAAGAAAAGTAAAAGGCAGGCCAATGGGGAGTATATAGTTCATGAGAAAAAAAACAAGACAAGACAAAGAAAGAGAGTCAAACAATTCCTCTCCTCAAGGAACACAATTAGCACCAGAACGCTTGGGTGCCATCTCAGGGAGATGAGAAATGAGGACAGCGTGTGTCGAGCTGTTCAGGTACAACTTGTCAAGCACTGGGACTATGAGAAGTCCTGGCTACACAGCAGTTATTATAGCCTGAGTTTACCCTTGAGTCTCCCCCTGGAAAACCTTGGGACTTTAATTTTTTTCTTTATACTTTAGTCCCCTAAAACCTAAGCATTTTTCGGAGGGAAGCTAAACAGGTACAGGTAGAAATACCTATAGATTCAAAGAATGCTGAAAGGACCTCAGATAATGGCTAGTCCAAATGTCTTTTAAAGGTGAAGACCGTACGTCACAGAGGGACTTGCCGAAGTTTCCCAGAGAGCCGTAGAGCCAGCTAGTGGTAAAGGTGATCCTGTTTACAAAGGCGTACATTTCACTACTGATACAGTTGTGGGGAGGAGCTTCCTACCCCCAAACGATATCAGTCAGTTGGATTTTACATAGCATATGAGCCCTTTGATTTTCTAAGTTAACCAAATAAAATGTATTCTGTACCAAGTATTTTTTCCAACTGAAGGTGGTTGTCTTTAAAATAGCTTTGTCCAGGGGCGCCTGGGTGGCTCAGTCAGTTGGGCGTCCGACTTCGGCTCAGGTCACGATCTCGCGGTCCGTGAGTTTGAGCCCCATG
Source organism: Panthera pardus (assembly GCF_024362965.1). Taxonomy (NCBI): domain Eukaryota; kingdom Metazoa; phylum Chordata; class Mammalia; order Carnivora; family Felidae; genus Panthera; species Panthera pardus. The sequence continues at coordinate 48,995,836 of NW_026526721.1, read as the reverse complement.
TCGGGCTCTGGGCTGATGGCTCAGAGCCTGGAGCCTGCTTCCGATTCTGTGTCTCCCTCTCTCTCTGCCCCTCCCCCGTTCATGCTCTGTCTCTCTCTGTCTCAAATATAAATAAAACGTTAAAAAAAAAATTAAAAAAAAAAAAAAGAACTGAATTCTTCTTATAAAAAAAAAATTAAAAAAATAAAAAATAAAAAAATAAAATAGTTTTGTCCAGAGGTGCCTGGGTGGTTCAGTCAGTTAAGCATCCGACTCTTGGTTTTGGCTCAGGTCACGATCTCACAGTTCCCTGAGTTCAAGCCCTGCTCGGGCTCTGCACTGACAGTATGGAACTTGCTTGGGATTCTCTCTCTCTTCCCCCCTACTCAAAATAAATAAATAAAACTTTTTTTTAAAAAAAAGTAGCTTTGTCCACTTTGTTGTGATAGCACCTTTCCATTTTCTAAACAACCTCAGAGTGAGGTCTCATCCATCAAATCATTAGTATGGTTTTCATCGAACAACATAAAACACTATTTTATCATTCACTCCACCATTTGGATACATTTAGAAACTAGAGAGTTGATGAACTCCACTACTGCAGACAAACCCAAACATTAAGACACCCTCCCCCACACCTCCCAAGCATATTAAGGGATAGCAGAAAAAGGGCTAGACTCGAGTCAGAGGCCCTGGTTTATGTCTGACTCCACGTCTCCAATAGGAGACCCCAGAAATCACTTAAAACTCTCATCTTACTCATCTCCTGTATTCTCAGAGTCTAGTCTAGCATCAGACACAGAGCAGATGTCAAAATGATGACGTATCAGTCTCTAGACCTTGCTTCAATTACCTATAAAATGGGTAAATTACTAGTTATTTTGAAGGGCTGTTGTGAAAGTTCAATACTGTAGTAGTATTAATAGTTTTTAATCATAAAGGGCAACACTGGAATGCTAGAAATATTCTATATATTCTAAACATCCTATATCTTTGTATGGGTGGTAGTAATTGTATTAGTTTTCTATTGGTGCATGGCAAATCACCACAAACTTAGTGACTTAAAAACAAGAGACATTTAATATCACATAGTTCTGCCAAGAGTCCAGGGCATGACATAGCTGGGTTCCCTGCTAAGGGTCTCGCAGGTTGAAATCAGGTTGACAGCAGGACTGTGTTCCTTTCTGTAGACAAGAGAAATCTGCTTCCAACCCCATTCAATTACTGGCCAGATTCAGTTCCTTGTGGTTATAATACTGAGTTTCTTGTTTCCTTGGTCACTGTCAGCCAGGGAATGCCCTTCAGCTCCTAGAAACTGTCTACATTTCTTGCCACATGGCCTCCTCCATCTTTAGAGCCAGCAACAAAGAATCCCGCTCACACGGAAGCCTTCTCACACTTTGAATCTCTTCAAGAAGAACTCGGTCCCTATTGAGGGCTTATCCAATTAAGTCAGATCTGCCCAGGATAGTATCTCTTTTTTTAAAGTCATGGAAGTGATATACTATCACATTTACAGGTCCTTCCCACACTCAAGAGAAAAAGAATTATATAAAGGCATGGATCAGTGGGAGTCATCTTAGAATTCAGCCTACCACAGTTACAGATACACATGTAAAATTCCATTGTGCTATATATTTGCAATCCACGTGCTATATGTACATAAGATATACCTCAAAAGATAAAGAAAAGGGGCGCCTAGGTGGCTCAGTCAGTTGAGTGTCCAACTTTTGATTTCAGCTTTGGTCACAGTCCCAGGGTTGTAGGCTTGAGCCTGGGTCCTGCAACGGTCTCTGTGCTGAGTGTGGAGCCTGCTTGGGATTCTCTCTCTCTCCCTCTCTCTCTCTCTCTCTCTCTCTCCTTCTGGCCCTCTCTCCCACTGGCTCTCTTTCTCTCTAAAATATAATGAATTAATTAATTTTTTAAAAAGATAAAGAAAACAGCAAAAGGCTACAAAGATGTTAATGCTTATTCTGTTGCTATTAAATCTAGTTTTATCCCAAACTCTCAGTAAGCTTCCCCCCAAAATATGAACTCTAGTTTAGTTGTTGATGAGGTTAGAAGCCATCAAGGCTTCTATCAGGCTATGATGATCTAGGGACCACAGTACAGGTGCTAATAAAAATTCAGCAGCAATTCTGACACTGGGAAAGCCTGTCAGAAACCAGATACTTATCCCTGATGAGCTATTTTCATCTAATTAAAAGCTATGTTTCTTTGCTTTTGACTGGAATTATACCCATGCATGGGGGAAGACAGGTAATCTCAAACAGTTCAGCAGACTAAATATGCATCTTAGAATAAGTTTAACTTGCAGGAAAATCAATTAACTAATACTTTTTTTAAATGTTGATAGGGAAATAAAACCCTTCAAAATATAGGATTCATAAGTAAAATAATAAAAGTGGAAAGACTATGAACCCTTCCAAGTCTAGGTCAAATAACACACAAATGGGTGTGAAACATGTCAGAGAGTAAGGAAGTGCTTAAGGAAAAAAATGTGTATACACACACACACACACATATACACACACACACATATATATTCACATATATGTATACATACACACACATATATATACACATATATACGTATCATAGGTACATATATACATTAGCATGTCAAAGGGGCATAGGAGCCAAATTGAAAAAGTTCCCAATTGCCAAAATTGAAGCAATTAGAGCAACAAAATAAATAACAGTTGAATTTGGTAATAATCCAAAAAATGAGATAAATAAACATGAGCCATGAGTCTATATGGACATAATTAAATAAATGGGAAAGAAGGGACAACTCTTCCTTACAGAAAAATTCCAATTAATAAATGTCTTAGAAATGAGAGATTAGAAAGTCACCATTAAATACCACCCAAATAATTGCTGCTGACAAGATCTATTAATGAATGCTAAAATTAGTGGGTGAAAGTATAAGCAGAAATAGGATGTTTACATCCTGATGGAATACAGAGACATCCAGGATGTCTTTGTATTAGTTTCCTGTGGCTACTATAACAGATTACCACATATTCAGTGGCTTAAAACAACACAAATTTATTCTCTTACAGTTTTGGAGGGAGGCCAGAAATCCAAAATCAGTATCACCGATACCAAATCCAAGGTATCAAGGCCATGCTCTCTCTGGAGGAGCTAAGGAAGAATCTGTTCCCTTTCCTCTTCCACACCTGTATTCTTTGGCTCATGGCCTGCCTCTTTCTCCATTTGTTAAGCCAGCAGCATGGCATCTTCAAATTTCTCTCTACTTCCACTGTCACATTGCCTTCTGCTTTTGTATGAAATCTCCCTCTTCCTCCCTCTTAAAAGGACACTTGTGATTGCGTTTAGGGCCCACTCAGATTATCCGGATAATCTCTCCCCATCTCTAGACCCTTAGCTTAATCACACATGCAAAATTTCCTTTGCCATCCATATATAGCAACGTTCACAAATTTGAGGGATTAAGATCTGGATATCTTTGGGGGCCATTATTCAGCCTACCACAGTCTCAAAGTATCTCCCCAGGATACAGAGAAGAGAACCCTGACAGACACCACTTTAACCAGGTGATCAAATTTAACATTGTTAACAGAACATATTGACATCATGTACTCCCTTAAAAGGACACAACATCATTTCTGTGCTATTCTTCCAAAAATGCATACTCTCATTCGAATCATTAGAAAACATTTAAAAATCCAAATTTAGAAACATTCTAAAAAATATCTGACCAAAGTTCTTCAAAGTGTAAAGGTCAAGATAATGTCACAGAAGGAAGACTAAAGAAACATGGTGACTAAATGCAACCTGGGATTCTGCATGGGATTCTAAAACAGAAAAAGGACATTGGTGGAAAAACTCATGAAATCCAAGTAAACTCTACAGCTTAGTTAATGATACTGTACTGATGTTAAAACCTTAGTTTTGGAAGTATTCTGTGGTTATATAAGATGTTAGCATAAGGGGAAGCTGGGTGTAGGCTATACAGGAACTTTATACTATTTTTGTAACTTATTTTAAGTCTAAAATATTCCAAAAACAAAAAATATATATATTAAAAAAGAGAAAGAAAGCAATGAAGGGAGGAACATAGGGAAGGTGGGAGGCATGTGAGCCCTTGGTTTAGGGTCTTTGAGTGCGCCCTGCTGGTCACGAGAGTGAACTGCAGTGAAGTCCTCCAAGGCTGGGTGTCTTTGATGTTATGTAAAGCAATTGCCCTTCTCTTTTCCTTCCAGTAATGTACCTGCTCTGAGGCGGTCTTCTCAAAGCCAAGCTATTCTCCTATTGATTCACGGTTCCTTTCTTCTTCTAAAAATCCATCAAAAGTCTCACTAGTTCCAAAATCTGTCTTCTCTCTAAACAGAACAGTACATCACAAACCCACAAACACTTACTGGCTGAACATCGAGATCTGTCAGGTGCAGGTAAACCATCCAAAACTCCACCCGCTGACCATCCCACTAGACACCCAGGGATAAGGCAGCCACGCCAGAAGACTGGGGCTGGGGCAGAGAAGGATAGAGTATGAGGAGTGCAGGACTAGGGGGAATAGACACGGAGGTTGAGGCCCAGGCAAATAAAGGCAAATAAAAGTATTTCTGTTAATGATGTTTCATATATGAATCTTTTAAAATTAGTAACTCACTGGCTTCAAGTAAATAAAATACAGCTTTCATTAAGAAAAGACTGAGATTTCTTGTGGCACATGATAGTGGAGACCAGAGATATATAGACTGGCAGTATCCTGGCTGTATCTGGGCCACAGACAATAATTTTATTTAGCCCACACAATATTTTAAATGTTTGCAACTGGATGCCAATGTTTTGAAATCTGGAGATATTACATTTAAAGATTAAGGATTAAGACTTCGGATTTTTGTTCATGGAAAAAAAAGAAACCCTATACATCTGAGCACATTTCTGCACAACAAAGCAGCAAGAGCTGTAGACAGGCTGTGCCTGCACTTAGGTTCTTCCCCCACCATTCACACAAGGCATGCCTATGACTAATACCCACCCTGGCTCGATTCACATGTATTACATGTCTAGGCCCTATGGCAATAGTGTTTGCCAGTATCTGTGCAATATCTACCATATATACTGTCATATATGCTTTCAACAGCTAAAAGGGCCTTGCCATCTGCATAAGTTTCCTTAATAATATTCACCCTTTCTTTCTAAAAGTCACCGTGGCTAAAACAGAACACTTACATTTACTCTTCACTGTTTTACTTTTAACAATACCCAATGCCAATGGATCAAAATCACCTAGAAGGTTTGCTAAAACCCAGATTGCTAGGCCCCATGCCCCGAGTTTCTGATTCAGTAGCCTGAGGTAAGACCTAAGAATCTGCAATTCTAGCTGATTCTGCTAATGCAGAGATCACACTTAGAGAAAACCAGAGTTCAGTAACATAATGCTTTTGATTTTAAAAATTTCCTTGCCGATTTCATACACGTTTCTTGGATAACTCTAGAGTAGTGATATCCGACAGAATTTCTGCAATGATGGATACACTACATTCCATATAAAATGCTGCCCAACATGGTAGCCACCAGCCACACATGGCTCCCGAGGATGTGTGACTTAAGAATTAAATTTTAGGGGAGGCTGGGTGGCTCAGTCAGTTAAGTGTCCGACTTTGGCTGAGGTCATGATCTCACAGTTTGTGGGTTCGAGCCCCGCATTGGGCTCTGTACTGACAGCTCAGAGCCTGGAGCCTGCTTCAGATTCTGTGTCTCCCTCTCTCTCTGCCCTTCCCCTGCTTGTGCTCTGGCTCTCTCTCTCTCTCTCTTAGAAATAAATAAACATTAAAAATTTTGTTTAAAAAAAAAGAATTAAATTTTAATTTTTAGTTAATTTTAATTAATTTAAATTTAAATAGCCATGTGTGGCTAGTAGCTACCATACGGGACAGTATAGCACCGAAGTCTCTTGAGCAGCCAACCAGAGAGGGGAAGGGGAAGAAGACAACTTTCACAGGAGTATAAATAGCAAAGCCCAAGATTATGCACATAAGGTCTGATTTATTTTAATTAAAAAGCTCTTTTAGTATTTTCAATTGTGCCCAGAAGTAACCATGGCATATTAAAAGGAGAAAAGAAGTTTTTATGACATTAGTGAAACCACACAGCCTCAACCCATTTAGCAAGAAAAACAACAAATCATCAAGCTCATTCTTTTTACCTTTTATTCTCCTGGGAATCACAGTCACCCAATCAGGTCCGCTGGAGTTGATTGGCATTTTGATATTGACACCACTTTAAAAGGAATAAGAAGAATACAAGTTTAGATTTGAGAACATTTACTTTCTAATATGTATCTTCATTTGCAAATTAAAATAACAGGACTTCACAGAACCTTAAGATGAAATATTCTTATAAATGCTACTCAACACAATCAATTAATAAACTGGGTCTCTTAAAATAAGCAGGTTATGTGGATATATAAAGTGAATAGAAATTAAATAGGTTTTTAATTTTTCACCACATAGCCCTGAGAGTATAATCTCTAAAATGACAAATTCTGGTTAAAATTCTTTATTCCCCTTGGACTCGGAAAATGGCTCACACTGATGAGAATGTCCATTCTGTCACTATCTAATTTTCAGATTATAAATCTATGTAGCATTAAATCACAGGTCAGATTCCTTAGGCCTTGCCCAGAACAGAGATGAGTCCTACTAGAGACACTTGTCTCCAGATATGTGCTCTTTCAGGACTTTGTTCACCATTGGTATGGCCCTGTAGTGTCTCTTTCTAAAACATACTCCTCAGTGACACAGATTGTGTTTCACTCACCTTTTGTCTCCAGCACTTAGTACAGGCCCTGGGCTAGAGTCCATGCTTGGACAATATTAGATGGAGGGCTGTGTGAAAAAGTGGGAGAGTGTGGAGTCCAGGGAAAAACCACTGGAAATTTGGTATAACTATGCCAGAAACTGGGTCACAACAATTACCTCTTACACTTAGGCCAAAAACAGACAAAAAAATAAAATGCTAACTTTCCAAATTCTTGATATGTGAACTTGAATCACAATATTTTGTTTTATCAAAAATCAGTTCAAAAGAGATATGTTCTTAAATAGTTCTTAAGCTTCTAAATGAACAAAGGAAAAAAAAGAGAGAGACCAAAAAACAGATAGTACAAAAAACTATGGAGAACTGATGGTCACCAGAGGGAAGGTGGGCAGGGAGATGAGTGAAATAGGTAAAGAAGATTAAAGAGTACACTTCTATTGATTAGCACTGAGTAATATATGGAACTGTTGAATCACAATCAATATTATACACATGACACTAATATAACACTGTATGTTAACCACACTGGAATTAAAATTTTTTAATAAAATAAAAATATAATTTTTAAGCTTCTACTATGGGCCCGGCACTGTCCTAGATGTCAGGGATGTAACAATAAACAAGACACACAGCATCTCCTCCTTCAGGGAAATGACATTCTAATGGGGAGGCAAGAAACAAGGAAGGCAGTGCAGCTGACCTTGAACAACATGTTTTGGTTTTTAGTTTTTGGGTTTTTTTGCTGCCTACAAGAGGATCATTTCTTTTTTTCAAACATTTTGGAAGTTTGCAGCCATTATTTCTTTATTTTTTTCTTCAACTAACATTCAATCTTTATTACACACACACACACACACACACACACATAATTTATTTCATTCTTTCTTATTGCCAAGTAATATTCCATTGTATATATAAACCACATCTTCTTTATCCATTTGTCAGTTGATGGACATTTAGGCTCTTTCCATAATTTGGCTATTGTTGAAAGTGCTGCTATAAACATTGGGGTACAAGTGTTCCTAAGCATCAGTACTCCTGTATCCCTTGGGTAAATTCCTAGCAGTGCTGTTGCTGGGTTATAGGGTAGATCTATTTTTAATTTTTTGAGGAACCTCCACACTGTTTTCCAGAATGGCTGCACCAGTTTGCATTCCCATCAACAGTGCAAGAGGGTTCCCTTTTCTCCACATCCTCGCCAGCATCTATAGTCTCCTGATTTGTTCATTTTAGCCACTCTGACTGGCATGAGGTGGTATCTCAGTGTGGTTTTGATTTGTATTTCCCTGATAAGGAGTGACGTTGAGCATCTTTTCATTTCATGTGCCTGTTGGTCATCTGGATGTCTTCTTTAGAAAGTGTCTATTCATGTCTTCTGCCCATTTCTTCACTGGATTATTTGTTTTTCAGGTGGAGAGTTTGCTGAGTTCTTTATAGATTTTGGATACTAGCCCTTTGTCCAATATGTCATTTGCAAATATCTTTTCCCATTCCGTCGGTTGCCTTTTAGTTTTGCTGATTGTTTCCTTTGCAGTGCAGAGGCTTTTTATCTTCACAAGAACCCAGTAGTTCATTTTTGCTTTTAATTCCCTTGCCTTTGGAGATGTGTCAAGTAAGAAATTGCTATGGCTGAGGTCAGAGAGGTTTTTTCCTGCTTTCTCCTCTAGGGTTTTGATAGTTTCCTGTCTCACATTCAGGTCCTTCATCCATTTTGAGTTTATCTTTGTGAATGGTGTAAGAAAATGGTCTAGTTTAATTCTTCTGCATGTTGCTGTCCAGTTCTCCCAGCACCATTTGTTAAAGAGACTATCTTTTTTCCATTCTTTCCTGCTTTGGATATTCTTTCCTGCTTTGTCAAAGATTAGTTTGCCATACATTTGTGGGTCCAATTCTGGAATCTCTATTTTATTCCATTGGTTCTATGTGTCTGTTTTTGTGCCAATACCATACCGTCTTGATTACAGCTTTGTAGTAGAGGCTAAAGTCTGGGATTGTGATGCCTCCTGCTTTGGTTTTCTTCTTCAATATTACTTTGGCTATTCAAGGTCTTTTGTGTGAACAACATGGCTTTGAACTGTGCAGCTCCACTTATGCATGGATTTTTTCAATAAATGCAGTACAGTCCTGTAAATGTATTTTCTGTTCCTAATGATTTTCTTAACATTTTCTTTTCTCTAGCCTACTTTACTATAAGAATACAGTATATGTAATACATACAGCGTACAAAATATGTGTTAATCAACTGTTCTTATCAGTAAAGGTTCTGGTCAATGGTAGAATATTAGCAAAGTCTTTGGGAAGTCAAAAGTTATAGCAGATTTTTGACTGTGCAGGTGGTTGGCACCTCTAAATCCTGAGACTTTTAAGGGTCAACTGTATGTTTAGAAAATAGTTTAAATAAGTTACATTTAGGAGAGAACATGACTTTTAAAACAGCACAAATAAACTGCTTTCATGGGAGAGCTTTAAGATAAGGAAAAAAAGAAAATTTGCCCTTTGTAATTTTCCTGTAAAAATGTTTAACCTCAATCTGGTCATGTAGAAACAATAAAGCAGCAAATCCAAATTAAGGGACATCTACAAAGCAGTGACATCAAAACCTTAATGTTGTGAAAAACATGCTAGAGGAGGCACCTGGGTGGCTCGGTCAGTTGAGTGTCCGACTCTTGGTTTTGGCTCAGGTCATGATCTCTTCATGAATTTGAGACCCACATCTGGCTCTGCAATAGCAGGGTGGAGCCTGCTTGGGATTCTCTCTCTTTCCCTCTCTCTCTGCCCCTCCCCTGCTCACGCTGTCTCTGTCTCTCTCAAAATAAATAAACAAAAAATCAAACAAACAAACAAAAAAACAAGCTAGAAACCTCATCCAAATTAAAGATTAAAGAGATAACTGAGGGTGCCCGAGTAGCTCAGTCAGTTGGTTAAGCGTCTAACTTTGGCTCAGGGCACAATCTCACATTTTGTGAGTTCGAGCCCCGCATGGGCTGTCAGCACAGAGCTGCTGTCAGCACAGAGCCCCCTTCAGATCCTCTGTCCCCCTCTCTCTCTGTCCCTCTCCTGTTTGTGTTCTCTCTCTGTCTCTCCCAAAATAAATAAACAAAATTTAAAAGAAAGGATAACTAAACACATTGTAAGTAATCACAGGTTAGATTAGTTAAAATAAAAATGACAGGTATAAAGGACATTATTGGGACAATCAGAGAAACTTGAGTATGGACTGTATATTAAATAATAGTATTGTATTAATGATAAATGCCCCAAGTGTGATAAATATGTTACAGTTATATGTTGGAGAAAGCTCATGTGCCAGGAGATGCATACCCATGAGGTGCAACACCATGTTGTCTGCAACTTACTCTCAAATGCTCTGGGAAGGGGGATAATTATACATCAACAGACATATATATAAACACACATACAAAGAGAAAGAGAGAGAAAGCAAATGTGGCAAAACATTAACAATGGTGAATCTAAGTTAAAGCTATATGGATGCTCATTTTTATTATTCTTGCCGTGTTTCTAATGATTTGAAAGTTTTTTTAAGCACAAAGTTAGAAAGAAGAAAATATGAAATGATGCTAAAATATATGGGAAGCTTTTCATGTGAGAACCTCATTCTTTCAAAAAGCCTTCCTTTATATTAATAGAATCTTTTAAGCAAAGTACTGTTGTTCTTTCTAAAACCAACATTTTTTAGGAGTAAAGAACAAAGATTAGATCACCTTAATTGTCCAACTGTTATTTAGAGAACCAAAGACCAAAGCTAAGCTTAATCCTTTCTGAATTAAGCAATGCTATGAGCCACCAAGGAAAAAAGGTAAAAATGGGTATCAGCTTAACATATTCAGGCCATGAGCTCAAAACAGCATACCCAAGGACATCTCAAAAAATCAATTTCAATCTTCTTCTTTTTAGTTAGCTGATGTAAAATTTTAGAATTCTAATAAACAATGCAAGAAAAAAAATCAGTAGCAGAACTATCAGATGTTTGATTCCCAAAAATGTTACCTCAAGCAAAATCTTATCAGCAAACTTCTAGGTAAGTATAATTTCTTAATGATTCTACTACAAAGTGCCATCAGTCAGCCTCATCCAGGATGTGCAAGTAAGGACAGAGACATAATTATTTCATCCTTCACGATTCACAGGTGTTTTCTGGTTTTAATGGTAGGATTTAGTGTCAGGAATATTCTTAAATTTTACACTTACTCTCTAATTTTTCTCCCACTTTTTTCCACATGGAATTTCAGTAAGTTATAAGCTGTGCTTCCTCTTTTTTGCTAAGCCACTAAGGAGACTGACAACACAACCCTAAAGGGGAGGAACTGAGCAGTCTTCACACATAGGCAAAAAGTACACAGACCTGAAATCATCTGCTCACCGTCATTGATAAATAACGTGTCTGAAATTGAACCCAGGATTAAAACTAAAGCTAAAGTCCTTGTATACTCAGCCACACGACAAACTAGACAGTTTTCTGAAGAACAGTACAGTAAATACATTGAATAGTGCTCCCTCTGCTGGCATCTAAGAGCATCCCTCTAAAAGCATGGCATCAGTCCAGCAAACATGTATTTAAAACTGATACGACCAAAAGCAGACTCCAGAAATGAAAAATCAGAGCTTTGTTTGAGAAGCTCCTACATATGTTATAGTAGGAACATTTCCCTCACTGAGTAAGAAGTGGGCATAAAACAAAATTTTTACGGTTGCCCAGAGGTACTCAACAAAACTACCTCTCCACCAAGGAGTATTTTTAAGTATTTATTTCAATAAAAAAATAAAAGGTATTTTTACATTCTGTCAAGTAATTGGACTTTTTGGCCATATGGCTTTTATAATTTTTTTCCTTAGGCATGCTATTTTACTTCAGAACTGTACGAAATGTTGAAGAAAACATTTAATCCATACTGATCCCATACATTCCACTCTACACATTATTCCGCATATTGATCATTATGCTGAAAAAGTTTTACACTTATGTTCCACAAGAGAAATTTGTACACAATAATGCAAAAATTTCCCTAACTGTTAATTTAAAAAACATAGTTTGCTGTGATATTCCTGGTTTCCCATGTTTATCGTTAAGTCAACCCAGCAATGTTGTCATATTCATAGTCCTTTTCCTATCAGTATATGATTTTAACAACTGATAATATGTCACTTAAAAATGTTTTTAAAGTTTATTTATTTATTTTGAGAGAGAGAGAGAGAAAACCCAAGCAGGAGAGAGACAGGAAAGAGAGAATCCCAAGCAGGCTCTGCACCATAAGCACAGAGCCCAAAGCAGGGCTCAATCTCACAAACCGTGAGATCATGACCTGAGATGAAACCAAAAGTAGGCTGCTTAACTGACTGAGCCACCTAGGTGCTCCTGAAATTTTTTTAGCTTATTAGACATGAAGATAAAACAGTGTCCTGACTACAAGACCTCTTGTCACCCTGTTCTTGGGCGATGTTTTTCATCTGTTCTGTGAATAAGTGATCTTTCTTATATAGTTATCCATGTGCTATGTAGTTCTGAAGTAAAACATAAATCTGAGGGTAAAAGGTCTTTAATTTGAACTAGAAGAAGCTCTAAGCTTCACTTTCTAAAAACTATTCACGAGGGGGCACTGGCTGGCTCAGTCACTGGAGCATGCAACTCTGGATCTTGGGGTTGTGGGTTTGAGCCCCACGTTGGGTGTACAGATCCCTTAAACATTTTTAAAAATCTAAAAATACTTTAAAATAAATAAATAAAAATAAAAACTATTCACAAAATATAAATATTTATTTATTTTCCTATTCGCTACTTCTCCCAAATAGAGCCAACTTCAGAAAGTTATATGAAGCAAATAACCAAAACAAGAAAGTCTTCTAAATGGGATGATGTCACCTAATTGAGACAAAAACAGTGGAAAAAGACCTTAAAATTATCCCCTGGAACAAGAAACACATACCTCTGGAAGAAAGCAGTCTCTGCAGCAGTTAGGAGGCCCTTCAGGTATCCACCTTTGAAATGGTTAATTCTGCTACTGCAAGGGAGCTTCTTTGGTTTGAAGCAGAACCAGGGTTCTCCAGTGTAGACATCTGTAAAGTTACACAGGGGAAGACTCCCAGGAAGACACACATTGCACTCAGTGGTTTCAGAAATTCTTCCTGAACGGAACAGACTCTTGAAATAGACTCTGTGTGGTTTCTCTTCCTGCAGGCGCTGAAGAACTCTGATCCCCTCAGTGGGGTGGACCAGAGATATGGACACTTTAACTTTGCCTGGCCAGAGCAGAGTAAAGAAGACCTTGTAAAACCCATTCTGGTAGTCTACCACTCTGCCCACAGCCCCTGCCTGCAGCTTAGGGGAGTGGATCCTGGCCTGCAGGTAGTCTCCACCATACTTCTTGGGCTTTCTTTGAAAATCCTGCACGTGAACCAGCACTTCTAGCTGGCTTCCCACCTTGAAGAAGGCTGCGGAGTTCAAGATAACAAAGTAGCTGGAAGAAGGGTCAGTGCTCTTCACAAAGGGGACTGGACCCACATCAGGCACCTGCCACTGTAAGGCAGCCAGCAGGGAGTCCTCCTCCGTGCGCTCCCGGCTGGACAGAGTCTGATGCTCATAGCCACAGTAAGGATTCCGGCTAATTCTTGTCATCTGGGAGGAAACAAACTGTCCACTGCTGTCGATGAATGTGGCTGAAACAGTCTCATGGTCCAAGTACTGAAGACAGAAACATAAAAACAGAAACCACAGCTATAATAAATTTCCTTGTATCAGCCAAATATATCTCTGCTTCGGTTTAATTTTAATAAAACTACTTGGTATGACATTGTCTCAAAACCCAGAGCTTACTAGTTAACAAGGCTATCTTATTATAACACAGTGACATCAGGATGAGGAATAAAGTCATAAAGAGATCTCCACACTGTGGATCTCACCTCTGGGAGCTCAATCAAGTTCCTGTAATAAATATCAGACTTCCAGCAAAACAAGAAGAAAAGGAATCATTTTGAAATATAATAGAACATTCTGTTCTTCTTAACAAGGCCTGCCCCCAAGAGAAACTATTTTACCAGAGCCTAATCTATTGGGGTTTTATCAGAACTTAACCAAACTGGGGTAGGGAACATACCCAGCTCCAGCCCATTCTAACCATCTATCCAACTTAAAGAGTGTTGGGGGAGGACTGAGAAGCACTTTTGAAGTTCACAGCCCCATAGCAAAGGCTCCCTAAAGGACTGAGAGTCACTCACAGGACTATAAATCGCTTCACCTCCCTCAAACCTCACCACTAAAAACTTACTTATCAGAGTTTCCTTTACCTAGTACATCATGTCCAGCTTTCAACAAAAAATTGTAAGACATACTAAAAGACAAAACACATAGTTTGAAAACACAAATAAGGCATCAGAACCAGACTCAGCTATGGCAGAGTTGTTGGAATAATCAGACCAGTAATTTAAAACAAGTATGATTATTTGACAATAAATTATATACAAAAATTTTTAAATAAAAAAATAAAACAAGTATAATTAATATCTATAAGGCCTCTAAGGGAAAAAGCAGACAACATGAAAGAACAGATAGGCACTGTAAAGACAGAGATAGAAACTCCCAGAAAGAATCAAAAAGAAATGGCAGACAGCTGAGAGGATTTTTAGGGAGAGAAAATACTCTGTATATCGCTATAATGATGGACAGTTATCATTACACATTTGTCTAAACCTGTAGAATATACAACACCAACAGAGAATCCTAAGGTAAACTATGGACCTTGGGTGATGATATGTCAAGGTAGGTTTATCCTTGGTTAAAAAATGTACCATTCTGGGGCACCTGGGGGGCCCAGTCAGTTAAGCACCTCTTAATTTTGACTCAGGTGATGATCTCCCGGTTGGTAAGATCCAGCCCCTCACTGACAGCGTGTGGAACATGCTTGGCTTCCTCCCTCTCCTCTCTCTCTCTCTCTCTCTCTCTCTGCCCCTACCCACGCTCACGCTTTCTCTCTACATAAACAAACAAACAAACAAACAAACAAACAAACTTAAAAAACAAAATGTTTACTGTTCTGGTGAGTGACATAATGGGAGAGGCTACGCATATAAAGGGGTGAAGAGTATGTGGGAAATCTCTGTCATCTTCCTACAATGTAAGCCCTGACAATCATTTCTTTCTATTTTGTAATGCAAGTGCCTGACTTCAGTTCCACTTCAAAGACAGCTATCTCAGAAAAACACACTGGCAGTCAAATGACTAGATAAAGAGCCAGGCTACCACCTCCCACACAAGGCTCTTTTGCTTTAGAGATCTTGGTTGATTTAGATAACTGACCATTCCCTGTGCTTTAAATTCCCACTCTTATGTTTTAAATTCACCAATAAAGAATGAACCTGTGAAACCCCAGGCCCCTACCCATGGACCCCAAAAACAGCAGAACCCCAAGCCCACACTCTTTTCTTTCTCTACCCATGACCTCACTGTGTGACCCCAGGTGTGTTGTATACCCTCCAGGACCCATGAATAATAAAACCTGTTGTTTTTCAAAGTGTCCTGCTGGCAGTCACAATAAGAACCATGAGGACCAGTCCAGAACAATGGTAATCAAGAGGCTGAAACTAGCACAAAAACATTTCTGGTCAATTTTGCTTTAAACCTGCCAGAGACTCATTTTAGACCTAAAGCCACCTGCAGATTAAAAGTATGGGGGTGGAGAAACACCTATCATGCAAATGGGTGTCAAAAGAATAGAAAATCCAGTCCTAGTAGCAATACTTATATTGGACAAACCAGACTTTTTTGTTCTTGTATTGTTTTTATATTGCTTTGGTACAGGGTAGTGTTCCCTCTATTCCATTATTCATAAGATTTTGATAAAGATTTCCATTATTTTTTTTAATGATTGGTAGATTTCACCAATGAAACCAGGTGGTCTTGAGCTTTTCAGTGCTGGGAGATTTTTTTATTCCTAATTCAACCTCCATTTTTGTTATTGGTCTAAGATTTCCCACCTCTTGGATTCAAGATTCATGATTCAATCTTCGTAACTTCCACATTTTTTAGGAATTATCTGGAGTTTTTTCTTCTAAGTTATCTGATTTTTTAGTTTATAATTGTTTATAGTAATCTGTTATCACACTATTGATTTCTGTGGTTATCTGTTGTATTGTTTTCTCTTCCATTTCTCATTTTGGTTTTTGAGACCTCTTTTTTCTTAGCTAATGTAGTTAAGAAAATTGCCAACTTTGTTCATTTTTTGGAAAAAGTGGTCATTACTTTCGATGTTATTATTTATTCTGGCCTCTTATTTATTCCTGATTTTTCTTTATTATTTCCTTCCTCTACTAAATTTCAGCTAAGTTTCTTTTTTCTAGTTCCTTGTGGTGTAATGTTGTTTATTTCAAATTTTTTTCCTAATATGAGCATTTATAGCATAAAATTCACTCATCTGCTTTTGCTGCATCCTACAGGTTTTGGAAGGCTGTGTTTTTTTTCCTTTTGTCTCGAGACATATTTTGATTTGCCATTTAATTTCTTGTTGGGCCAATTGCTTGTGCAGTAGTGTGTTAATATTTACATACTAAAATTTAGTATTTACATTGTAGATTTTGGGGGGTTGCTTAGGTGGCTCAGTCGATTAAGCATCTGACTTTGGCTCAGGTCATGATCTCGCAGTTTGTGGGTTCAAGCCCCACGTCCAACTCTGCTGACAGCTCAGAGCCTGGAGCCTACTTCGGATTCTGTTTCTCCCTCCCTCTCTTCCCCTCCCCCACTCACATTCTGTCTTTCTCTCTGTCTCTCTCTCTCTCTCTCTCAAAAATAAACATTAAAAAAAAAGAAGAAATACATTGTAGATTTTTCAGCTTTGTTTCATTATTAATCTTTAGTTTGTACCACTGTGGTTGGAAAATATACTTGGTATGATTTTAGTCTTCTTAAAATTGTAATGTTTGTTATGTCTCTTTTTATGTTATTTAACCAGAGGATTCTTCTGTGTGTGTACATGAAGAAAATGTTATTCTATTTTTCTTGGATGGAATGTTTTATATATATATCTTTTAGAGCCATGTATTCTAAAATATGCTTGAAGTAAAAATGTTCTTGTTGAAAAAAATAACTTTAAGAGGCTACTCATTTAAAATAAAGTATATCAGGGGCATCCGGGTGGCTCAGTCAGTTAAGTGTCCTATTCTTGATCTCAGCTCAGGTCTTGATCTCAGGGTTGTAAGTTCAAGCCCTGCATTGGGCTCTGTGCTGAGCATGAAGCCTATTTGATAAATAAAATAAAATAAACAAAACAAGACAAGACAAAATAAAGCATATCAGAGGAGAGATGGGTGAGAGCGTGGGTGAAACAAGTGAAAGGGATTCAGATAACATTTATGATGATGAGCTCTGAGTAATGATGTATAGAATTGTTGAATCACTATGTTGTACACATAATATAACTAATACACTAATTAAAACTAGTATAACACCGTATGCTAGCTATACTGAATCAAAATTAAAAAATAATTTAAAAATTCTGCTTTAAACAAAAAGTTCTCTTAAAAAAGTCTTCAGGGGACACTTGGCTGGCTCAATGTAGAGCATGTGACTTGTGATTTTGGGGTTGTGAGTTTAAGCCTCATGTTGGGCATACAGATTACTTAAAAATAAAAAATGTTTAAAAAAAAGGAGTCTTAAAAAAATAAAAATCAAAAAATTAGAAGAAATGCCAGAGATAAAAAGCAATGTAACAGAAATGAAGAATGCCTCTGTAAGTCTCATTTGCAAACAGACATAACTGAGCAAAGAATCCTTGAGCTTGAGGATATGTCCAAGGAAACTTGCAAAACTAAAAAGCAAAAAGAAAGCTAAAAACAGAAAAAAGAATTTTAGAAAATGAGAACAGAATTCAAGAATTCAGAATTCAGAATTCAAGGACTGTGGGAATACTACAAAAGGTGTAACATACCCCCACAGAAATATTGAAAGGATCAGAAAGATAGAAAGTAACAGAAGAATATTAAAACACTAATGACTGAAAATATCCCCAAATTAATATCAGATACCAAAACATACAGTATTTCTATTTTTAATTTTTTGAGGAAACCTCCATAATTTTTTCCACAGTGGCTACAGCAATTTACATTCCCACCAACAGTGCACAAGGATTCCCTTTTCTCTATATATACCCTCACCAATATTTGCTATTTCCTGTCTTTTTGATCCTAGCCATTCTGACTGGTGTGAGGTGAGATCTTATTGCGGTTTTGATATGCATTTCCCTGATGAATAGTGATGCTAAGTATCTCTTGTTGGCCATCTGTATGTCTTCTTCGGAAAAATGTCTATTCATTTTTTAATTGGACTGGTTTTTTTTATTGAGTTAAGTTTTTTCTTATATATATTTTGGATATGAACCTGTTATCAGATATATATCATTTGCATCTCACATTCAGTAGACTGTCTTTCTGTTTTATTGATGGTTTCCTTTGTTGTGCATAACTTTTTATTTTAGTGTGTTCCCAAAAGTTTACTTTTGCTTTTGCTTCTCTTGCCTTAGGAGATAGATGCATAAATATGTTGCTAAGGTCAGTGTCCAACAGAGTGCTATGTTTTCTTTTAGGAATTTTATGCTTTCAGGTCTCACAGGTCTTTTTTTTTTTTTTTTTTTTTTTTAACGTTTTTTATTTATTTTTGGGACAGAGAGAGACAGAGCATGAACGGGGGAGGGGCAGAGAGAGAGGGAGACACAGAATCGGAAACAGGCTCCAGGCTCCGAGCCATCAGCCCAGAGCCTGACGCGGGGCTCGAACTCACAGACCGCGAGATCGTGAGATCGTGACCTGGCTGAAGTCGGTCGCCTAACCGACTGCGCCACCCAGGCGCCCCTCAGGTCTCACAGGTCTTTAATCCACTTTGAGTTCATTTTTGTGTATGGTTTAAGACAGTGGTCCAGTTTCACTCTTTTGCATACAGTAGCTGTCCAGTTTTCCCCACACCATTTATTGAAGAGACTGTCTTTTCTCCATTGCATATTCTTGCCTCATTTGTCGTAGATAAACTGACCCTAAAGTCATGGGTATATTTCTGAGCTCTCTACGCTCTTTCATTGATCTATGTGGGGGTTTTTTTGTTATAGTATTTGGTTCTTGTCTTCAGTTCCTGAAAACACTTCAGAGCCATAAAGGTGAAATGGGTATCTTATTCAAAACAAGCCCCTTTCCACCACAACTGGGTTGATATAAATGAGGTGACTTTTGGAAAGCACCTAAGGATGGGAGCTAGTTGCTGGGAGAACCAGCCATGATTAGAGGATTAGACCTTTCAGTCCCACCTCCTCACCTCTGGGAAGGGGAAAGTGGCTGGAAGTAGAATCAACTACCAATGGCTAACAACTTAATCAATCATAGCTGTGGAATGAAACCTCCATAAAAAGTCAATAGGATGGGGTCTGGGGAGCTTCCAGGCTAGTGAACACATAGGAGACTCAGGGAGAGTAGAGCACACAGATAGCGTGGAAGTTCCACACCCTTGCCACATACCTTGCCCTATGCTCTCTTCCATCTGGTTGTTCCTGAGTTATATACTTTTATAACAAACCAATAATCCAGTAAGTAAAATATTTCTCTGAGTTCTGTTGAACCACTCTAGCAAATTAAACACAAGGTGGGGGTCAATGGAACCAGTTGGTAAGAAGCACAGGTAACAACCCAAACTTACAAATGCCATCTAAGAAGAGATAGGAGGGGGTCTCTGGGGAGAGAGACAGTCTTGTAGAACTGAGCCCTTAACATATGGGATCTAATGCAATTTCCAGGTAGACAGAGTCAGAATAGAGTTGAATTGTAGAACATCTTACTGATGTCCAAGAATTGCCTTCTGGTGTGGAAATTGTATACAGAACCTTTCTAGTACCTAACCCAGGAAACTGCATCTAACATTATACACTGAGTTAAATTGCAAGGGGAAAAAAAAAAAACAATAACAACAGCAAAGCAAAACCAAAACTTATTCTCCGCAATAGCTAGTATTACCTGTCACAAACCACTTAAACAAACTCCTCAAGCTCCCCACCTATGCCAAAACACTTCAAAATCTTATACACGGCAGGGGCACCTGGGTGATTCAGTCAGTTAAATGTTCTACTCTTGACTTTGGTTCAGGTCATGATCTCACAATTCGTGGGATCAAGCCCCATATCAGGCTCTAGGGTTCTCTCTCTCTGTCTCTCTCTCTCCCTTCCTGCTTGTGCTCTCTCTCGCTCTCAAAATAAACAATAAAAATAACTTACACATGGTAAAAAATAATCCCATACAAGGTAAAAATAACCCCAAAATATATAAGGGATTTTTAATCCTTTAGAGTTCTCAGACTCTGTATTTTTTTCCCTTTCATTTTACACTTACATACAGACATTTTCAGTTGAAAAGATTTCATTAGGAACCTTTATTTTAAAGGAGAACATGGTAGGGGGGCACCTGGGTGGCTCAGTCAGTTGAGCATCCAACTTCAGCTCAGGGCATGATCTGGTGGTTCGTGAGTTCGAGCCCATGTGTTTGAGCCCTGTGTCAGGCTCTGTGCTGCAGCTCAGAGCCTGGAGCCTGCTTTGGATCCTGTGTGTCCCTCTCTCTGCCCCTCCCCTGCTCCCACTCTGTCTCTCTCTCAAAATTAAACATTTTAAAAAATAGAAAGAAAGAAAGAAAGAAAGAAAGAAAGAAAGAAAGAAAGAAAGAAGAACATGGTGTTATTTGTTAATTTTAAAAAGTAGTGGAGGAAAACAAAAATGACTTTGAAATTTTTCCCTTAGCAGAGTTGACATCAGCATGGTAACAGCCTGATACATTACTTCTTTTTGTCCCCCTTTCAACAGTGAATTAGGCATTCATCCATAAACAAAAATGCCTTTATGGGAGTTGTGGGAAACAGCACCATATGCCAGGAATCCAGAAGTCTCGCCCATATGTGCATCTGGTAATAGGCAGACAGACCTCAGCACAGGTTGCCAGTGAACTTACACCAACCCCACTCGGCCACAGTTGGGAGGAAAACCTCAAGAGTACTGACCTGGGCAGATCCCAGTGAATGAGGAAGAATCTGTGGAAATCCAGCATTCCCTACAGGAGATGCTAGTATGCCACTGGTGATGTAGCGGAGGGGTTAACAGGAACTCTGCCAGTGCTTCCCCCCCCCCCAATACAACACAGTGCAGAGGCTGAACTATCTTCCAAAAGGGAAAAGGAGAGTGGTGAGTTAATGCTCAGCCACCCTTGCTGAATGGGATGCTGCTAAAAAAAAAAAAAACCATTTCTCTCTAGCAGCACCCAGAGTACTGAGGCTAGTAGGAGGGAGGAGATCAGGAAAAAGGCAAATAAGAATATCAAAGGGCATTGAAAGGATGCAGGTCCTGGTAACTGCTGAGGACTTTAGCAGAAAGTCTGTCCACAAGCCTATGGGAGAATCTCACCTGACAATCTCCCCACCAAACCCATGAGGCACCCCCAACACCCTGAGTGCTAAACTCACACCTCCCCCAACTCTGCCATCAGCTCTTCGCATACCCTTCCACATGAAGTGGAAAGCGTAAGTCTGATAAATGAGTGTTATCAGAAAAATAAACTAGTATCTCTGGGCAAAGAAGAAACCAGAAACCTGAGTTACAGTGCCACCTTCTGGAAAACAAAAGAAATTAAGAGAGGCTAGCCTGCTGGGTTGTAAGAATCAGAAGAGAGAAAAGCTTAAGAATTATGCCATATGAAGAAGGAAAAATGTGGGGAAGGTGTATCCATATAAGAGTGGAGAAAACCCCAGATATCATAGGACCAACAAACAATTTACCCCATCTGAAGGCAGATGGTATAAATTTGAGGAAGTGTCTGCTACTTTAAATGTAAAAGCAGCAATGCAAATCTACAGGAACATGAAAAATCAAGGAAATACATTATCACCAAAAGATAACAATAATCTTCCAATAACCTAGCTCAAAGGCACAGAATTTAACACCATCTGATAAAGAATTCAAAATAGTTGTTTAAGGAAACTCAACAAACTGTAAGAAAACCCAGGTAATTCAACAAAATAAGAAATCTACAGAGAGAAATCATAAAAAAGAAGCAAACAAAAATTCAATGAATGCAATGAAAAATTCAACAGAGAGCATCTACAGTAGAGCATCTCAAATGGAAAACAGAATAAGCGAACTGGAAAATTAAACTTTAAAATAACCCAATCAGAAATGAACGAAGAAAAAAGAATGAAAAAGAACACAGCTTACATGATCTATAGGACGATATTAAATGTACAAATATTAGAATAATTGGGATTTGAGAAAGAACAGAGAGTGAAAAGGGGTCAGAAAGTTTACTTAAAAAGATAATAGCTGCCAATTTTCCAAACCTGTGGATATAATTATATGACCAAGTTCACAAAGCTAATAGATCACCCCAATATCTCAGTGCAAAAAGACCTTCTCCATGACACAATATAATAAAACTGTCAAAAAACAGAGAATCCTGAAAGCAGTCTGAAGAAAAGACTATAATCTGCAAAGGAACACCCATTTGGCTATCAGCAGATTTCTCAGCAGAAACCCTACAGGCCAGGAAAGAGTGGAATGACATATTCAAAGTGTTGAAAGAAAATAACTGCCAGCCAAAAATACTGTATCAGGGAAAGTTAGCTTTCAGATATGAAGAAGAAATAAAGACTTTCCCAGACAAACAAAAGCTGAGGGAGTTCATCACCACTACATCAGCCTTGCAAGAAATGCTAAAAAGAGTTTTTCAAGCTGAAATGAAAAGATACTAATTGGTGACATGAGAACATATGAAAGTATACAACATAAGAGTAAAAATAAATATACAGTCAAAATTAGAAAACTCTAATTCTACAATAGAATAGTGTGTTAGCCACTTAACTACAGCATTAAAGTTAAATGGAAAAAGCATTAAAAGTAACTATAGCTACTGTAACTTAATGAACACACAATATAAAAAAGGTAAATTGTGACATCAAAAATATAAAGGGAGAGAGTAAAAGGGTGGAGCTTTGTATACTATGAAGTTAAGTTGCTGTAAGCTTAAAATGGACTGCTTTATCTAAGAGATATTTTATGTAAGTTCCATGGTACTCACAAAGCAACACCATAGAGAAGATTCACAAGAGAAAGAAAGGAAAAACAGAGCATACCACCATAGAAAAACACCAATTTACAACAGAAGGCAGAAACATAGGAAAAAAGAAACTATGAAAACACAAAACATTCAGAAAGTACTTAATAATAAGATGGCATGGTAAGCCTTTACATATCAATAAAAGCTCTAAATATAAGTAGATTAACTTCACCAGGCAACAGGCAAATAGTAGCTGAATATATTAAAAAAAAAAAAAAAAAAAAAGACCCAACTATAGGCAGCCTACAAGATACTCCAGATTTAAAGACACACATAGGCTGAAAGCAAACGGATGAAAAAAGATAGTCCATGTTAGTAGAAACTACAAGAAAGAGGGAGTGGCTACACTTAATCAGACAAAATAGACTTTAAGCCTATTTTAAGCCTAACAGTAACAAGAGACAAAAAAGGTCATTATATAATGATAAAGAGGTGAATTCATCAAGAAGATATAACAATCATAAACATACACCAATTCAACATCAGAACGCCTAAATATATTAATCAAATTCTAACAGAACTACAGGGAGAAAGAGAAAACAATAAAATAATAGTAGGGGACTTCAATATTCCACTCTCAGCAATGGACAGATCATCCAGACAGAAAATCAACAAGGAAACATTGGACTTGAACCATACATACATTAGATTAAATGGACCTAACAGACATTTATAAAGCAATCCCTATCAAAATTCCAATGGCATTTTTAATAAAAAGTAGAAAAAACAGAGTTTGTATAGAACCATAAAAGACCCCAAAGAGAGCAATCCTAAGAAACAAGAACAAAGCTGAAGGTATCACACTTCCTGATTTCAAACTACACTACAGAGTTATAGTAATCAAAACAGGGGCACCTGGGTGGCTGAGCTGGTTAAGCGACTGACTCCTGATTGCAGCTTAGGTCATGATCTCATGGTTCATGGGATAGAGCCCCACACTGGGCTCCACGGTGAACATAAAGACTGCTTGGGATTCTCTCTCCCCTCTCTCTCTCTGCCCCTCCCCCAGCTTGTGCACTCTCTCTCTCTCTCAAAATAAATGAACAAGCATTTAAAAAAAACGGTATGGTACTGGCATAAATACAGAATAGAATCAAGTGTCCAGAAATAAACCCTCACATATATGATCAACTAAATTTTTAAAAGTAATCTCTATGCCCAATGTAGGGCTAAAACTCATGACCCAAGACCAAGAGTCACATGCTCTACTGACAGAGCCAGCCAAGCAACCCTAGGATCAACTAATACTTGACAAGAGAGCCCAAATACTTAACAGGGAAAACAGTCTCTTCAACAAATGGTGTTAGAAAAACTATAATCACATGCAGACAAATGAAACTAGATCCGTATCTTACACCAATCAAAATGGATTAAAGACTATGTTATACAATATGATATTATGAAATCCTATGGTGATAATCATATTGCAATATATAAGTGTATCAAATCTACACACTGTATACCTTAAACTTACAGGTTATATGTCAACTATATCTCAATAAAAAGAAAGAAAATATTTTCCCTTTCCTACTGATTACCTATTAGGAAATATTCCAGCCTCCCTCTCTTTTCAAGTTGTTGTAAGGATATAACAAACCATTAACGCATGCTCACAACACCCCCTCTTCTCCTTCCTACCCTTTTCCTCTCTTCCTTTCTACTCTTACTCTTGTTCCTTGGGTAGCCACCCCAGCTATTCAAGAGCAGCCAATGTCAGGATACAAAATCAATAGACAGAAATCCATTGCATTTCTATACACTAACAATGAAGCAGCAGAAAGAGAAATTAGGAAAACAATCCCATTTATAATTGCACCAAAAATAATAAAAATACTTAGAAATAAACTTAGCCAGGGAGGTGAAAGACGTACTCTGAAAACTATAAAACACTGATGAAAGAAACCGAAGACCACACAAACACATGGAAAGATACTCCATGCTCATGGATTGGGAGAACAAATATTGTTAAAAGGTTCATACTACCCAAAGCAGTCTATGGATTTAATGCAATCCCTATCAAACACCAACAATATTTTCACAGAACTAGAAGAAATAATCCTAAAATTTGTACGGAACCACAAAAGACGCTGAATAGCCAATGCAATCTTGAAAAAAAAAGAACAAAACTGGAGATAGCACAATCCCAAATTTCAAGATAGACTGCAAACAAAGTTATCAAAACAGTATGGTACTAGCACAAAAATAGATACATAGATCAACAGAACAGAACGGAGAGCCCAGAGATAAACCCACGATTACTTGGTCAATTAATCTATGACAAAGATGGCAAGAATATGCAATGAGGAAAAGTCTCTTCAACAAATGATGCTGGGAAAACTGGACAGCTACATGCAAAAGAATGAAACTTCTTACACCATACACAAAAATAAACTCAAAATGGATGAAAGACCTAAATGTAAGACAGGAAGCCATCAAAATTCTAAAAGAGAGCACGGGCAGTAATTCCTCTTAAATTGGCCATAGCAACATTCTTCTAGATACATCTCCCAAGGTAAGGTAAACAAAAGCACATGTAAACAACTGGGAATATATCAAAATAAAAAGCTTCTGCACAGCAAAGGAAACAATCAATAAAACAAAAGGACAACCTACAGAATGGGAGGAGATATTTGCAAATGACAAATCTAATAAAGGGTTACTACCAAAAATATATAAAGAATTTACACAACTGAACACACAAAAAAACAAATAATCCAACTTAAAAGTAGACAGAAGACATGAACAGACATTTTTCCAAAGAAGGCATACAATCGTCAACAGACACATGAAAAAGATCCTCAACATCACTATCAGGGAAATGCAAATCAAAACTATGATGAGATATGCCCTCATACCTGTCAGAATGGCTAAAATCAATAACAGAAGAGACAACAAGCATTGGCAAGGATGTGGACAAAAAGGAACCCTTGTGCACTGTTGGTAGGAATGCAAACTGGTGCAGCCACTGTGGAAAACAGTAAGGAGGTTTCCTCAAAAAGTTAAAAATGGAATTACCATATGATCCAGTAATTGCACTATTGGGTATTCACCTAAAGAAAATGAAAACACTAATGTGAGAAAATATATGCACCACTATTATGTTTACTATAGCATTATTTACAATAGCCAACATATAGAAGCAACCCAAGTGTCCAAATAAAGAAAAATGAAGAAAGAAGAGATGGTGTATATGCGTGTGTGTGTGTGTGTGTGTGTGTGTGTGTGTGTGTGTGATGGAATATTACTCAGCCATAGGAAGAATGAAATCTTGCCATTTGCAACAACATAGATGGATCCAGAAGGTATAATGCTAAGTGAAAGTCAGAGAAAGACAAAAACCCTATGAATTCACTCATATGTGAAATTTAAGAAACAAAACAAAGAAAGAAAAAAAAAACAAGCAAAAAAACAGACACTTAAATATAGAGGACAAACTGGTGGTTACCAGAAGAGAGCTGGGGAGGGCGGGGAGGGGGATGAATGAAATAAGTGAAGGGGATTAAGAGAACACTTACTGGGATGAGTACTGAATAATATATAGAACTGGTGAATCACTATATTCTTCACTTGATACTAATATAACAATGTATGTTAATTATACTGGATTTTTTTTAAAGACCAGCTGATTGACCCAAGCAGCCTAATCCAAGAATCACCAGATACTTGGGGCTGAGCCATGTGAATTTTTTTTTAAGTAAGCCTCACACCCAGCACAGAGCCCAAGACAGGGCTGCAACTCATGACCCTGAAATCAAGATCTGAGCTGAGATCAAGAGTCAGATGCCTAACTGACTGAGCCACCCAGGCGCCCCAAATAGTCCTTAATATTAAAGCCAGCCAGAATCAGGTTTCTTGCAGCCAAAAGTCCTAATAAACTGGCATTGTTTTTATAATCAGAAAAAACTATATATATGTATATATATCAATGAATAAGAGGAAAAAACAAATAAATAAATGCAGGCCATGCTCAATGAGAGCTTATCAGAGAAATAATAATGATTCCCTCTACAATCTTTAGCTGGATATTGCTATATACACCTTATGTGATATTTTTACTTAAAATTGAGTGTGTACTTTTTAGAAAATGCTGAGATACTCTAATTGCATGAAAAGTATAGTCAGGACCAAGATGCATAGGATGGAAAGGGGATTAAGGGAGGGCAGGTTGCCAAGCTTCAGAGGCTTTCCCACTCCTCATCCCCACCCCAAGCTTCTTTGTCAATTCTCATCACAGTAATAAATTGAACAGTTTACAAGCCATGACAATATTTTCGTCTAGGACAAGATGACTCTTTAGACAGGGAAAATGTTTTACTGAACTCCAACAAAAGACCTATTTGCTATTTTCAATGTAAGAATTGTCTTAATCATTGATTACTGCTATCTCCCCTCCCTTAGGGCTGAGTTTGTGTTTGTGTGGATAATTAGAGCTGTTAGTTACCATTCAGTCCAGAAGTTTTCAAGAACTAAAGCTGGACTATTATGGGAATTTTCTCACATTCCTTCCTGACTGTCATATTAATGATGTGGGACTCTGGCCTGCCCTCTCAAGTCTCTGTCCCTTCTCCTGTCTCCTCACTGAACCTAGACCCATACAAGTTTTTCTCTATTTGTATACCCAGGCTGTTGAATGTAGTAAAACACACACACACACACACACACAAAACCAGTGAAGGTGAGTGCCATGCACACCTCTGGTCTTGAAAACTTACTGCCCCTGTCCATCTCCCAACCCTGTTCTCCAAGCCCCTACACACAAACCTGTTGGGCAGCACTCTCCTTCTTCAACCCTCCACCTCCTCTACGGGCAAGAACTGCTTCAATGTCTTACCCTCCAGCAGTGAATGTATCTACATTGCCAATCACCATGATATTTTTCCTTCTTAGCTCAGACAGAGAAAGGAGCACGGCCCTCCCTACATACTTAATACTACAAGAACAACAAGAACAAGAGAGGCACAATATACCTTGTCTCTCATCCTACAAAGTTATATGCTCCACTTGTGTTCTAGATCCCATTATCTCCTCTCCTTGGCCCATTAATCCTTCACCCCACACCCCCCAGTTTTACTTTTTTAATAAATGTTTATTTATTTTTGAGAGTGTGAGCCAGAGAGGGATGGGGGGGAGGGGGGAAGGGGCGGTAGGGACACAGGATCCAAAGCAGACTCCTCACAGACAACAGAGTGTCTGAAGTGGGGCTTGAACTCACAAACCATGAGATCATGACCCAAGCCAAAGTCAGACACTTAACTGAGCCACCTAGGCGCCCCTCCCCTCCAGCTTCTTAATTACCACTTTCCCCTCAAATTCAAATTCCTCAGACTTCAACTTCCAGCCAAGATAAAAAAACAGTAAGATTTACCCTTCCACCTGAAATAACTTTTTTTTAAAAAGTCCAAAATATAGGAAACACTGGTTTTCCAGACACTGGACATCAGACAACAAATGACAAAGATTCCTGAAAGGAAATACAGGGGGTGATCCTTTGCTTGCACCCTTGAAAGCATTTCCAGGCTGCAGCATGGAGAGCAGAACCCAAGTGGGGCCTGGCCAACTGCTCAAGTTGAAGAGATGTGGCCGAGTCTTGAAAGACCAAGGTGAATACACAGGACAGAGTGATAGGAGGAGAGGTACAGAGAGAGAGAGAGAGAGAGATCTCAGGAGATCTACAGAGGGTCCCACTTGCGTTCTTGACAGAGTACTGGAGGGCACAAGTGCATGATGAAACTCCTGGAGGCGGAATAAAAAAACCACTTGAAAGCATGAAAGACAACAGTAATGTGAGCTCCCACAGGGCCCGAATGTTTGGGGACACATTCAATCTATAGCAAAACCCAATAAGCAGAGAAACACCATAATTACGCTGGACCTGAGAAGTACCACAAGCCAACAAGACAGGCAGCAGCATCTTATACAGAATCACTCCATAAATTTTGGTGTCCTATGAATCTGTGCAGTGAGTGGCAGAGTGGCGGAGGGGGATACTGCTAAGTTCCTTCGCAGTGCCAGGCAGTTGAGCGGGTTCAGGAAGACACAGTCTCTGCCCTTCTGTGATAGTCTTCAGAACAGACTCATCAACTCCCTCCTCTGAGATACTTCAGCTCTTTGCTGGGAGTCCGCTGAAAGGTCCCCTCCTTGAGTAAGCTTTCCTTCATCTCTCTAAACTGCTACAGAGTAGCCTGCTTTCCTTTCTTTATAGTACTGTTCACAATTTCAAACTATCATTTATTATTACTGTATGATTATGACTACTCATTATTTTCTCCTGTGCACACTGAGAATATGAGCTCCATAAGTGAAGAAACCATGTCTCTCATCTTCATCACTGTACCTTTTGTGACAACACAGGATATAACCACTGAAGGGACCCAAACCCTTACTGAGAAAATGAAAACAAGAGCTATGGCCTGGGTAAGTTTTCTGATGACCAACATTTCCCAGGCTACTTAGCCCCAAACCCTTAATTTGGTTCCCTTAGTCATGACGGAGTATACAACGTACTCACCTCCACCTGAGTAACATTGATGATCAACACCACCACCATCAGCACTGCAAGCAGGCAGCAGAAAAGCCGTAGTTTGAAGAAATTGATCCACATTGTCTGGCTGTGTCTTGATCACCCATGGCTGACGCCAGGCTACCTCCACTCCTCAAAACTCCATTTCCTTGTTCTTCTGAGCTGCAGATAAGCTTTTAGTTTAATTTGCTTATTTTCTGCTAGTATCACGAAGAGTTCTTTGTACAGAGGAGAGGCTGGGGTTGATTTAAGAAGCACATTTTTCTTCAAGGGACTCCTTCAAAGAGGGGAGATGAGAACACAAATTACCAACTGCAACGGTCTTGGGTGGGGTAAGAGGAAGGACATGACATTTCTTCTTCCTTAACCTTCTCAAAGGCCCAGAGTCATGAGGAGAAAGCAAAGAGCCAGAGCACAGTGAGATCTGTTCCATATCCAGACAACTTGCTCAAACCCAACCCCAGGCTTCCATATAAATACAGTGATAGTTGTCCTGCAACCTATTTAGGTTTTAACTTTTTAAAGAGGCAAAGAAGAATGTCTTCAAACTCTCAGAGGTAGAAAATTAAAGTAACTGTTCAACTTCTAGAGGTCTAAGTAAATAAAATCCCTTCCCTTTTCTTATAGTTAAAGTCATATAACATTCCTAAAGTAATTGTGTTTGAAGAGCATTAGGAGGAAACCTTGTGATTTTAGGAGGAAATCTGGGATACTGTGCAAACCATCCTGACCTCTAGAAAACAGTGCTGTCCCTCTGCATGGCAGGGGATAGGAAACACCCTTTGGATTTCCAGCTCTCTCAGCGCACATGTAGAACTGGCCCTCCCTCAGCTGAGTAACGGCACAGGAAGGAAGACACTTGCCCTGAAGATGCAGGAGAGAAAAACTAAGCCCGAGAATTAAGAGGACACCCAAATCCATCATCATAAATGCTAGAGGTGGAGGACGTCAGAGCCTGCTGCTCCTAATTGTTCTCCCACAAAAGGAATTCAAAATGCTCCCCTCCCCGAGTTGTTATTTGATATAGGTAAGCAGAAAAAGTACTCATATTTTATTCCTAGCGAGACTTTCCAAGGAGGACCAGAGGGCAGGGTGGAGAAGGCAAGGTGAAAGGGTGCATAACTGGGTGGGAGGATCTGGGAACACTTCGCTGCACCAGCACTCCCTGCAGCTCTGTATGGGGTCTGGCATGCCCCGCCACCCCCTCACTCTTCCACTCCACCTATCCAATGCATTCCCATGCGCAGGGACCACAACAACTCTTCCTCACCTGCGCTTCATAAAGGAGACAGGGCTAAGCTATTCTAGCATGCTCTCCATCCTCTGAACTCCCACAGCACTCTCTTCTCATTTCACTTCTCAGTGATTTCACTTCTCTGTATTTGTAGTTCTTGTCCCCATGACAAGACTATACCAATTATGATTACATTAAAAAACAAAACAAAACAAAAAACAGGGGCCCCTGAGTGTCTCAGTCAGTTGAGCGTCTGACTTCGGCTCAGGTCATGATCTCACGGTCTGTGAGTTCGAGCCCCGCGTGGGGCTCTGTGCTGACAGCTCAGAGCTTGGGGCCTGCTTCGGATTCTGTGTCTCCCTCTCTCTCTGCCCCTCCCTGGCTCGGCACTCTGTCTCTCTATCAAAAATAAATAAACATTAAAGAAAAAATTTTTAAACACAAACCAGAAACCATGTATCAGAGAAAAAGCTGCTTCGTAATAACAATGTATCATACTTCCTTGATTCCCTCACAGGATGTCTTCCCTTACCTGATATATGTTGATTCAACCATCCATGCCACAAATAATTATGGAAGCCTGTTCTGTACCACACACTGTACTAGACGCCAGAAATTCTCAGGGAAAAGCTAACACTCATATTAGGGAAGAGGTGGTTCCCCTCCTAAATTGAGTTAGAACAGATCCAGCACTCCTGACCACCTCTACAGGGATACCACACACCGAACCACGTGATAAGCCCTCAACACCACCCCTCTCCAACACCAAGGCACCCACTCACCTCAAAGTGCCTCTAAATTCTGGGAAGGAATAGCAGTGAAATAGAAATAACTGTCAACAGGGCACACTGCTCCTCTATAGAAACCCTTCTCGAGGAGTTGGCCATAAAAATCATAGGTTTCTCTTATGTCCAGAGAGGGAAAAGGCCAAAGATGACACTCCACAGAAATTCAGCAGCACATAGGAAGCATAGTGTGTGTACTGTGGAAACGCCAGCAGTTTAGACAATGTGTTATTCAGAGCCAGTTAGCAGCAGCACAGCGGCAGCCAGTGGTGGAGAAGGACGGCAAGGGCAGCAGACCCCAGAGCTATAGGGACTACAGGGACACAGGTAGAAATGCAAATATGCAAGAAGCCCCTCACAGCCAGGGACTTAAACTGAAAGTCATTCCTGGAAGGTCATGCCAAGAAAAGACCTGACTTCCCACCATGAGCAAGTACAGCACTGAGATGTGAGAGACTCATCTGTACGTCTAAGTAAATGTGGTCTGAGGAGCACTGAGACCTCTCTTTAGAAAGACACATAATATTAGGGGCGTCTGGGTGGCTCGGTCGGTTAAGCATCTGACTTGATATTGGATCAGGTCATCATCTCAGGGTCGTGAGACTGAGTCCTGTGTTGGGCTCTGTGCTGACAGTGAGGACTCTGCTTGGGATTCTCTCTCCTCTCTTTCTGCTCCTCCCTTGCTCATGCTCCCTCTCTCTCAAAATAAATAAATAAACATTTTAAAAAGACATATATTAAAATGTTGATAGGTGTCACCTCTCAGCAGTTTCTGTTTTTCTCCTTCATCTTTATCTCAATGTCTTAATTTTTTGCCAGGAAATAAAAATCACAAATATAAAGAAAAAAAGCGGGTTTCTAAAAGTAATAAAGATAAGCCATAAGGAGAAACAGAATATTAAAGCAAATATAGGAAAACAACGCAAGCTAAAATGAAAAATTTCAGGGGTGCCTGGGTGGCTCAGTTTGGTAAGCTTCTGACTTTGGCTCGGGTCATGATCTCACAGTTCTTGAGTTCAAGCCCTGCATCAGACTCTGCACTCACAAGCTCAGAGCCTGGAGCCTGCTTCAGATTGTGTCTCCCTCTCTCTCTGCCCCTCCCTGGCTTGTGCGCGCTCGCTCTCTCTCAAAAATAAATAAACATTTAAAATATAATAAATAAATAAATAAATAAATAAATAAATAAACAAACAAACAAAATGAAAAATTTCAAAGTGAAAGAAGAAATGTTTAACAGTTCTCTGCTATTTTCCTACCAATATAAAACCTAGGCATTAGAACAAGAAAGCTGTTTGCCAAGACAGCAGAACAATATCATTTGGTATCTCAAATTGCCTGAAAACTGAATAAAAACAAAAGTGCTAGATGGGAATGACTCTAAGAAAAAGTTTCCTATATCAACCGAAAATAAACTATATTACTGAATGTAATTTACCTTTTTCTTTTTTGAAATTTCCAATTCCCAAGAAGAGATGCTTAATACAACTAAGAAATTAGAGTTTACATCTAACTTTTCTTCCAGTGTGAAGTCCTGCATTCAAGCAATCACGACAATAGCCCTTATTCTCTTCTTGCCACATTCAAAGCATAGGTTGATGTTTTTTCATTTTTATACCATTCTTCCTGCTCCAGCAGAGATAAGCACATGATATATAGGTTAAAGATACTGAACGTAAAGGAAAACGTATTTGAAATCAAGAGTACAATTTTCTACTGAGATGCACATAGATTTCAGTACAACATAGTAGGAGAAACATTTCCTTTACTACTAATAAAAAACCGTAACTGGATGTTTACATATATGAACTTAAACACGGCAAATCACTCCCAGAGCTGAGCTGAAGGTCAAAACTTTATAAATAGCAATATAACTGAAAAAGAAAAGATAAAAGCTTCATATGTTATTTTTCTTAAAGACTAGAATAACCATGTACTTCAACAATCCATCCTACCTACAGAAAACAAGCAGTGTCCAGACAGACCTAACAGTTATGATTACTTCATGAGGAATTTAAACTTGAGTGGTCTTGTTTTCAAATCCTTCTGATCTGTCAGTCCACCCCTTACTCATGCTTCATATTCATGTTCAAAGGACAAGCAGAAAGTAAAATTTGTGGTCTGTTGAGTCTCTTTCTCCAAAGTTGATTGAGACTACTTGCCAGCCAATCTAACTTCTTTATGGTCCATCCCAACAACCCTAGACTGTCATTACCTACTGGACCTCCCACCCTCTTTCATAAGAGAATTACAAAGTGATTGCTTACATCACTTGGAATTACAGTTGTCAGTAACATCAATGAGATAGTTGAGCTAGTACTTTTAAGAGAAAATCAGGCAGTAAACCCATCCTCTAGGGAACTAAAGTTCTTAGACAACCATTTCACAAAGACAATGTATTAGAGGATAACCACACATCCAATTTCTGGCACACGCCCCATCCTAAATACTCTGAACTGCTATCCACATTTATATAATTGTGCTTTTCAGACCAAGTGTCTAGAATTTCAATTTAGAAAACACAGACCCCTGCATGAGACAAATGACAGATTTATAAGGAATATTCCCAAACTTAAACACTTATATATCAAACTTTCCAAATTGCAGCTATATAACTCATAAATATACACAACAAACTGGTGGTTGCCTTGCCGGAGGGAAATGGGGGGATGGGAAAAATAGGTGAGGAGGATGAGAAGGTACAAACTTCCAGTTACCAAATAAATAAGTTATGGGGATGCAAATATAGCACAGGGAATATAGTGAATAATTTTGTAATAGCTTTGTATGGTGACAGATGGTAACTACGTTGATCATGCTGATCATTTCATAATGTACATAAATGTCAAATCACTGTGACATACACCTGAAACTAATATAATATTGTATATCAACTATACTTCAAAAAATAAATAACAAAGAGCAGCTATATTTCATAGGGGACTGAGTAAGACCCTGAAACTTAACGGGCCAGGATCTAGAGAAAGAACTGGAGACCTATCCAAGACCGTGAAAATGATGGATCACCAAACAAGGTCAACCCCTGGACAAAGATGAAGCACAGCAGAAGTCTGCAGGACTTGGTTCCTCTGATTCTAGTTCTCTTTCATGTACCCTCATCTCACACACCCAAAGTGCTGACTCACCTAGGACTTCCTTGCCCTTCCACCAAAGCAGCACCTCATGCTTTCATGTAGGGGAGGAGTTGAGAAGTAAACAAACCAGTTAGATAAGTCACAGAGAATTAAGTGCTATAAGAAAATATAAAGCACATTAATAGGCTGTGTTCTTTAACCTTGCATGCCCATGAATATCATCGTGTAAGCTTTTAACAACGCCGACGACTAGACTAGACTCAGAATCAGACTACACTGAATAGGAATCTGTGGGAGCAAGTCCCAAGAAACAGCTTTTTAAAAGAGGTCTCCAAATATTATAATATTTAATCATAATATATAGCCAAATAGGGGAACCACTAGTATGCGGTGGCCAGGGGTGTTACTCCTATCATTCAGTCAGGGATGGCCTTTCCAAAATTGTAACCTACACTGTCCCCTCAGGACAATCCGAATCCAGGGCAATAGGGACAGCCAACCTCACTTCAGTTTCCTTTCCTTCGTTTCCTTTCTCAGTAACAAATAACAGCACTGTATCAGGCCAGAGATTGTCAAGGAGAGAAGAGAACTAAGCACAGTCAAAGAAAAGCAGAACCCAAACACCATGGAGGAATAATAGTGTGTTGCTGTCTCCACTGCATGGAATCAGACAATTAATGATCGGGGTCTGGGAGTCCCACCAGCTTCAAGCACACCCTGATGTTCCAAATGATAACCACAGTGAGGAGGGGGAAGGCCCACTGAGCAGTGTGATTCTTCATCTTTAGGAAATATGGCAACAATCCTCCTTTAAATAATGAAAAGAAAGGAAAATTTTACAGACAATTACACACAAAATTCATATAAATCCTGACTGAGAATGCCCCTGACCACCACCCTGGTGGCCTCTGATCAAACGGATCCAGGCCAGGGTTTCCACATCACACCTTGCAAAGTCACACTCTTCTCTCCCCATACGATCTGAATCTGATGTCCCAAAGCGTCAGCTGAGTAATGCCAGAAGAGTTCAAAGTGTGAGAACATCGCCAGGCAAGTGGCAGCTGGGGCCCACAGCAGCAACGAGACCGGAGATTGGGGAATAAGGAGAGAGGCGTCGCAAAAAGGACCGCACTGGGTTAGGGAGGGGTCTTTGGCAGCTGCACCTCCCGGCGTTGCAGCAAGTGCAGAAAACTGAGGACAGAGAAGCTCGCGCCAGCCCCGCCCCTCCCTACCGGGACCTGCAGCGACTCGGGCAACTCAGGTCCGAGGCGGCCGGGGTTGCAGCTCTGCCCCCTCCAAGGGCCAGAGTCCCCCCTTTCTGGCTCCAGTGCCCCCAGTCGCGATCCTCTTGTCTGAGCTCCTCTGCACCAGGCCAGGGACTCAGGGGCTGTCGCGCGCGGAGTAAGGGGCTTCGCAAACGAGAGGCGCACGCGAGGAGCCAGGCAATGGGTCGCTTGAGCGGCAAGGACCCAGCCGGCGCCCGCGTACAACCCGCAGTCCCGCACTCACCTCCAGGCCCAGCTGCTCTCCTTGCGCTCTCCCGCCGCCTGGCATCGGGACGCCCCGATCTGTAGCCGCTGCGCCAGACAGCCCGGCCCCTGCTTCCTGGCCCCGCTACGTCGCCTCACGCCCAACTCCCGGCTACGATTGGTCGAATTCCGGGAGGGGCGGGCCCAGGACGCTGACTGACAGCCGCGGGTGCCGAGCGCGAACCTCTGAGCCGCGAGGCGAGGAAGCGTTGGAATCCCGGCTCCTGCGTGCAGAGGGGGGTCGCCTCGCTGCACCGCTGTGACCTGAACTCTCGGGACCGGCTCCTCTCGCCTTCGAACACCAAGGTTTCCTACGGGTAATCGGTTTCAAGCCTTTTTTTCTTGTCAGCGAAAGTGACCAAACCGGAGAAGCCCCTACTTGGGCCATCTTTCCTGTCGGTGGCGAAATTTATTGTTTCCTCAACCAGAAGACACTCTTGGCCAAGCACCAGCACCGAGACGGCAAGTCGTTGAGTCTTTACCTGCTTGCAATTAGTCGACTTAGTCTATTTGCCCTTAAAACAGCCCCGTCCCTTTTACTCTCCCTTTATATGGCATAGGACTTCTGGACAAAAATGCCTGCATACGTTCCCCACCCCCCACCCCCACCCCCACCCCCCCCCGCCCAGTTCTGGGTTATCCTATTTTGGACATTCTTCTAAGCGGGAAAACGTGCACAGCTATGCGACATTCAGGAACTGAGAGGAGTCCTTGGAAGACAGACAGAAGCCCTGCTCAGAAAGCTGGAAGGGATTGCGGCCTGCTCTGTGTTCTTCAGTGCACAGGGGAGTTAATGGAATTTATCCGAGCCAAACGCAGACTCTAAAAATAGACCTACCCCCAGACTATTATCTCAAGGTTGAAGAGGAATGAATATAAACTGCAACTACCACTAATTATTTTTACATTTACTGACCACAATGGACTCTACGTGCTTATTCAGATGTTTTCATGGCAGGACTACATGCATGGGTGCCTAGACCTATAAGTGGAATAAAAGAAGGTTCCTTCTACACAGGGCAGTCTCTTCTGCAGTAACCATTTCATTCTCCTTCCTGGAGAAATTCAGTCTTCCAGGGCCTACTCATAAAAGGTGGCTTCCGTTGCCTCAGTGTGGGATGAAGAGCCCCATATGATAAACTTATGCTGTAAGTCCTATCTCCCAGACACCCCATCACCTATTCTTTCACAGTTAGACTGCCTGGCAAGTGGCAAATACTTAAACAGGACATGCTGACTTCTAGGTCATGGTTTTGGACCACATTAGTGATCCCTGATAACCCCATTCACACACAGGCACTCATAACCCTGAGGCATTTAAGTATAAAGACACACACACACACACACACACACACACATACACATAACATATATATATAT
Organism: Panthera pardus; assembly: GCF_024362965.1. Lineage (NCBI taxonomy): Eukaryota > Metazoa > Chordata > Mammalia > Carnivora > Felidae > Panthera > Panthera pardus. The sequence goes on along the minus strand of NW_026526721.1, from coordinate 48,958,391 downwards.
GGTCATTGTAGCCACAAATGAGAATGCCTAGGACCAGAGAGTCCTGCATATCACTATTAATTCATTAAAATAACTCTGACTACAAAGTCACCACACTCCCAATGAAAAAATACCATCATACAGAAAATATTGATTTGGATCCTGACCTGACTGGGTCTGACTTACAGCTTTGCCTCTTACTAGCAGGGGACAAAGTACTCAACTCCTCTCAGCTCAGTTCCTCAACTGTGAATTAGGGGCAACCCTACCTGCATTTAGGAATAAATTAAATGACAAATGAAAAGTCCCCTAGCACAGTGTCCCAAATCTCTTCCTCTTTAATCCCCTACCTCAGGTTGTGACATGGCATAAGGAATTTCTGAAAGCTACATTTATGATCATCTAACTTTGAGAACTGGGAGGAAAAATGAGAACATAAGGTTTGTATGTCATCATAAAAACCAAAGGAACTGTTTGCTTCTGACCTATCTGCAAAAAAGTTTAGATGCTAATGTTACTAAACTTTATTTCTCTAAGAAACACAAAGCATGGATCTTTTAAAGTTAGATAAGCAAATTAAGCCTGTTTCTGATGCAGCTAACTTGGGGGTATTTACCAGCCATCTGGCTCCATCTCTGATGGCAGAAGCTTGGGACACAAGCACTTCTGATCCCATATCAATTCCTGTTTCAGTCACTTTGCTTCTTAACCCTTTGAAAAAGTGACTAAAATTTAGGCCCCCAAACTTCTCAAACCATTGTTCAAAATAAATGATGACTGTCATATTAGGTACCAACCACCCTATCCCCCAAAACACCATAGGCCACAAGAAAATGCTGCCAAGGGTAGGAGACTAGAAGGAAGAGGTATTTGGTGTCTGTATTAGTCTGTTCAGGCTGCCATAATAAAATACCATAGACTGGATGGCTTGAACAACAGAAATTTATTGTCTCACAGTTCTGGAAGCTAGAAGTCCCAGATCAAGGTGCCAGCTGATTCAGGTCCTGGTGAGAACTCTCTACTTGGCTTGTAGGTAAACACCTTTCTATGTCTCCTCATCCTCTTTTTTTTTTTTTTTTTTGTTTCAGGAACTGTGTGTGCTATATCATAGGTGGAGGGGCTAGGACTCAGGCACTTGGAGGCCTCAGGAGCTCTTCTGGACAGTGCAGACCTTCTCCTCCTGCTGCTTCCATATCCTGTCTTTGAATCCTTCTAGCTCTCAATGCTGGTCCTCCTTCATAGGTAGCCTCAGCTCCCTCTTGTGCTGTATGACATAATCCTCAAACCACCCAGCCTGACTGGCAATCTAGAACATAGCCACAGGGAAGCAAAGTAGAGTGTCATCTGAAGCATCTCTACCTTCCCCCCCATCTTGTTTCTCCATTCTCCTTTTATAAGGACACCAGTCTCATTGGATTAGTGCCCTACCTTATGACCTCATTTAACCTTAATTGCCTCTTGCTGGGAAAGGCAGTCTCATGCATGCAGTCGTTCATACATATGGCCTTAGCCTGCAACACTTCCTTACCAAGAGATGAAAGAGACCTCATAGCTTGTGTTGGATGTTTTGCCCTGTGTGGGACTTTCTTTATGTATGCCTTTGTTTTGCTTAAGACACATGAGAGCTCCTTAGCCCCTTTTACCATGTGAGGACACACTAAGAAGGTGGTCATCTATGAATCAGAAAGCTACCCTCAGCAGACACTGAATCTGTTGGTACCTTGATCTTGGATTTCCTACCCCAGAACTGTGAGAAATAAACTTGTTGTTTATAAGCCACTCAATCCATGGTATTCTGTTATAGCACCCTAAATGGACTATGACACATACTATCCACTCGAAACAGTTTTCTAAAATTACTTAGGTCATCTCCCTTTTTCCTCCCCCTTCAGTGAATATATGTTGTCATAGTCCACACTCCATCCTAAGATCCCTTGACATCCTACTTGATATTTGGGGGGTAAAATTTACATGTAATAAAACTTCAGTCTTTGTGTACTATTCTCTGAATTTTGAAGGTCAGTATGTGATGATAAAGGGGTCAATTCATCAAAAGATCTAACAATTATAAATATTTATGCATCCGAACATCAGATATATTACATAAATGTATAAAACAAATACTTCCAGAACTAAAAGGAGAAATAGCAATATAATAATAGCTGGAGACTTTAATATCCTATTCTCAACAATGAGTAAATTATCCAGACAGAGAATCAGTAAGGAAATAGCAGATTTCAACAACAGTACAGACCCAAATGGATCTACTAATCACACACAGAACATTACATACAAAAGCGGCAGAACACATTCTTCTCAAGGGCACATGGAACATTTTGTAGGATAGATCATGTTAGGTCACAAAACAAGTCTCAACAAAGTAAAGAAGATAGAAACTATATCAAGTATGTTTCCAACCACAGTGAAGTGAAATAGAAATCAATAACGGGAAGAAACAGGAAAATTCACAAATATGCAGAAATTAAACACATTCTTGAACATCTAATGAGTCAAAGTAGAAATTAAAGGGATATAAAAAAATATCTTGAGACAAATGAAAATGAAAAGGCGAAATACCAAAACTTAAGGGATGCAGCAAAGCAGTTCTCAGAATTGTGCGTCAACTATTTCAAATTTAATTTTTTTTTTTAATTTCAAAGTAAAAAAATAAAAAGAACATCAGAGCAGAAGGATCTATACTCTAAGGAGTAGAATAAAGGAGTAAAAGGGTAGGGCAGGGAGGGAGTGATAACTAATAGATGATCAGACTTGTGAAATTATTTGGGGAAAGCTTCTTAAATGTGTACAGTAGATCTAGTGGAGCATCTGAAAAAAATAAGAGTGAGTATATATTCATGGGACTGAAAAAAAATAGGGCAGTTTTTAATTCCAAGAAAAATGTTTAAAGATACAAGAAAGGAACGCTCACTACTGTTATTCAACATAGTGTTGGAAGTCCTAGCCTCAGCAATCAGACAACACAAAGAAATAAAAAGCATCCAAATTGGCAAGGAGGAAGGCAAACTTTCACTCTTTGCAGATGACATGATAGTCTATGTGGAAAACCCAAAAGACTACACCAAAAAACTGCTAGATCCATGAATTTAGCAAAGTTGCAGGCTATAAAATCAATGCACAGAAATTGGTTGCATTTCTATACACTAATAATGAAGCAGCAGAAAGAGAAATCACGGAATCGATCCCATTTACAACTGCACCAAAAGCCATAGGATACCTAACCAAAGAGGTGAAAAATCTATACACTGAAAACTACAGAAAGCTTATGAAAGAAATTGAGGAAGACACAAAAAAATGGAAAAACAGTCCATCCTCGTGGATTGGAAGAATAAATATTGTTAAAATGTCAATACTACCCAAAGCATCTACATATTCAATGCAATCCCTATCAAAATAACAGCAGCATTCTTCACAGAACTAAAACAATCCTAAAATTTGTATGAAACCAAAAAGATACTGAATAGCCAAAGCAATCCTGAAAAAGAAAACCAAAGCTGGAGTCATCCCACTTCCAGACTTCAACCTGTATTACAAAGCTGTAATCAAGACAGTATGGTACTGGCACAAAAACAGACACTCAGATCAATGGAACAGAATAGAGAACCCAGAAATGGACCCACAAATGTATGACCAACTAATCTTTGACAAAGCAGGAAAGAATATCCAATGGAAAAAAAGTCTCTTCAGCAAATGGTGTTGGGAAAACTGGACAGCAACATACAGAAGAATGAACCTGGACCACTTATTTACACCATACACAAAAAAGAAACTCAAAATGGATGAAAGACCTAAACATAAGACAGCCATCAAAATCCTAGAGGAGAAAACAGGCAACCTCTTTGACCTCAGCCATAGCAACTTCTTACCTGACATGTCTTCAGAGGCAAGGGAAACAAGAGCAAAAAATGAACTATTGGGACCTCATCAAGATAAAAAGCTTCTGCACAGCAAAAGAAATAATCAGCAAAACTAAAAGGCAACTGATGGAATGGGAGGAGATATTTGCGAATGACATATCAGATAAAGGGTTAGTATCCAAAATCTATAAAGAACTTATCAAACTCAGCACCCAAAAAAACAAATAATCCAGTGAAGAAATGGGCAAAAGACATGAATAGACACTTTTCCAAAGAAGACATTCAGATGGGTAACAGACACATGAAAAAATACTAAACATCACTCATCATCGGGGAAATACAAATCAAAAGCACAATGATACCACCTCACCAATTAACATCTCAGGCAACAACAGATGTTGGTGAGGATGTGGAGAAAGAGGAACTCTTTTGCACTTCTGGTGGGAATGCAAACTGGTGCAGCCACTCTGGAAAACAGTATGGAAGTTCCTCAAAAAAATAAAAATAGAACTACCTTACGACCCAGCAATTGCACTGCTAGGTATTTATCCAAAGGATACCGGAGTGTTGTTTTGAAGGGGACACATGCACCGCAATGTTTATAGCAGCACTATCAACAATAGCTAAAGTATGGAAAGAGCCCAAATGTCCATCAACTGATGAATGGATAAAGAAGATTTAGTATATATAGATATATACAATGGAATATTACTCAGCAACCAAAAAGAATGAAATCTTGCCATTTGCAACAACATGGATGAAACTAGAGTGTATTATGCTAAGAGAAATAAGTCAGAGAGACAAATATCATATGACTTCACTCATATGAGGAATTTAAGATACAAAACAGATGAATATAAAGGAAGGGAAGCAAAAATAATATAAAAACAGAGAGGGAGACAAACCATAAGAGATTCTTAAATACAGAGAACAAACTGAGGGTTGCTGGAGGGGTACTGGGTGGGGGGAGGGCTAAATGGGCAAAGAGCATTAAAGACACTTGTTGGGATGAGCACTGGGTGTTATATACAAGAGATGAATCACAAATTCTATTCCATTCTATTCTATTCTATTCATTATTGCACTATATGTTAACTAACATGGATGTAAAATTAAAAATAATAATAAAAATAAATGAATAAGGGGGGAAAATCCCATTAAAAATAATAAAGTAAAAATACAAGAAAGGAAAGGCGATCATAGTATAATAGTAGCCTATACAGTAAAATATATTTACTTACATAATAATAATATAAAAACTGAATTCTAGGGGTGCCTGGGTGGCTTAGTCGGTTAAGCATCCGACTTTGGCTCAGGTCATGATCTCATGGTTTGTGAATTCAAGCCTAGTGTCAGGCTCTGTGCTGACAGCTCAGAGCCTGGAGCCTGCTTCAGATTCTGTGTCTCCTTCTCTCTCTCTGCCCCTACTCCACTTGCTCTCTCTCTCTCTCAAAAGTAAACATTAAAAAAATTCTTTAACTGAATTCTGACTTTACTAAAATTATGGCCATTATTCAAAGAAAAGGAAGAAATTTGGAGGGTGGTACTGAACCAAGTCCTTAATTATCATAAAAGGAAGTCAGTAGAAAATGTCTAAAACTTAGGGATCTAGTGAAAACAGTATACTGAAGTTAATTAATACCAGAAGAGATAGCTCAGGGGTAGGGAGAAAAGGACAGGGCAGGAGAGTTATTTTATAACTATGCGCATACACTGTATTGTATTGACAATATTTTTTAAAGTAATAATAAACATTTTTTAAGTTGATGAAACAAAAAAATTTAATGCTTTTAAAAAATTTTTTAAAAAGGCAGCTCTCAAAGGGAAGTTTACAGTGATAAATGCATTTACATCAGGAAAAAAACAAGATCTCAGATAAACAGCCCAACGTTACACCTCAAGAAATTAGAAAAAGAACAAACTAAACCCATAGTTAACCAAAGAAGGAAATAATAAAGATTAGAACATAAATAAATGAAATAGAGAACAGGAGAAGAATAGAAAAGATTAATAAACTAAGAGCTGGCTTTTTGAAAAGATAAACAAAACTGACAAACCTTTGGCTCTACTAACCAAGAAAAAAGATAGAGGGCCAGGGGTGCTCAGGTAGCTCAGTTGGTTGAGCATCCTCCTCTTGATTTCAGCGCAGGTCATGATTCCAAAGTCATGGTATCCCATGGGGCTACACACTGAGCATGGAGCCTGCTTGGGATTATCTCTCCCCCTTTCTCTTTGCCTCTTCCCTACTCTCACTCTCTCTCAAAAATAAATAAACATTAAAAAAAAAAGATAGAGGGCCAAATAAAATTATAAACGAGAGGAGAGATATCACAACTGATACCATACAAAGGATCATGAGACAACTATAAACAATTATACACCAACAAACAAATTAGACAACCTAGAGAAATGGAGAAATTCCTAGAAACATACAACCTACCAAGAGTAAATCAGAAAGAAATCTGAACAGACCAATAATGAGTAAGGAGATTAAATCAGTAATCAAAAATCTTCCAACAAAGAAAAGCCCAGGACCAAAAGGTTTCACTGATGAAGTCTATCAAACATTTAAAAAATTAATGGCAATCCTTTCAAACTCTTCTCAAAAAAGCAAAGAGGAGGGAACACTCCCAAACTGATTTTATAAAGCTGGCATTACAGTGATACCAAAGCCAGACACTACAAAAAAAGACAGGCCAATATTCCTGATGAATATAGATTCATATTTCTTCAACATAATACGAGCAAACCAAATTCAAAAGTACATTAAAGGGACCATATACCATGCAAGTGTGGTTCAACATACACAAATCAGTAAATGGGATGCATTGCAAGACAAAAGTTATAAGATCATCTCAACAGATGCAGAAAAAGCATTTGAGAAAATCTGCATCCATTTATGATAAAAATTCTCAATAGATTGACATCAACATAACAAAGGCCACATATGACAAGACGCACCATACTCAATGGTGAAAAGCTGAAAGCTTTTCCAATAAGATCAGGAACAAGGGTGCCTACTCTCACCATTCCTATTTAACATAACACTGGAAGTCCTAGTCAGTGTAATCAGGCAGGAAAAAGAAATAAAAAGCAACCAAGTCAGAAAGAAGTAAAAATGTCTGTTTGCATATGAAATCCTATAGTCTACCAAAAAACTGTCAGAACAATTCAATGAATTCAGTCAAGCTGCAGGATACAAAACTAGCATAGAAAAATAAGTTGTTTTTCTAAAACTAAAAACAAATCACCTGAAAAAGAAATAAAGAAAATAATCCCATTCACAATAGCATCAAAAACAATAAAATACTTACGAATAAATTTAACCAAGGAGAGAAAAGATCTTTACACTGAAAACTAAAAGTCATCATGAAAGAAATTGAGGAAGATACAAATAAATAGAAAGGGATCTTGTGTTCATGGGTTGTAAGAATTAATATTGTTAAAATGCCTATACTATCCAGAGCCACCTACAGATTGAATGCAATCCCTATCAAGATTCCAATGGCATTTTTTTTACAGAAATAGAAAAAGCATTCCTAAGATTCATATAAAAAAACAATAGACCCCAAATAGCCAAAGCTGAAAAAGACCAACAAAGTGGGACGCATCACATTTCCAGATTTCAAACCATATTAGAAAACTATAGTAACCAAAACAGTATGATAACTGGCATAAAAACAAACACATAGACCAATAGAACAGAGTCAAGAGCTCAGAAATAAACCCATGCAAAGATGGTGAACTAATATTCGACAAGAGAACAAAGAATACCCAATAGGAAAAGGAGAGTCTCTTGAATAAACGGTGCCAGGAAAACTGAATATTCATATGCCAAAGAATGAAACTGGACCTCTGAATTACACCACTCTCAAAAATTAACTCGAAATGGATTAGACTTAGGCATAAGACCTGATACCATAAAACTCTTTGAAAGTTGCTAAGAGAATACATCTTAAATGTTCTCAACGGACACACATACAATTGTAAAACTAGGTGAGGTGATGGATATGTTAACTAACCTTAGCTGGTAGACATTTTGTAATATATACGTATATCAAGTCATCATGCCATATATTTTAAACTCACACAATATGTCAACACTTTTCAATAAGGCTGGAAAAACTTTTAAATTAAAAAAAAAATGCAACAAGTACATACAATGGAATACTATACTCAGCAGTAAAGTGGAATGAACTATCAGATAATTCTCAAATAATCATGCCGAGTAAAAGAAATCAAAAATAGGAGGGGGTGTGAAGGAAATGAAGAATCTTTTGAGGGGTGAATATGTTCATTATCTTGATTGTTGTGATGGTTTTATAGGCATGTATAAGTGTCAAAATTTATTAAATTGTCCATTTTATTTTTTAAGTAGGCTTCATGCCCAACATGGGTCTTGAACTCACAACCCAGAGATCAAGAGTCACTTGCTCTCCCAACTGAGCAAGCCAGGCACCCCTTAAATTGTCCACTTTAAATACATGCAGTTCACTCTATGTCATTTATATCTCAATTAAATTTTTAAAGTGTATATGTAATTTTTTATGATTCCCTGCCCTAACCAAATTTTGATTATCCAACTGTACTAGTCTGATCAGGCTTCCATAACAAAATACCACTGATTGAGTGGCTTAAACAATAGAAATTTATTTTCTCTTATTTCTGGAGGCTGGAAGTCCAAGATCTAGGTCTCAGCAGGTTGGTTTCTGTTGAGCTCTCTCGTCCTGGGTTCCAGGTGGCTGCCTTCTCATCGTGTCCCCAAAGTGGCCTTTCCTCTGGGCATGCACAGAGAGTATCTTGTGTCTCTTCCTCTTCTTACAGTACACCAGTCCTATTGGATTAAGACCCCTTCCTTATGACCTTATTTAACCTTAATTACCTCCTTGAAGATCTTATCTCCAAACACAGTCACATTGGGAGGGCTTCAACACATGAATTTTAGCAGGGGATATAATTCAGTCCATAACACCAACCAACTACAGGTCCCATTTGTGTCAAATGAGACGATTTGTGCTCTACTTACTCATTCACTCCCTAACACTTTCAGCACCAGGTTTCAACAGTATCTGACAGTGTCATCTGTGATCTGTGAGGATAATCTGCTTTCTCTACCCATTACCTGGAAGCAATGAAATCTATGCCAAATAAAACTACTAAACTAGCTTTTCTTTCATTTCCTATCCATATTCATAAGGCTAGGACTGTATTATTGTAAACTCACTTATATAACAACTATACTGTAGATCTTTCTTAGAATTCTATCTGCAATTTGTTCTGAATTTTAATTACCCATTAATTATAAACACAATGAATAACAACCATTACTACTAATCACTATAATAAACAGATGAATCACTCAAACAAATGTACAAACTTTTAATTTAGAATTAGAGACTCAAATACAAATTAAATAAGTACAATACAAAATATTAAGCCTTCATAAAACAGATCATAACCACTTTAAATCATCTATTTCTAAAACAAAATTAAAGAGGAATCTAAAAATAGTCTAAACTCAAATTATTTTTAAACTCTTATTGTCAACATTAAAATTATCACAAAACGCTTAAAGAAATTTAACTGGAAAATGAACAAAGCCACCACTGAGAGATTCCTGCTATCTACTATTTCAATTAAGGAATGAAAATATAGTATGATTTCTACTCATTCACAAATAAAATGCACCTCATTTTAAAAAGACTATCTATTTTACTCCAAGATTGTGAGAACTGCTTTGTTTACTTGACTTTTATTTTTAATATGGCACAATAGGTTTGATCAGTGTAAGCAATATCACCAGAAATATTTAGAATGTTCATTTTTATGAACAAAAGAATCACATATTTTAGAAGTTAAAATATTACAATATAATAAATATCATTAATAAGGTACATGGCAAAATAAAGATATACATTAAAAATTAAGTCTTTTTCTCTTCATTTATGAATGGGAAACTGATCAAACTCATGCTATACTTTCCCTTTTTACTCCAGAAAAAAAAAGATTTTATAGTTTATATTATTGTTATAAATCCAAATCTAAGAACCTGCACCAAAAAAGTACCAAGGAGATAGTATACTACCTTAAGCTCATATTGTTTCTGAAAATACTTATAAAAGTAAAACTAGACTTGTATTAAGTAGATAACAGGAAAATACTAATACAGTGTTTACATATTTAAAATAACCCAAAACAAAAATAAAAGAAAAATCCACACTCAAGAATGGTACCCACATTATTTAAGAATAAAGTTATTTCCATATATGCAAACAAGTGTGGGGTTAAATATTTCCCTAAAACATGCATATTATGAGGCCTTTCATATTTAAGCTTATAAAACCAAACTATATTGTGTTTGTATCAATTATCATGATGGGACATTTTAAAACTCTGACATCTGTTGTTCTGTAAAACTGAAGATGAAATATAAACAAACTCAGGATTTCACTAGAAAATCTTAGATATCTCCACAACCTGTTATATTTTTCCATGAAATAAATGTACTCCAAGATGCAATTGTTCTTCAAAATTTTTAATTTCTATGACTGATCTTTAAAAACTATTTAAATTAGGGGCACCTGGGTGGCTCACTGAGGTCAGCACGGAGCCTGTTTCGATCCTCTGTCCCCTCTCCTCTGCCCCTCCCCCACTCATGCTCTGTTCCTCAAAAAAAAATAAATAAAACATTTAAAAACCATTTAAATTAAATCACATTTCTTGGAGAAAATTTACTTAAGAGTTCTTAATGACTTAGCCTTTTTCTATGAGCAATTTTGCTTCAAGTGGTAGAGTTCAAGCTCTGTTAGAAGTTTTGGGTTTTTTCTCTTTCAAAAAGATTTTCCTACAGACTCACTAAATGTAAAATTAATAGTGTATGATAAGTTTTGGAATACAATAATTCTTAAGTTTTCAGTTTATTACAACTAACTAGCTATAACATCAAGCAAGTTACTTAACTTTTCTGTGCCTTAGTTTCATCTTTAAAACAAAGAGATTAGAACAGATAATCTCTAAAATTCCTTCCAATTTTCACATAGTAGGATTCTGTGTTTCTGGAAGAATAGCTCATTGATATACTGAATTTTCCATATAGCAATAAAATGGATACGAACTAAAGTAGCACAGCTAAACTAATCTCCTATAAGAAAAAACACAAAGACCATGTTAAAGTTCAACATCCCAAACTTTACTAGACCCATTCTCTCTAGCCAGACCAATGCACTGCCCATAGAGATAACATCAAATATCTTACATAAGTTATTTTAAATCACACTGTAAAACCTATTAAAATATATTAAGTCTATGCCACAGTTTTCCTGCATTCTAATTTACATCATTTTCATTCTATCTACATCCAAAATAATCTGTACAGTTAAGGTAGGGGTCTACTTAATATTCTTGCACTTCAAAACACTAGTAAAGTTCTATCAAATGAAGAGCAAAACATTAAGCCTTATCATAATCTGCCAAGTTTAAAATAAAAGTACACTAATGCTATTTATGGGCTAGAAAAACAAGGGAAAGGTAAAAAAGGAAATCTTGCTGACAAATGCTGATGTTCAAATGAATTTAGGTGTGTTTTGCCATTTCTCAGAAAAGGGGCAAAAGTTGTCAGCAGAAACCTACGTAGGCAATACTGAACCATGACATTTCAGGAACTTTTATGAGAAATTAATTTTCCATGAACAGCACTTTAGTATTAGTGCAGTGCAAGTTGGTTTTTCTGTGTCTAACTATGGGCAGCAAATGAGGCACTTAACTGTAAAATAGAAAAATAGGGTATATTTAAGAAGTGATTCAAAATCACTCATAAAAGATAATTAGCATTATTCAAAAAGTAAAAAATTCTATATTTATTAACATGCATTCAATGTTACACATGCGTCACTAGGGAAAATTTTCAATGTAAGACGACTGTTTGATTTAGAAGAGACAGAAAATATTTCCTTTTCAAAAGATTCTGGATTTCTGAGAATGAAATACAAGTCTTCTCAACCTGAGTGCTACATATTTTTAAACAGAGAAAAATACATTTTACCCACACTGGAGAAATGTTCCTAACTATCAACAAAGTATAACATGTGATCCCTGACTTTATTCGTGAAGGATCAGAAGTTATTATTTTATATAACTTCAAAGAAGGAGATCTAGTGACTGTAACAGAAAAATGAATTTTGATATTTAGCACCTAAATTTAGAGAACACTTAAGTATTGCCATAGTTTTAAATAGTTGTATGTCCAGAGATCGGGGGAAATCAGATAGTGTAGTTCAAGGATACTTTAACATTCTCAAAGATTAAAATACCAAACTTCCTTGATTTGCAAATGCATCCATCTATAACACTCAAACACAATATTATCATCTCTTCCTGAAGCTACTGATCTATATTCTTCTTAACAAGAAATAAGTGAGGTTTATTTTTTCTTAGCCACCATTAAACTGTCTTCCAAATGTGGCACTTTTTCAGAAATTTGTTTAGAAAATAGTCCTTTAAAAAAAGTCATTCATATTCTATCACTAATACTATTTTAAATGTTCTTCACTATGAGGCAGAGGTCAAAAAATGAAGTAAATGGCCATGGACCTTCTGCTGAAATACATAAGCAAATATAAAGCAGGATCAGAGAAGATGAACATAGTATGTTGGCACAGAAATGGTTATCTGTAGGGTAAAAAAGCACTGAATGAAAAGACAATGTCTGCTGTGACATTATTCCAAGTGAATGGAACCTAGCATCTGCTCTCTTCATATCTAAGAGAAAATTCTTGTATTGTCTCTTTAAATAAGCTTGATTTTAATGCTAGGTGGAACACTTTGCTTCATATGTTAAAACTAATACATGACATTAAAGTTTTCCACGAGACGATTTAATCGTTTTCCTCTGAAAAATCCTCTAATCTTACTTTTTCTCCCTATTTGCTGATAAGAAGGCTTTCCTTGACTCATAAGGGAGGGAAAGGGGAAAGGCTTAGAAATATATGTTCTTATTCCAAGGAGGCTGGAAAATTTCTGGAGTTCATTTATATTCACTTTAACAAACTGTATTCCTTACTACATAATTAATCTCCTGACATACAGAAAAATCTAAATTCTCTTATTTATACCTTTAAGGTAAATTGTTCTATTTTCTTGAAGATATTCTAGTTTGTTTTTGAAAGGCAATGAGTACACTGAAAAACAGGAACACTGTTGACGCAATTCAGTTGTTGGGAAATAAAGTGCACATAGCTTTCAATATAAATATTGTTTGATAGATTACAACTAAGAGCTCACAAAATCAAAACAAAGAGTCAGCTCAGTATCTAGAAAATGGAAAACATGAGACAAGAATACAAATTCTATACAAATAGTAACAAAATGGGGATGATAGTCCCCTTCAAAAAAAAAAAAGGGCAAGTGAAAATGGTAAAAGTAGATTTCTGCTTCCGAAGCACCCACACATGCTACACAGTAATACCAACATGCAGTACCTGAAATGTAGACTCACAGTCTGACTGTTGCCCTTGAACTTCAGCATTTAATTTACAATTTTCTGGTGCCTGGCTGATTTCATCTTGCAAAGCAGGAGATATGCCATGAGAATCATCTACAGAAGTGCTGTCAGACAAGGCATCTAACTTTTCAGGGGAAGGAGCAATATGAAGCTTACTATCTCCTGTGCCTTCCTCCAAATTTGTCCTCTCCTCAGCATCTTCTAGCTGTTGAACTGAAGTTAAATACTGCTCAAGTAGACTATTATCCTGCTCGTTGTTTAAACTCTCCTTACTCCATTCACCATATTCATCGCTAACATCCCCTACATCAGACTCTTTGCCATATTTGACTGTGTCAATGGAATTCCCCATTATGGAACTTTCACTGCCTTCTGTGGAACTTTTTTCAAAATCCAAAGAATCCTGCAAACAGTGAACTTGCTCTGTTAGGGAAGAATGAAAACCAGAGTCTGGAAATTCTGGTAAGGATTTCTCTTGAGGAGCCTCATCAGGCGCAATAAACCAGTCAGGATTTTGATCAGAAGAGGGCTCCTGACTTTGGGTGAGTAACGGAGGCTTAGATGGCACTAGAGTACTTGATACAGGAGGAACATCAGTACGCCAGGAACTTAGACGCTGATCCATCATCTGCTGCCAAGCTTGTAGAGACCTTACCTACAAACCAAAGGATATAGTTTTATTATAAAATAAAAGTCACGCCTGTTTTACAATGTTCTTTAAGCTTTCTTCCCAATACTCATGAAGGTGATAAATGGCAGATGGCAGAACTTGAGTTAGAAATGGCCTGACTCCCCTTACCCCTTCCATAGCACTCCCAGCCTAAAGCAGGCTGGCACAAGTGGTGCACATCCTTGGTAACAGAAGGTCCTCACCAGGAGAGTTAGGATGGGCCAAAGCAATTCTCTTGTTGCTACTGGAAGAACTATCAGAAGCACAACAGCACATGGCTAAGGGGTAAATAATGTGCTGAGTATGAACTGAAGTCTACTGAATAAGACAGATTAGAGCCTATTATAAGTAGATTCTCTAAAATAAAAATCTCATTGTAGATATCCATTTAAGGTAAGAGTTTTTAAACATTATCTAACAATATATAGCATATACAACTCTAAAATACCTAAAAATATCCCGGGCACTTGATAACATGACCTTTACATTTTTATATTATAATTAAAATCTCAAAATTTTACAGTTAAATCTGCAACAAGAAAGCAATTATAGAATTTTTTAGTTTCCCTTTGACCACCCTCTAAGGTAATCACTGAGAGCAGTGTGATGTGTGTCCTTCCAGACCTTTTACTATGTATTTTTAAATACACACGATGTTTTTAAAATCAAGCAGAACCTTAAGTTCTGCAACTTGCTGTTTTTCACTGAACAATGTTATTCTGGAGATCTTTCCAGGTCTTCAGTTCATACCCTTACCTTATTCTGTTTAACTGTTTCATAATGTTCCATGATGTTGTTATTCTATAATTTATTTAACAGCTCCCCTACTATTAGTAATTATAAAACCTTAGAAATCAGTAACTATTTCTTAATTTTGTAGGCAAAATCCTATTATAACAAACTCATTTATAAAAATGTTTTCAAGAAATTATCATTAAGAAATATTTGATGAAAAGGGCACCTAGGTGGCTTAGTCAGTTAAGTGTCTGACTTGGCTCAGGTCATGATCTCACAGTTCATGAGTTTGAGCCCTGCATCGGGCTCTCTTCTGTCAGCACAAAGCCTGGAGCCTGGGCTTTGGCTCCTCTGTCTCCCTCTCTCTCTCTGCCCCTCCCCTATGCGTGCACACTCCCTCTCTCAAAAATAAATAAACATTAAAAAAAATATTTGATGAGATAAAATAACAGTAAAACTGATTGTCTGAACTATCTCTGATGTGTGCTACTATTACAGGATTCAAACTCTCTTTCCCAAGAAGTCATGCATTCTTTTTAGGACATGCATATTGTAGCCATTATATACCATTTTAGCCACCTTATATTCAAATATTCCCAAAAGATAAAACAAGAAAGACAACTACATAAAACTTCCAATTGGGTTTTTTCTCCTTAGTGGAAATTATGACAACATCCCTCAATTTAGTGCTTTCCTTCATCTTTATGGTTTATCTTTGTGGTCAAAATTATGAAAATATTTTTCTTGAGATTAAATAAAATGTAATGAAATTCACTGGCCTGGTTCAGAGTTAGTGGCAAAGAACACAGACCATGTCCTCAACCTTTAGAAGAAGTGCTTAATATGCCTGACTACTCTATGATTATCTCCATAAATCCAGAATGTTTCTTTGTTCATACATTAGGTAAATCAGCAGGAATGGGTTTACCTGGTTCCAAAGGAATCTGACAGCCTCCTCTTGCACAAATTTTTTAATGCGTTCTTCATCTCTTTCTTTTCTTAATCTACAATAATTCAAAATCCATTACTGACACAACGAAGGGTGCTTTGACTTGCGCCTGTTGTTACAACTAATAAACACTTGTGCTGTCAAGACATTAATAATCTAGTAACAGCCCTTTCTACTTCTAGAGTATCTAAACTGAAACTAGTTTTAAAGTATGACTCAGTGTAGAAGCCAAATGAATATAACTGAAATTTAGATGATACTGGCTCCACAAAGTATTGCCAATGATGAAAAATAAAACAAAATATTAAACGGCTCTTTATCTGGCTGTTATTTCCCAGCCAAGAACACCAAAGACACAGGAGCCTGCAGCAAGGAGTACTTGCTCAAAGCCTCAGAGCAACTGAGGATTAGGATCACAGCTTGACAGCCCTCTTCTAAGAGATTATTAGTAGGACTAATCCCATCAAATTCAGTCCCTGTTTGCCCGTCCCTGACATATTCCTTGCCATTATCAACAGAGCTGCCCTTCCATCACTTCCCCTTATTCATTAAAGTATTAATCTGGGCTCACTGCTGCCCTCTCCATAGGCCTGTCACCAAGCTAAGGCTCCCTTAGTTGTCCATTACCTTCCAGAATGTCACCACTTTTTCTAGCCCCCCCAAGTCCTTTTCCTGTGCCATCTGGGACTCCTAAATTGTAATCAGTAAACTCCCTTAATTTCTCAACCTCTTCTTTGAAATTTTCCTTGACTGAATCAGACATATTGCTGAGGGCACTGTAGCCCTCTCAAGTGGAAGTTATTTTAGGGCACCTGGCTGGCCTAGTTGGTAGAGCATGCGACTCTTGATCTTGGGGCTGTGAGTTCAAGCCACATGTTGTACAGGGAGCCTACTTAAAAAAAAAAAAAGTGGAAGCTATACATCCATACATCGGGGTCAGAAGATAGCTTCTCACTACTGTCGACAAACATTCTTTGCCTTCCTCCTTGAAGAACTCCTGCCATCCTGCTAAGTTTCCCCAAACTCTTTTCACATACAGGCCTCCCATTATCTGCCCCCATTCATGAAAGTCTCAGGGCGAGTGTCTCTCAGCTCCATTGCTATCATCATTTCTGGAGACCTCAGCACTCACATGGACGCTGTCCCTCATAATAATCCACCCTACGTCATTCATTCTCACAGTCTCACTAGAGACCCAGTCATTTTAAAAACGATCTCAAGCACCCACACAAACCACTACCTCCTTTCGTCCCAGCCCACTGGCTCTTGTTCCCCCTACGACAATCTGGACATCCAGCCTTCATCCAGACCTCCACATTAGTGACCCCCACCTCCTCCTGGCTCTCCTTTTACCTTGTTTAAATCCCAAGATCCAACATTATAAGCATCCCCTCCCAAATATCTTCAGCTCCTTTGTCTCTCTCTCCTATCATGTTCACCTGGAAAAAACCCATTCCTGGAAGAACCAAATTAACCATGCCCGAATCAGAAGAAAACAGCTGAGAGCTACTGATGAAAATCATACAACCTGACCTACTGTCTTCCACTCTAACTTTTTCCTCACATTGTCTGGTAATCCTCCATTCTCCTTGTAAGTTCACTTTTAAGACGAATACCTCACAACTCTCTCATTTTCAAATGTTGAGCCTGTCTTCTATATCACTGAAAAAGAAGCGGCATCCATTAGACAGGACTTCCTGTCCCCCAGTATCAAACCTACCACCTTACCTGCTCCTGCTCCTGCTCCTGCTCCTAGCTCAGGCCACTCCCTCTTCTTGTGCACAGATCCTTCTTTCACCTTCTCAAGAACTTCAACCCCATACTTCTCCTTTCCTTCCTCTGCATTATCCGTTTTTCCCTACTTATTGAATCATTCCATCAACACATGAACATGCTCTGTATCTCCCATCTTTTTTTAAAATTTATTTGAGACAGAGAGAATGGGGGAAAGGGGCAGAGGAAGAGAGAAAGAGAGAGAGAGAGAGAAAGAGAGAGGGTCTTAAGCAGACTCCACGCACAGTGCAGAGCCTAATGTGGGACTTAATCCCACAATCATGGGATCATAACCTGAGCCGAAATCAAAAGTCAGAAGCTCAATCAACTGAGCCACCCAGGGGCTTTAGGTTCTTTAAAGAAGAATTTTCCTGGCGTGCCTGGGTGGCTCAGTTGGTTAAGCGTCTGACTCTTGATTTCAGTTCAGGTCATGATCTCACAGTTCGTGAGTTCAAGCCCTGTATCAGGCTCACACTAACAGTGCGGACATGCTTGGGATTCTCTTTCTCCCTCTTTCTCTGCCCCCTTCCCCTCCCCACGGCTTGTACATGCACTCTCTCTCTCTCAAAATAATCTTTTTAAAAAATAAACAAATATGGGCACCTGGATGGCTCAGTCGGTTAAGTGTCCAACTTCGGCTCAGGTCATGACTTTGTGGTTCACGGGTTCAAGACCCGCGTTGGGCTCTGTGCTGACAGCTCAGAGTCTGGAGCCTGCTTCAGATTCTGTGTCTCCCTCTCTCTCTGCCCCTCCCCTGCTCGCACTCTGTCTCTCTCTCTCTCTCTCAAAAATAAACATTAAAATATTGTTTTAAATAAATAAAATAATAGAAATTTCTTTAATTTCAGATTCTCCTCCAGCAACAACTCCTCTGTTCTTTTCCTCAAGCAACATACTCCAAAAGAACTGGCTACACTCATTCTTCACCTCTCATTCACTATTCAACCCATTCCAAACTGTCTGATTCCACTTTGTCACTGAAGCTCCTCTTAGGAAATTCACTGGGCAGGAAAGGGTTAATTCAGCTAGCTTGGGATCTTCAAACCCTACATATTCCAAAGATAAGACCGGCCTTGACTGGGTCTGGGAAATAATATCCAAGCCTTCGAAATATCCTGTTGATAAGAGTATCTTTGTATATGTGGGCCTTGGGGCCAAACCAGATAGTTTATGCTAACAATGTGCTTTTAGGTGAATACCTGTTTTGTTCACCTGTGGCCCTGATACAGACACTGTACTGTAGCAGTCTGCCCTTATGTAAGGGGCTAAGGTCTAAGTAATTAAGGTTAGTCACACAGGCACTCAATGCTATGTGACTGATGCCCAATAAAAACCCTGCATATCAGGGCTTCAGTGAGCTTCCCTGGTTGGCAATACTTCATATGTGTTGTCACACATCATTGCCATGAGATTCAAGCCCTATCTGTACTACTCCACTGGAAGAAGACAACTAGAAGCCTGTGCCTGGTCTCTCCGGGACTCTGCCCTATACACCTTTTTTCTTTGCTGACTTTAATCAGTACCCTCTCACTGTAATACACCAGAGTCATGAATAGAATAGCTTTCCTGAGTTCTGTGAGTCTGTTTAGCAAATCATGAAACTCGAGAACAGCCCTAAGGTCCCCCCCGTATAGTCGCCAATAACTTCCAGCTTCTAAACTCTCTGTCCTCCCTACGGCACCTTTCTTCTCTCCTAAAACACTTCCCTATCAAAGCTGAGACACACGGGGTGCCTGGGTGGCTCAGGTGGTTGAGCACCCGACTTGGGCTCAGGTCATGATCTCGCAGTTCATGAGTTCGAGCCCTGCGTCAGGCTCTGTGCTGACAGCTCAGAGCCTAAAGCCTGCTTCGGATTCTGTGTCTCCCTCTCTCTCTGCTCCTTCCCCACTCATGCTCTGTCTCTCTCTGTCTCTCAAAAATGAATAAATATTAAAAAAAAAATTTTTTTTAAAAGCTGAGACACACATTCTCCCTATTTTTCTACCACACTGGGTGCCCCTTCTCAATGTCTTTCACTGCCTCCTCCTCTTCCAACTGATAATATCAATAAATATTGCTAGTGGCAATACTAATACTCAAAATAAATTTATGAAGTCCTAATTCTCTTGGGTGGCAGTCAGTAAAACATGTGAGCCCCAGAAGTGAGGAATAATTCCTACCATTGCCCCAGAATTTTAGTCCCTTCTAAATCCTCACTCTTTAATTCTCTCTTCACTTACTGGGTTCTATGTATACTTTCTCTTCTTCTCATTTCTATATTTATTCAGTTCCTTTACATTTTCTGTACCTTTCTAAAGTTTAAAAACATCTTTAAGACAAGTAATCACTCAACATTTACTGCTATACTGCATCAATGAACCAAGTGCTGAGCTAGAGATGGAGACAGATGCATTTGGCAGGTTCTGTCTTCAAAATGCTTTCCATATGTTCTAGATCAGGAAACCAAGAGTGTCAACACGGTATGAAGTATCCTGACCACAGCAGCGATGGTTCAATGTTCTGAATCAACTCTAAGACTCTGACACTCCCAAACCAACAAAATAGCACCTAAACAAGGACTTTTGGCCCACCTCCTTATTTCTTCAGTTAAGCAAACAATGTGCTCCTGCATTCTACGCAGCCGGATTTCATGACGCACATCTTTAGCTTGGGGGTTATAGTTCCTGGTATAAAAGCCTCGCCAAGAGGCCTGAAGTTTGGTGGCTGCTTCATTCAATTTCTGAAGGGCAACTTTATCTTGTCCCAAAGCAACAGGTCTCTGGGTTAAAACTCCGCAGGGAAGTTTCTCTGAAGCTGATTGAGATATGGTTTCTTCACTGTCTGGCAGCGTATGGAAGACATTGTGTCCAACCGACTCAGGAAAAGATATAAGATTATGGGTGTCATCCTTCAAGACAGCATTGGTTACTGTTGGCTCCAGACAAGGTAACAGCCCACCTTCCTCATTTACCTCTGTACTAACAGCACTTTCCGTAGTTTGAGCAGAATTCTCACTTGCAGTCCAAAAAGCCTTTTCTTCTTCCTTACTGAAGTCTTGGTTTTCCAGCCCTTTCAAAGACTCATCTGCAACACCATCATCTTCTAGGCCCAAGTTAATGCCTTGCAGCCTCAGCTCAACTGTAGGTGATACTGGAGACAGTCCTGATGGAACTGGCATAAAAGTAGACTCTGAAGAGAGAAGACTACAGTTTAACTTGTCCTCATCTGTCTGTATGTCTTCCAAGTGCAGGTCATTTCGGGAATATCTTGTAGCGTGTACAGAGGCTGGAAAGTTATTCTTAACAGCATGTAATTGATCATCATTACTGTTAGTCCCAACCCAAGAATTGACTTGGATGACGGGTTCTAGAAGAATCAACAAAATATCATTGAAACCACTAAATATTTAAAGAGGTATTTTTTTAGTTTTATCTTTGTAATGAAATCTAACCCCTAAAATATAGTAAATAAAATGCCTTCAGTGATTTCCTCCAATATGCCTAAAACATCAAAGACTTAAGAAAATGAATTCTTGCAATAATCATGGGAAAAATCAAAGTATCAGTCAATACAAAAGGTGGCAACTCTGAATGTTTTTTCTCTGAACGTTTTTTAAGAATTAAAATTGAAGCACAGTGAAAGAAACAATCAACAAAACAAAAAGGCAACCTACTGAATGAAAAAAGATACTTGCAAGTGACATATCCAATAGAGGGTTACTATCCAAAATATATAAAGAACTGATACAACTCAACATCTAAAAAACAAATAATCCAATTAAAAATGGTCAGAAGACATGAGCAGACATTTCTCCAAGAGACATCCAGATGGCCAGACACATGAAAAGATGCTCAATATCACTCATCATCAGGGAAATGCAAATCAAAACTACAATGAGATATCACTTCACACCTCTCAGAATTGCTAAAATGGCTAAAATCAAAAATACAAAAAAACAAGCGATGGCAAGGATGTATAGAAAAAAGAACCCTTGTACACTGTGGGTGGGAATGCAAACTGTAGCCACTATGGAAAACACTATGGAGGTTCTTCAAAAAGTTAAAAATAGAACTACCCTATGATCTAGAAATCTCACTACTTGGTATTTACCCCAAAAAATGTAAAAACACTAATTCAAAGGGATACATGTACCCCTATGTTTACTGCAGTATTATTTACAGTAGTGCTATTACGGAAGCAGCTCAAGTGTGCAGTGAATGAAGAAGATGTGACATACACACACACACACACACACACACATAATGAAATAACATTCAGCCATCATAAGGAATGAAATCTTGCTATTTGCAATAACATGGAAGGATCTAGAGAGTATTATGCTAAGTGAATTAAGTCAGAGAAAGACAAATATCATATGATTTCACTCATATGTGGAATTTTAGAAACAAAACAAATGAGCAAAGGAAGAAAAGAGAGACAGACAAACCGAGAAACAAACTCTTAACTATTGAGAACAAACTGATGGCTACCAGAGGGGAGGTGTGGGGGCGGGGGGTGGGGGGAGGGGTGAAATAGGTGATGGGGATTAAGAATATGTTTATCATGATGAGCACTGAGTAATGTACAGAATTGCTGAATCACTATATTGTACACCTGAAACTAATATAACACTGTATGTTAACTATACTGAAATTAAAATTTAAAATGTAATAAAAAATAATACTAAAAACATAATACCAATGACAAAAACAATAATAAACAAAAATTAACACCTTAAAATACAGTAGTTTTACATGTATGCCTGTATAGATACATATATAAAATATAAGACCTAAATGTTCACTTAACAAACAAAAAATTAGGAGAATGTATACTTTTTTGTTTTTTTTGTTTTTTTTTTAAATTTTTTTTTTTTCAACGTTTTTTATTTATTTTTGGGACAGAGAGAGACAGAGCATGAACGGGGGAGGGGCAGAGAGAGAGGGAGACACAGAATCAGAAACAGGCTCCAGGCTCCGAGCCATCAGCCCAGAGCCTGACGCGGGGCTCAAACTCACGGACCGCGAGATCGTGACCTGGCTGAAGTCGGACGCTTAACCGACTGCGCCACCCAGGCGCCCCTATACTTTTTTGTTTTATGGTACGCAACAGATCTAACAACTTGAAGAAAAAGGATCAGAGAGCAGTTAATTTCGTACCGCCTTCCTGGACTCTCTGGCCATCTTGAACAGGGCTTGAATGCTCAGGTACAAGGGGTGTTCTTGTTTCAACAGGAGCAAGAGGAGCCAGCTCTTCACTTTGGCTTTGGTTCATCAACTGCCTCTGGTGAAACCTGAAAATCAATAACATCTGATGTGATTTAATACAAACCACAAAAACAAAGCTTTTTTGCTTCTTACATAATACTGTCAAAAACGTAGAAATGTACAAGTTTTTGAAGTAGATATCTTTAATTACTACCAAATCAAAAAGTCTCATTTGAGGGGCGCCTGGGTGGCTCAGGCAGTTAAGTGTCTGACTTCGGCTCAGGTCATGAACTTGCAGTTTATGGGTTTGAGACCCACGTTGGGCTGTGCTGACAGCTCAGAGCCTGGAGCCTGCTTTGGATTCTGTGTCTCCCTCTCTCTTTGTTCCTCACCTGTTCACACTGTGTGTCTTTCTCTCTCTCTCTCGCTCTCTCAAAAATAAAGATTTAAATAATTTTTTTAAAAAGTCTCATTTGAAATCACTGGATAGAAAAGGTTAAGAAACTTATTTTTAATTTTTTTTTAACGTTTATTCATTTTGAGAGACAGAGAGAGACAGAGCGTGAGCAGGGAAGGAGCAGACAGAGAGGAAGACACAAAATCCGAAGCAGGCTCCAGGCCTGGGGCAGGGCTCGAACTCACGGACCAGACCTCGAGATCATGATCTTAGCCAAAATTGGACGTTTAGCCAACTGAGCCACCCAGGTGCCCCAAGAAACTTATTTTTAACTCACAATCATATAGACACTCTCATAGGAACAAACATGCACAAACACGTGAGGGCAGGACTGTGATTAAAAAAAATAATAACTTTGGTTCTAGCTTCACTTTTTTTTTAACATTTATTTTTGAGAGAGCAGGGGAGGGGCAGAAAGAGAGAGACACAGAGGAGCTGAAGAGGGCTCTGCATTGACAACAGAGCCCGATGCGGGGCTCGAAGTCAAAAACCGTCAGATCATGACCTGAGCCCAAGTGGGACTCTTAGCCAACTGAGCCACCCAGGTGCCCTTTGGCTTCACGTCTTAATATTAGTATTTAAACACCCAGATGAGGGGAACCTGGGTGGCTCAATCCATTAAGCGTTAGACTCTTGGTTTTAGCTCAGGTCATGATCTCACAGTTCACAAGATCGAGCCCCACCTTGGGCTCCATGCTGACAACAGAGCTGGCTTGGGATCCTCTCCCTCTCTCTCTCTGCCCTGCACCTATTCACATGCACTCTCTCTCCCTCTCTCTCTCTCAAAATAAGTAAACTTTAAAAATAACAAAAACCCATATGAAACACCTGCACTAAAAGAATAAATATGTATTTTTTAAAAATCCCCTTCTCCCAGGGTGCCTGGGTGGCTCAGTCAGTTGGGCATCCGACCTTCAGCTCAGGTCACAATCTCACTGCTCATGAGTTGGATCGCTGCATGGGGCCCTGTGCTGACAGCTCAGAGCCTGGAGCCTGTTTCAGAGTCTGTCTCCATCTCTCTGCCCCCTTCCCTGCTCATGCTCGCTCTCTCTCTCTCTCTCTCTCTCTCTCTCTCAAATATAAAAAATAAAACATAAAAAAAAAAAAAAATTTTAGGTCCCCTTCTTCCATAGTGCTTGGCTCTCCCCACTCAGGAAATGACTAACAATGCAAGCTGGACTGCACCACATGGTTTAGTTCCCCAGCAGGACTGCTGCAGTGACAAGCGGCCCAACTACCCAGAAATGTGGGTCACAGTACTTGCCTCTGTCCTACTAACCATGCAGGAAGACTCAGAGGTATTTTCACTTGTGAACTCACCAGCTGCTACAAATAAAGGGGCTTACCTCTGTTTGCTCAGAATCTTCTCTAGTTTGGCATCCTCGGCAGTTTGAAGACCCAGCGTAGAAGTGAGAGGACAGACTGTAGCCAGATACTGGACAAGCTGGATGTGCTGGCCTGGCCGATAGGCTCTCCCCTTGCCTTGACTATAGAGCCATTCAGCTTTCAAACTGGAATCAGGGGATATACAAAAGAGGAGAGGACACCAGAGTAGACAAGATACATTTTGAAACAACAATCATCTTCCTTCTTAATTTATAGCATCATTGGATGGTTTTCATAAATAAAATCCACATAAGTTCTTTTAAAAAATCTTTCCTTCTGATTCACTCCCTTTACTATCACAATGTTTTAAACCTTTTTACTTGCTTAGGGGCACTTCCACAAAGTTGTACTTATGGTTCCAAAAATCTTTAAGTTATTTTCAAAGAAGCAATGAGTATTTCCTCTATTTGCTGTCAAACTAAAGTACCTAAATATATCAATTACATTTAAATCCATTAGTTCATACTGATAGCTAAAAAAAAAAAAAAAAAAAAAGCTAATGGGGGTGGAGGTGGGGCCTGGGTGGCTCAGTCATTTGAGCATCCAACTCTTGATTTCCACTCAGCTCATGACCCCAGAGTTGTGAGATTGAGCCCTTTGTCCAGCTCCATGCTGTGCCAGGCCTGTTTAGAATTCTCTTTCTCTCTCTCTCTCTCTCTCCTCCTTGGCCCCTCTCCCCAACTCATGTGCTTGCTCTCTCTCTAAAATAAAAAAATTTTAAAAAGGGGTGCCTGGGTAGCTCAGTGCGATTCTGGATTTTGGCTCAGGTCATGATCTCACAGTGAGATCAAGCCCCACATGGGACTGTCTGCTGTCCGTGCAGACTTCAGATCCTACTTCAGATCCTCTGTCCCCCTCTCTCTCTTTCTCAAAATAAATAAATAAGCTTTTTTAAAAAGTCATTTATACAAACAAAAAATTTCTTTAAAGCTGATTGGTCACAGCTGGAAGATGCTAGTGCCCCACCAACTCATTATTTTTAACAATTGGTAAGTAAAGGATAAGAATTAAATATTATTAATTCTATCTTTCCTATACAAGCTACACCATGAGTGACCAAATAGTTACTTTATAGAAGTATTCCAGCTAATAAAATGAATGGATTAAAACCTCACCATTTTGAAGCTCTCAGTGAATGAATTAAGGGTTTAGGCATTAATAGCTAGCTACTAATAACAATAACATGAAGGGCAACCAAACACTGTGTCTGTGTGTGTGTGTGTGTGTGTGTCCCTTGCTAGAACCCAAAAAGTAGTCTTCCCACAAAAAAGCCTGAATCTAATGAAACCTATGCATGTTCCTACCAAGTTACAGGAAACACAGGAGAAAGGAGCACATCAAAGGACAAAGGGATATAACCAGCGAAATAAGCACAGTGGGAAACTCCACAGGACACATCATCTGGTTTTATCAACAACAACGAAAAAAAGGACAAAAGAAAGCAAAAATAAATAAATAAATAAAAGAATAGAAACCTATAGTTAAAAGAGATTTAAAAGCATCATCTTGAAGGGTGCCTGGGTGGCTCAGTCAGTTGAGCAACTGACTTCGGCTCAGGTCATGATCTCACGGCTTGTGAGTTCGAGCCCTGCATAGGGCTCTGTGCTGACAGCTCAGAGCCTGGAGCCTGCTTCGGATTCTGTGTCTCCCTCCCTCTCTCTGCCCCTCCCCCACTCATGCTGTGTCTCTGTCTCAGAAATAAATAAATACTAAAATAAATTTTAAAATAAATAAATAAATAAATAAATAAATAAATAAATAAATAATAAAAGCATCATCTTGAGCATCTGGCAAGTTGAGCCCTCAGGTGACTCCAGCCTCATGTGTGATTTCACAATTGCGTGAGAACCACCCAATCAGCATGGACAGCCCATGGAGCACGCAACAATAATAAATTCATGTTTTAAGTCACTAAAAAAGCAAGAACGAAATTTAAAAGCTATAGAGACAAATCACAATGTAGGGCCTTATTTGGATCCTGTTTCCAAAAAAAAAAAAACCAAAAATTTAAAAACTGCCTTCATGAGGACTATTAGAAATGTAAGCACTGAACTAATATCTGATGTTATTAAGGAATTATTACATTTTTTGAGATGATAGTAGTATTATAGTTATTTCATTAAGAGCCCTATCTTTTAGAGATATATACTGAAATAGTCACAGATGAAATTATATGTACTTTGAGATATGCTTGCAAATAAGAGGAGAACAGGGAGTAGGTGAAGGTACAGATGACAAGGTTGGCCACGAGTTGTAAACTGTTGAAGTTGGATGATGAATTCATGGGAGGTCATTATACTACTCTTTACTTTTGCATATACGTTTTGATGGGTTTTTTCATTAACATGCCATTGCCTCAATTTTACCATTCTTTTTTTTTTTTTTCCCTAAGTTTGTTTATTTGAGATAGACAGAGACAGTGCAAGTGGGGGGAGCAGAGAAGAGAGAGGGAGAGAGAATCCCAAACAGGCTCCATGCTGCCAGCACACAGCCCGATGTGGGGTTCGAACTCATAAACCATTAGATCATGACCTGGGCCGAAACCAAGAGTCTGACACTTAACCTACTGAGCCACCCAGGCAACCCTCAATCTTACTATTCTTAAATCTACCCCTCAACTTGAAGTTGAGGCTGGATCATTTTAGTATACTTTCTCTATTTTTATAGCATTAACTTAGCATTACAAAAGTTTGAAAATCACTTTCAATCCACAACCATTTATTTGGACCTTGATATTAAGGTATCCACATCATACAAACTGTACAGTCCAAAACTGTCGAGACACCCACATTCTACTATAGACAGAAAAGAAACTGGTTCTTTGATAACTGGTTAAATCATGCAAGAGAGTCATGGTGCAAATAAAACAACATTAGTTTCCTGTGATTTGCCAGTTTCATAAGAAAAGAAAAACTGTTTTCGAACAATGAGATATGAGGTATGGCAAGCTGATGAACTGAAGTTATGAAATCCCAACCTTAGTCTAAAGATAAAAATTTTATTTTACCTAATAAAAATAATTCAAAGTATTTCTTCCATGGATTCATTCCTGTGCACTAAATACTGATCATTCAAAATGTTCTTGAAATCTGCTCTAAATTTCCCTAAGTTCCCCTGGCAAGCAGGAGAGAAGCTGGAAAGCTGTCCCCAAAAAAGATCCATAGTAGAAAACAATCACCAACTTTAATGTTAGCCAGCAAGCAACAGGTCTAAGTCATAGATGTTTTGTAGCTGGGAAAGAGAGAAGTGAAAGTAAGAGGAGAGAGAAGGCTTCAGTGTGAATATTCCAGTTTTAAGTGTGTGAGAAAACCCACAAACTGTGGAACATCAACTACTGTAACATCTGTTTCTCTGCCTTTGCTTCACATTCATCAGTATCATTACACAAGTTTATTAATCCATACAACATTCTCCTAGGTAAAATAATCTCCTTGCCAATTAAAACAGCATTGCCAATTCAAAGAAAAACAAAATTAAAAATCATTCAGCTTAACCTATTAATTTCAAATCATTGCAGTATGATTCTTCTCTTGAAACTGAAGGAATAATTTACATAATAGGAGTAACAACTATTAAGAGAGAGAACTTAAAACAATCTGCTGTTTCTCATTAAAGAAAAAAAGGAGTATTAGATGAAATGATATTTAATATTTGCTTTTAAAATATTCTACAAGGGGGGGGCGCCTGGGTGGCTCAGTCAGTTAAGCGTCCAACTTCAGCTCAGGTCATGATCTCACGGTCCATGAGTTCGAGCCCCGTGTCGGGCTCTGTGCTGACAGCTCAGAGCCTGGAGCCTTTTTCAGATTCTGTGTCTCCCTCTCTCTCTGCCCCTCCCCTGCTCATGCTCTGTCTCTCTCTGTCTCAAAAAAACATTAAAATATTCCACAAGGGGTGGAGGGGTGCCTGGGTGGCTTAGTTGGTTAAGTATCCAACTTTAGCCCAGGTCATGATCTTGCAGTTGTGAGTTTGAGCCCTGCATCGGGCTCTGTGCTGACAGCTCAGAGCCTAGAGCCTGCTTTGGACTCTGTGTCTCCATCTCTCTCTGCCCCTCCCCCACTCATGCTCTGTCTCTCTCTCTCTCTCTCTCTCTCTCTCTAAAATAAAGATCAAAAAAAAATTTTTTTTAATATTCCAACAAGGGGCACCTGGGTGGCTCAGTCAGATAAGTGTCCGACTCTTGATTTCAGCTCAGGTCATGATCTCACAGTTGGCGGGATCGATTCCCATGTTGGGCTCTGCACTGACACTGTGGAACCTGCTTGGGATGCTCTCTCTCCCTCTCCCTCTGCTCCTCCCCTGCCCCTCCCCTGCTTGCTCACTCTGCCAAAATAAATAAATAAACATTTTTAAAAAATAATAAAATAGTCCAACAAAAAAAGTGGGCAATACATGAAACAAGATAGGCAAAGTTGGTAATTGCTGAAGGAGTATGGTGCGTATTTAGGTGTTCACTATGGTACTCTCTCTACTCCAAAATTCTGCTCTGTAAGTTCTGATCTCCAACTAAACAACAGAGGTGTAGCTTGGGACTAGGACGCATAAATAATAAAACAAATGGAAACAAATTCCAAAAGGACTCCAAATACTGAGTTCCTACACAAAGGTGCTGGTCTTTGCACAGGTGTGCCTCTCTCTGAGAAAGCACTCAGTCACAGCACCACAGGAGTGGCTGACTGCTCAACTTACTCTTTCCAGTTACACACACATTCAACATGTGGCTACCTGAAGTCATCCAAGAACCTGGGATACTTTTCATAATGAAGAAAATTTTTAATCTGGATGTTCCTCGCAAACAACAGGCTGGGTAGATATAAAAACTGGAAATTCCTTCCTGTCCTTCAGGGCAATCCCCAAGGTTGACCAGGAAAATGTGTTGAATGCTGCTCAGGCTACTCATATGACAGCTCTCCCTTATAATAATTCTGCCCTCCTAAACAAAACTTCCAGAGTTGTTGGTTGTTTTTTTTTTTTTAAGTTTATTTATTTATTTTGAGAGAGACAGAAGACAGTGTGAGTGGGGGAGGGGCAGAGAGAGAGGAGGAACGAGAGAATCCCAAGCAAGCTCTGCACTGTCAGCGCAGAGCCCAACATGGGGCTCGAGCTTATGAACCTCGAGACCATGACCTGAGCCTAAATCAAGAGTCAGATGCTTAACCAACTGAGCCACCCAGGCACCTCACTATGTTCTATTCTTACTCTCAGTGGTGACTATGTAGGTATTTTTAAATATTATTTTTTAACTATATCTGAATTATGTGATACCTTGCAGTTTTTTTAAATGTTGGGGCAGGAGGGTGGGGAGAATCCGTTGCTATTGTGCTATCCTCCCAACTCTTCCTTCATTCCATACTTATTTAGTGTAGGATGACCCCATGGAAAGACCACCCCAGTGAAAGCCTACTTCTTCTCTACTTCCTGAAATCTCTGAAATCACAGAAAGTTAAAAAAAAAAAAATGCAAATTCATCTTAAAGTCACTTGTATTAAAACTATTTCCACAGTGTACAAACATAGCCTTTGCATTATTATTCATCTATTCAACAATTCATCTTCTCATCTTTTTTTTTTTTTTAAGTTAGCTTTATGTCCAATGTGGGTCTTGAACTCATTACTCTGAGATCAAGAGTCACATGTTCTAGACACCTGGGTGGCTCAGCTGGTTAAACGTCTGACTTCAGCTCAGGTCATGATCTCACAGTTTGTGAGTTCAAGCCCCACACTGGGCTCACTGCTGTCACTGCAGAGCCTGCTTCAGATCCTCTGTCCCCCTCTCTGTCCCTCCTTGCTCACGTTCTCTCTCTCTCTCTCTCTCCCCCTCTCAAAAATAAAAATATAAACAAACAAACAAATAAGTCACATGCTCTACCAACTGAGTCAGCCAGGCACCCCAAATATCTTCTGCTTTTTAGCATTTGCTTTAGTTTCTATGAAACACCTCAATTTTCAGTCTCTATCTTTAAGTAATACTGACAATTATCCTTTATTAAGCACCTATTATATGATCAGTATTATGCTATATGCATTATCCTGATCCTCATTCTTGAAAGCTATTATCCACATTTTACAGATGAGAAAACAAAGGCTCACAGAAACTAAGGAACTTGTCCAGGCCACATAGCTAATAGGTGGGAGGGAAAGATGCGAAGCCTTCTCTTGTCCCTTTTCCCAGGTCTCTTTTTACACCAAAGTCTTATCTCTGCCCATCTCACCTCCTGCCTCCTACATGAAAATGTTGCCAGTCATACTTGCATAGAAAAATCTGACAAGTATTTTTTCTGTTAAAGGAAGAGCCAGAGAAGATAATCAGAGTAAACCCATATTCAAGCTTTAGAACTACCCATAGTTGAAAACAAAATAAGGTTTCTGAGTACACAAGCAACACAATGCAAAAGACAAGCCACACTATTTTGTAGGCAAACTAGACCCTACACATGTCCCTCCCCTACACTATGTAGGTCCTGACTGCCATTCCTCACTGCCTCATGCCTTATTCAGCAACTAGATGAAGCAGCAGGAATAAGGAAAAGGAAAGCCCTGTCAGTAATCTACCACTCATCCTCCCACGGGCATACCCCTCAAGCAGCTACTATCAGTCTCTAGTACAGATGGAGAGAAATGGTAAGAAATAACATACATGTTGAGTCCATGGTGCATGTAGGTATGCAGTGAGAGGCAGAGATGAAATGAGGCACAGTGAAGAGAATACACTCATCTCAATTCTCATGCCCTTTAACTCTGCTCTCCCACTCTTGTCCACATCCTAGTTTCTTATCTCCCCTAAAGCTCTGATTCCACTGACCACGTGTCAGCGTCCAGAATACCCCATCATGCAGAGGTACCAGCTCCAAGTGTAGAAACCATCCATGATTACAGAGATAGGGGAGTTCCACTTCTGCTGCTTCACAGGGAGGAGTAGGGGAGGACCAATCAGCATGCCTACTACCAGTTCCAAATGGGAACTTGGCAGGAATTTTCCCAAGGAATCACTGTTATAAATGGTAGTTGGGTCCTATTATTAATACCGCCCTTACATATAGGATGGATTAGGAGCTTTTGTGGGATTGGTCTGAGACCCTATATAGCATCCAGAACATGATTTCTACAGAAAACGCACCAGGGGTGACTGGGTGGCTCAGTCGGTTGAACATCCAGCTTCAGCTCAGGTCATGATCTCGTGGTTTGTGAGTTCAGGCCCCGCATCAGGCTCTGTGCTGACAGCTCAGAGTCTGGAGCCTACTTTGGATTCTGTGTCTCCCTCTCTCTCTGCCCCTGCCCCGCTTGTGCTCTGTCTCTCTCTCTCTCTCTCAAAAGTAAATAAACATTAAAAAAAAAAAAAATGCTCCAAGCTCCTGAACAACCAACAAAAGACCTTTTAGAAATCAAATTGTTGTAAGTTGGGCATTAAGTTAAACTCACTAGCCCCAGCATCTGGGGCTGATATTTATATCTTATCCCTTCTTAGGATAGAAAATCCTAAACGACCAGCATATAGTTTGCCATATGATTGCATTAATGATCTTAATTTCTAAATGCACATTTTAAGAAATATTTCGTTTATTAAACTGTAGCCAGCTAGAAATGGTCTTTACGGTAACTTCCATGATTAATGTGATATTAAAGAGGTCGTGTTTACCTTTCTTTCTGAGAAATCACATATCCATCTAGGACTCTGAGGTTTAAGCACCAGCTGACGATGTATGGCCGATAGTCAAACCCTGGAATGGACGGTGTTGCCATCACACAAGGATTGTTCATGATTGACAACTGTTCCAATTCAGTTAAGGATGCCAAAAAAGAGATCTGAAACAAAGGATATCTTTGTTGAATGAAATAGACTATTCATTATCAAGCACAGGGCTTCCATTGTTGATTACACATCTTTGGCAGTTTGAGAATGCAACAATTTCCCTCTTGTTCTGAAAAGCAACAAGTACCACTCTTATATTATCCAAAGGCTTCCAAAATTCCATCAATATGACCATCTGTCCTTGCTTCACAAAACTGCTTACAAATACCAGCGATGTTTCCTAATAGAGAAAATCCTATCTTGAAAACATAGTAGCCAGAGAAAGGTAGAGTGTCCTTTATTGACCCCTTTAATGTAGATATACATCTACCACAAATCCTTTCCAAATGGAACAAAAGTTGCAGCATTACAAATGAAATGAAGCGTTAGTGACCCACTGACATTAAAAAAAAGTAGAAAGAAAAATAACGATCATCTTGAGTCCAGTGTTTCATCTTAATGGTAGTGTCTTCCAAGATGCTCACAGTTCACAAGTGAGCTCACAACTTTATCCTGCATCTCTTCTATTCTTTGTAGCTTCCTGGATCCCACAAAATACCCTCAAATTTTACCTCATTTAGGTCGCGGATTTCATTTTCTGCCAAGGAAAGTATAGCAAGACTTCTGGGTAGATAAGCTGGTGCCATTCTAAGAGAAGTGATGATGTTTCCATGTAAAAGCAGGGTCTTGAAAGTAAAAACAGAATGAAATTACAAATGAAAAATTTGTAAAAACAGAAAGTAAAAACAGAATGAAATTACAAATGAAAAATTACAAATGTTATCTATTTTGACATAACCAAAATGGTGAGTATGAAAAATAAAGGGACCTATTTTATTATACTTTTCATCACTTACAAAGCAAAGATTAATAACAC
This sequence comes from Panthera pardus, assembly GCF_024362965.1. Classification (NCBI taxonomy): domain Eukaryota; kingdom Metazoa; phylum Chordata; class Mammalia; order Carnivora; family Felidae; genus Panthera; species Panthera pardus. The sequence goes on along the minus strand of NW_026526721.1, from coordinate 48,925,220 downwards.
TGCAAGGGTCCTAGGTGGTCTTCTAATCCGACTTTCTCTTTTCGTGTCCACATTCTGAGCTCAAGAACGTTTAAAGATGTGTCCAAGAACACACACTTGGTATAGTAACTAGCATTTTTTGAGATTTAAGTTATTAAAACTTGAACCATTTCCAACATATTGTTCATTTCCTTTTAAAACATCAAAATAGGGGCACCTGGGTGGATCGGTCGGTAGAGCATGCAACTCTTGATCTCATGGGTTATGAGTTCAACCCCACAATGGGTAGAAAGATTACTTAAAAATAAAACCTTCAATACAAAATCAAAATAAAAAGTGAGAAAAGTGAAAGATAACATTAAAAGAAGCACATATATGGGTGCCTGGGTGGCTCAGTCAATTGAGCGTCTGACTCTTGATCTTGGCTCAGGTCATGATCTCACAGCTTGTGAGATCCAGCCCCATGTTGAGCTTTGCGCTGAGAGCTTGGGATTTGCTCTCTCCCTCTCTCTCTCTGTCCCTCCTCTGCTTGCACTCTCTCTCTCAAAATAAATAAATAAACTTTAAAAAAAATCACACATAAAGCAAATTTTCCAATTTGCTTTGGTAAATTGGAGAGAGAAGTAACCCACAACCCACAATTTACAACTGTATTCTCTTGAAAGCTAAAAGCTTAAGAAAGGTAGAACATGCTATTTGCAGATAAAGCTGATTCAAATTATGTCAGCAACAATGAATAACTAAAGGCTTTGAATATCCAGGGTTCTGATAAAATAATCATTCCAGGAAAAAAAAAATCCTTAGTTCATTTGAATTCTCTTAGTATATGGACACATCAGATTGTTTACAGTAATTGCTGCTAAAAATGATTTATGCTCAAGACATGGGGAACGGTGAGTTAATAACACTGCTTCTAAGGTTTAACGAATTCACCTAAAGCTAATAATATCCACCGATGCAAAAATATGGAAAAAGCCTACATGTTTTTGAAGCTTCAATTGCAACTTATTTGATTGCACAATTCAATCAAACTTACTTATTTGATTGCATAATTCATTCCCCTCCATAAAAAGTGCTATATATTACAAGTTTACTTTTTAAATTAAAGTGAAGTGACTTTTGATAACTTAGTGATAACTATTACTCAAAAAACAGCCATCCTGAGTGTCAAAAAACAGACTCAAGTTCAGGAATGATTACATGTCAGCCCAATATGTTACATATTACATAGCTACGCTGCTAGTGTTGGCTGATTAGACATAAAGGGGACTTCATTATGTTCAAAGGATGGCAAATAAGAATTAACCTTAACTACAATGATCAGTTTTAATTAAAATAAATCAATTACAGAAACTAACAACAGAGTATTTCACACTTCATTTCTGGTACTCTAATAGAATTTTTATCAGAAGTTACAATCTGTTCTTCATACAGAGTAGGATGATTTTTGGCCAATCAGATCACTTCCTTTTGGTATATTAGTATAAAATTTCAGAAATGACACAGCAAACAGACTTACCTTCAGTGATACCAATTTCGATAGATCACCAATCTGGGGTATGTTATTGTCTGATAAATCAAGGTGCTGTAGAGCTGTGCAGCTACTGATTTGTTCTATGGCCTGTCACAAGAAAAGCATCACACAAAATCAAAAAACGAAATTCTTCCCTAGTTCCTCGTAGCTGAGTCTCCTGCCTCCTCTGCTTCCAACTGTAAGCAGAGGAGGAGAGCTTAGCAAGAGAAAGAGGGGGCAGTAATAATAGAATTTGGTAAATTCTTATGTAACAAGCTTCCACCTTCATTATCCCTCTGAAAGTAGAACCATGTCATCCCAGATATTTATAGCTTGAAAAAACCTTAGTGATAACACATGACAGTTGGTATAGTATAGAGTTTATAAGTAAAGAGTGGAACCAAACTGGATGGATTCAAATCCTGGCTCTGTAACTTCCTGGCTATGTGACCTTAAGCAAGTTACTTTACCTCTCTGGATCTCAGTTTCTCATTTATGTAATGGACATAATGACTATACCTACTTCATAGGCTGTCATGACATTGAATGAGTTGACAGTTAAGGTGCTTAGAATAGCATCTAGCATTAATTAACTGATCAATAAGTCAGCTATTACTATCATTTAATTGAGTCCCTCATCTAACATATCAAAAAATAGGACACAGGGATTTTAACTTACCAAAATTTTAGAGCTACTAAGTGGTGAAAGCAGGACTAGAGTCCAGATCTCTTGACTTTTATTTTGCATTTATTTATTTTTAATATAATTTATTGTCAAGTTGGCTAACATACAGTGTATACAGTGTGCTCTTGGTTTTAGGGGTTGATTCTGTGACTCATCGCTTGCATACAACACCCTCTCTTTACTTTTAAAACAGTATATTCTCTACTATATTATTAAACATTTATTCAAAGCTTAATGCAGCATGATACAGTCTCCCTCCTAACATTCCATTCTACTGTTTGATCTATTCCTCTAAGTATAATATAGATTCTTTGTCCACATTTAAAACACTATGGGACTGTGTTATGTGTTTCAAAATAAATTATTTTTTCAGTTTATGTTAACTGAAATGATCCCTGGAATGTGGGAGTAGGTACTTTCACGTTTTATTCTATTTATTTCTGTATTCACTATTATAGTGAATACCTTTGTAAATTAAAAAAAGAAACAATTCAGGGCACCTGGGTAGCTTGGTCCGTTGGGTGCCTGACTTTGGCTCAGGTCATGATCTCGCAGTTCGTGGATTCAAGCCCTGTGTAGGGTTCTGTGCTGACAGCTCAGAGCCTGGAGCCTGCTTCGGAGTCTGTGTCTCCCTCTCCCTCTCAGCCCCTCCCCTGCTCATGCTCTGGCTCTCTCTCTCTCTCTCTCTCAAAAATAAATAAACATTAAAAAAATTAAAAAAAAAAAAATTCACCTTAAGATTATTTCCTGCCAAATTCAGCCATTCCAAATGTACTAGATCCTTTAGCCCTTCCACATAGCCAATGCTATTATGAGGCAAATTTAACACCCTGAGTTGGGTCAGTTTGGCCACACCCATCATTCGCACCAGCCGATTATTAGCCACTGACAACTGTGGAAAGGAAAAGATATCATTTTTCTTAGTAAAACATGCATATTATTTTCACATGACAATGGTTAAAAAGATTTGTTTACATGGCTAAATATTCCCAAATATACAAACCCAGTTTGAACTTTTCACATATTTTGTCTAAATACTCTACAGTGCTTGTTGTTGTAAGTTGTTCCTAGGCAATAGAGAATATACATAAAACTGAGCCATCAGAACCTCTCCAACTATTCAAAAGAAAACACTTTTAACAGAGCAATTACTTGAGAATATAAGCTCCACAAGAATGAGATCCTTATAGTGTCTGGCAAAATCTAGAGCAGTACCAGATATATAAGGGAGACCAATAAACATTAATTGAAAGAATGAATGAATGAACTCTTTACCTCCGTCATAACATAAAAAGTTATCTTAGCAACACAATGCTTTGCCAACATAAAATATTTCCTTTTTTAACAAATGCTTCTTTTTCTAGTCTATTTTAAATGCAGCACATAAATAAATGTTCATCTTCAAGGAAAACTGTCATGTAAAAATTTAAGGTAACATTTACTGCTTTCCAGGCCTGTATAGTTACTTTTTGTTAGGTTATTTTATTGTTTTGTATAATAATAAACTGGTTGTATATAACTATTTCCCCAGATAGCAATACTTACCTGTATTAATCGTCTACATTTCTCAAGATTTTCCAATTTAATAATTTGATTTTTATCCAGAATCAAAGTATGAATATCAGCTTCACAGGGTAAATTTGGACTTAATTTCTGTAGTCCCTGTCCTGACCAGTTGACCACTGATCCTTGAAAATAGAAGAGAAATTGTTAGAAAACACAAATACAATGGTTGAGCATAGGGATGGAATTATATTCATAAAATCTCTATATTTAAGGTTAAAAAACACCAGGGCATAATAAATATCAAGATTTAAAAACTAAAGCAATCGAGTTCTAAAAGACCACAGATTGAAATTATTCACTTTCTCTCAGAAATATCAAAAATTACACCTAAAAATCTGTGATATTCTACTCAAGTTTCTATGATGTAATGCTTTGGAATGCTTCACATTTAAATATGAACTATTCCATATTTTGTGGCTAAGTAATGATTGTATTTTTTTTAATGGAACTAATCTTTTGATAGAGATCAACCTGCTTGCAATCTAATTACCAGTATATCCTAAAGTCCCCGATTATTTTAAAAATCATAGTTCAGTTAATTTATCTATGAATTGAGAACAATACACTTGATTGAGGTGGGGATTAAAAAAAGAAATGATATAAACAAAACTTAGCCCCATTCCTGGCACACAGAAGCCAATAAAGTAATTTAGTTTCACAGACGTTTCAAATCCTATTTCCCCGGGTTAACCATTGTGCTATCTTGGGCAGGTCATTGATCTCTTTGGGGCTCACTTTTCCACTCTATAACATGGGAATGATAATAATATTTGCCTTACAATGTTGTTCTACAGAGAAAATGAGATATTAAAAAAAAAAGCCTCAGAACATCATCTGGCTCACATAAAAAGTACTCCTTAACTGTTTACTGCTATCACTGTAGTTCCCGTGGTGGGCTGGGGGGGGGGGGGGGTGCAGTTTAAGAGAAGCAGATATCAAAAAGGGGTGGGGCCACAGAAACTGCCAATTTCAAATTTATACCCAGATTAAGATTACTGTGGGAAATAATTATGCGAGATTGCTCTCCTGAAAGGTTTCAACGTTTTTTCATTGTCTAATGGATTCTAGCATTGGCGGGGGGGGAGGGGGGGGCGGGGAGGGGTTGTCACGGGATTCTCTGAGAATTTGGGGAAAGCTGTGTGCTGTGCAATGAAAATGTAGTCTTTGCACGGGGTCGACAGACCCCTTGGAACTATCGACTTCCCCCCCCCCCACACACACATACTCCGAGAAGTTACGGCCCTCAGATAATGACCCCCAGATCCAAGCTTTGGAGAGAGGACTCGACCAGCCCCCGACCCAGTAGGCTGCAGCGGAGCCTCGGAGCCGTAACCAAAACAAAGGAGCTCGGCTCATGCCCGGCGACTCCCAGTCACAGAAGCATCCACACCCTGCGCTCCGCTGGGTGGCCACCAAGCCCGATCCCAGAACCTGGTCTGCAGAACAAGGGGTGTAGAACTGTGGCCTCTAGGTCCCCCTAGATTTTATCACAGCCATCGGACACTTCCAAAAAAGGGTTTAACGTCGGTCAGGGAGCTGTGGTTGAAAGACGGTTTCTTAAACGTGATAGGAAGCAAGGGGAAAAGGAGACAGGCAAAGCTAAAGAGGGAGATCCGGCAGTTTTCACTTGGGCATCCAAAATTCGAAGTAAACATCCAAGAAAGGTCACCGCAGCCCGAAATCTACCACCCAAGCAGCTTCAGAAGCGCGGGAGCCAGGGAGCCCGGCCACGCGAAGGACCCTGGGGATGTAGTCCCCAGGTCGACCCTTTCCGCAAATCCGCAGAACTAGGCAACACTCGGGAACTACAACTCCCAGAAGGGAGCGCGGCTCCGCGACGCCCACAGTCCCGCATCGAAAGAACTGGTACAGAACTGCACACCTAAACCCAGGCTTCTTCTCTCCACCAGGTAACTATTTAACTTAGTTCCGTGGAGTAAACCTTAGGTCTCAAGGGTGAGGATCGCCTTACCATCTCCAGGAGGCAAAGCCGCGTCGACGCGCGCCACCGCCATACTTCCCGCTTGCTAAAAATACCAAGCAACCGTCCTCCAGCTGCTTGGTGGAGCCCGTAGTCAGGAGGCAGCAGCCGGAAACTACAGCTCCCAGGATGCACGGCAACCAGACGGCCCAATTGGCTGGTCTGCCCCTAATGGTGTAAAACCCGGGTTGGAGTCTGAGCCGCAGTGTGTTCAGGAACTCGGGTCAGCTCCCTTTTCTGACAAATAAGCAACTGTATTGTTAGATGATCGTTTCACTCCCTTTTCTAGGTGTCTCCGAAATTTGACACTTTTCCCATTGAGATAATTATAAGGTCGCTATTTAATGCAGACTGAATTTGAGCGCTCAGTGTTAGAAGTCCTCTCACTGCAGAGGTGGCTGCCCCTTTTGACAATTCTGAATAAGTTGAAAGTTTTCAACTCTGCTATAAGAATGACTTGGGAGATCTTGTTGAGATAGTCAAAATGGATACATTTCATATGAAAATTTAAAGCATTCTGGGATAGAAAGTTCTATAAAGTATTTTTAAGTGGTTCTTGAATATTTAACAGAAATTTAGACCTGGGTGTATATTTAATAAGTATGAACCTAGGATTTTTCCAAGGAGTATACAAGAGAAGTTTACAATATAGTCTCCAAATTCAAGAATTACACTTCCCAACGCTACGGGAGGCTTACACCTTTGATATAACTATTTCCTGATAACTAGCATGATTGCAACTATAAACACAGATCTCAGCAAATGGAGAAAGACAGAAACAACAATCTTCAAAGAAGACTTGAAGGAGGAAGTGAAACGGAGCTAGGGCTTAAAAGATGTGTAGACTAAAACGATTCAGAAGTACATGAAAGACATTAGCACAGGCTGCAGGTGAGGGTAGGTGGTAATGAGGTTATTCTCAAAAGAAGTGAAAAACTAACCTAATAGCAGTACAGAAGGTACAAAGGGAACTTCAATTTCTAGTACACATGCCTCCATTCCCCTTGCAACCTTTATTATGAACTCCCCTCTTGCTGGAACAGCATTGTAGAAAATCTCTGATCATTTGTGTTTGGGGAAATCTGGTAACTCACACTTTTAGATTTCCAGGCCCTTGATCCTGTGAGCATTCCCTCCTTCCTGGGTTCTCCTATCTCTGTGACTACACCTGCCTTAACTCCTTTTTTCACTCAATTTCCCACTGATTTAGTCTGAAGACAAATTTCCTAGTTCTGAAGAGGTAATTAAGACTAGGAATCTTTCTCTTCTAACCAAGAGACGCCTTACCTAGAAAGTGCAATTTTACTATATAGGTGTAAGAACAAAGTGAGTCTGAATACTGTCTCCTACTTTTGTTCCCGGAATATCTCGTGAGAATTGAGGGGAGTCTCTGGCGCAGAGAGAAAGTGTTTACAGTTCTAATTTAGCAGGGTAATGACTTGGGAGGGGGATCCTGGTAGCCCAGAGGATACCTGAGGAGTAAAGTTCCCTCTTGCAAGTTTTTTTGGTTTTGGTTGTTTTTTGTTTTGTTTTGTTGTTATTGTTTTGTTTTGTTTTGTTTTGTTTTGTTGAGCAAGAGGGAGAGAGAATGAATCCCAAGCAGTCTCCTCACTGACAGTGCAGAGCTGCCCTCGGGGCTCAAACTCGTGAACAGTGATATCAATATCAAGATTCAGACACTTAACAGACTGAGGCAACCAGGAGCCCCTATTGAAGAATTTTCTTATTGAAATTCTTTAACTTTGGTTCTAACCTTCTTTTTGATTTACAAACCACTTCAATAATCTGAAAGGGTTGCAGCCTTTCTTCCAGACAAGTGGACAGACAAAATACATGAACCTATCAGTGTATAACTTTTTGCACTCTTTGGGTTTTGTTATTGTGTGTAACACTTATTAAATAATAACAAATAATAATAAGGAATGTTAATATTCATTCAGGATTTCTAGATTTTCCATGAATAGATATATCATAGTGACAGTTCCTCTTTCCATGTCATAAGTCACAGATAAGGGAGCAGGACCATAAGAGTCTGCCAATGACTACTAACCAAAGAAGAAAATGTTTACTTTTATGCACCTAAACCTTCACATAAAGATTTTTTTAATAAAAAAAAATTAGCACATTTTCAAAATCTTTACAGTGTTAAAATTCTTGTAATGATATGGGAACTAAAGGAACCCCATGAAAAAAAACCTGCATTTTTTTCTCCTTTTCCTTCTTATATTCTTGCTAGGACCTACATGGCTCCCCTATACGTGGCTTATAGTACCAGTAATGTATGTCCTTGTACATGTCAAGGAGTTAGTGATTTCTTTGGAATCTTCCAGCACAAAAGTAACATCTAAGGAGCGAGGTCATCATGAACATTTTCTAAGACCACTGACTCCAGACACCTTGACACCAGGACCACTGGCTCCAAGGCATAAACGACTCATGAAGGACACCTGAGCACTTGCCCTTGTTTTGACCAGTTCCTGGATGCCTGACAGAACATGTACACTAGACCAACATCCTCAGTAAAAACTCCAGACCCCAAGCAAAGATGAGACTCATTCCCCTTTTCCTTTCTGAGTCTCCTAGATGCTCGGTCTGTATCTGCCCTCTCTAGATCTTCAATAAATGCTACTTTCACTTCCTCCCAGCTGCTGTTTGATTTCCACCTTGTACAAAGCCAAGGATCGCATTGGCTGGTCCTACGGGACCCCCTCTGGGTCCTCAGACCCAGCCAGCCTAAATTATTGAGAAGAGTTTGTAGTTTTAAAGCTTTAAATCTTCAAAGTTATTATACTTACTTTTTTTTCAAATATAAGTTCTCATCCTAATGAGAAAGCCTCCTTTGTTTTGTGAAGATATATTGCACTACCCACAAGTGTTGTTCCAGTTTCTTCTCTATTTGTGTTATCTAAACTTGTATATAATGCTCTCCTGAAACTGCTCTGTTAAAGGTTACCATTCACGATTACAACAGTCTCCTTCCGGCCACTATTCTAGTCTTCAGTTCATCCTTGTTACATGAGCAGTTTAACCTTCTAAAACACAAGGTTCATTTTGTCCATCCCTCACTCAAAAACGCCAAATGAAAATAAGTGGAATGAATGGTGGGAGGTATGTGAGGCCAGATTATGTTGGCTCTTGAAAGTTGAATTTCAAGAGGGAAGTGTTTGAGGAGGGGATTAACACGCTAATAGGGGTTTTACTTAGATAATGCCAGTAGCACTGGGCAGCTGCATTACAGATGCAGGGGATGACTCAGGGCTATCAGCCCTTGCAGAGATCAGGTACACTGTGCTGATACAAAGGAAAGTGTTATGGGGCCTAGGCCTGACCCCCCCCCCCCCCAAAATGCTCCTTTGTTGAAAGGTTCATAGTGTTGGTCAGCAGAATCCTCCTACTTGATTTGAGCTTGCAAGGTTTAACATATATATAAGATGAGGCAATTTAGTTAAATAAATTAGATGTACAAGCTGTATCTGAAGCACAAAAGAGTTACTGTGGTGTGATTTTAAAGGGTTGCTGGTTCACTTAGGATGTGGGACTGTGCCCAGGAACATCTAGCCAGTCTTTTAAAAATCCATGATTATACTTAGTTGACTCTATAATAGGAATACTTTCATCCAGATTCTGGGTCAGATAAACCAGACAAAACTCTGGTTCTGCTATTGCTATAAACTTTCAGGAGTGGGGGCTCCTGGACGGCTCAGTCAGTTAAGTAACCCACTCTTGGTTTCGGCTCAGGTCACGATCTCATGGTTTATGAGTTTGAGCCCCGTGTTAGGCTCTGTGCTGAAAGTGCAGAGCCTGCTTGGGATTCTCTCTCTCCCTCCCTGTTCTTTCTCTCAAATAAAATAAATAAACTTTAAAAAATACTATATACTTAAAAAAAAATAAAATGTAGGGGCACCTGGGTGGCTCAGTTGGTTAAGCATCTGCCTTTGTCTTAGGTCATGATCTCACAGTTTATGAGTTCAGGCCCCACATTGGGCTCTCTGCTGTCCACAAAGAGCACGCTTCAGATCCTCTGTCCATCTCTCTCTCCCTGCCCCCCCCCCACCCCCGCTTTCGTACTCTCTTTCTCTCAAAAAAAATAAATAAATTGGGGCACCTGGGTGGCTCAGTTGGCTAAGCGTCCGACTTCAGCTCAGGTCATGATCTCATGGTTCTCGTGAGTTTGAGCCCTGCATCAGACTCTGTGCTGACAGCCTCTGGTGTCTGCTTGGGATTCTGTGTCTTCCTCTCTCTCTGCCCCTCCCCCACTCACACTCACTCGTTCTGTCTCTCTCAAAAATAAACATTTAAAAAATAAATACATTTTAAAAACTTAAAAAATAAATACATAAATAAAATGTAAAAACTATGATTAGCTGTAGACTGTCCAAAAGCAGGAGGTAGGCTGGATTTGGTCCATGGGCCATAGTTTGCCAATTCCTTCTAGAGAATATCTATATAAAGTAGTCTTTTGAGTTTATAATTTCATTTGAAGGCATGAAAGGGAATTTCTGATTTTCTTCATAACATTTTCTTTACTCTAGTTTTATTTCTTCTTCTTTTTTTAAAATTGTATTTTAAGTAGGCTCCATGCCCAACATGGGATTTGAACTCATGACCCTGAGATTAAGAGTTGCATGCTCTACTAACTGAACCAGGCAGGTGCCCGGTGGGAGTTTGTATTTTAAAGATATTATTATTATTCGTATTCTTTCTGTATTATAGATTTTGTATTATAGTTAAATTTGAAAATCTTAGTGATTTCAAAGTTTTAAAAGTATAATTTCAGAAGAAAAAAGTTAACATATTTGCATTCCTCAGCATATCAATATACTTCATTTCTACTTGATATTATTCTCTCAACTGGAAAGGAAGAAAAGCAAAAAAAAAAAAAAGTTAAAAGGTATGAGATGACCAAAAATTTGACCACAGGGAAATTTTCAAAACCTATTTCTTGAAAACAGCAGTCCCAAATCTATGTACGGTATATACTCATTTTTGTTTTAAAAAAATATGGGAGGCAGGGGTCTAGATATATAAGAGATTGAAAAGAGGGACACCTGGGGCTCAGTCTGTTAAGCATCTGACTCTTGATTTTGGCTCAGGTCATGATCTCACAGTTGGAGAGATTGAACCCTAAATTGGGCTCTGTGCTGACTGTGAGGGGCCTGCTTGGGATTCTCTCTCTCGCTCTTTCTCTGCCCTTCTCTATTTCTGTCTCTCAAAATAAAATAAATAAACTTTAAAAAAAGTGAGAGATTGATAAGAAACAAACCAACACGTTAACAGGGACTTCTCTGGGTAGGAAGATTACGGAGACATTACTTTTCCCTTGCATGTGGGTTTTTGTTTTTGTTTTGAAAGAGAGTACCAGGTGAGGAGAGGGGCAGAGAGGCCCAGGGAGAGAGAGAATCTTAAGCAGGCTCCACACTCAGCATAGAGCCCAACACAGGACTTCATCCCATGCTCCCAGGATCATGACCTGAGCCGAAATCTAGAGTCTGACACCCAACTGATTGAGCTACCCAGGTGCCTCTAGCTTGCCTGTCACTTTCTAAAATTTTTACGATAAGTATATCTTTTATTTTTTAATGTTTTTATTAATTTACTTATTTGTAAGTAAGAGAGCAGGGCAGAGTGTAAGCAGGGGAGGGGCAGAGAGAGAGGAGACACAGAATCTGAAGCAGGGTCTAGGCTCCAAGCTGTCAGTACAGAGCCTGACAGGGGGCTGAAACGCAGGAATTGTGAGATCATAACCTGCGCCAAAGTCAGACACTTAACTGACTGAGCCGCTCTGGCGCCCCTACAGTAATATATTTTTAAAAATAAACAGATATATGCTACACTATTTTAAAATAGAACGTAGGGACACCTGGGTGGCTCAGTCAATTCGGCGTCTGACTCCCGATATTAGCTCAGGTCATGATCTCATGTTCGTGGGATCAAGTCCTGTGTCAGGCTCTGTGCTGACAGTGCAGAGCCTGCGTGGTATTCTCTCTCTCTAAATAAACAAAGTTAAGAAAAAAATAGTTTAAAAAATGAATCAAGTTGGGGGGGGTGGGTAAAAACTACCACTCTTATAAATGAACTTTTTGAGCTTTTAAGCAGTCTTCCAAGTACAAATGAAACTTAGAACTTTTTATTTACACATTCACTTAATTTTCAATTGGGAATATAATGAATCACTTTTATAGGTTCCACTGCCTTTTGGAAACACTTCAAAAGAGAATGAATGAAATTAAAATGTCAAGAATCCCTTTATCACTCTTTTAAACAAGAAACAACTTCTTTCCAGTTAATTAGTTAAAGGCACCTGAAGAATATCTCACAGTAGCTTTATTCTTGAAATTATTTATATTTCCACCTGTTTCTTTTCTCAGATATTAGCTGATTATTACATGTGGAAAAAATAAAAATTTTAGTATCTCATCTTGACATGGCTAACTCCTCTATATTCATTGTTTTGGCCCTTCCATTTATTTAGAAGTAATTACTTTATCTGTCTATTATAATTTATAAGACTGTTTCTGTCCACCTTCCTGAAATCTTGTTGCTTTGAAGAATGGTGAGCTAACCGTTTACATACAGTGGGCATGGTGGAGACAATCATTGATTGGTTCCCCCATCTGTTTGTTTCCTCTCTCTGGAAGAACTCACTATTTGTTCAGCCCGACTCTCTGGAAAGAATTCCAACTGAGCCTTTTTGTAATAATAAGGCAGAGCAATCCGCTCCTCTGTCCAAATATTATTATAGGATTTTTTTTTCTTTTTAAGTTTATTTTGCAAGAGAGAGAGCACACTGCACACCTAGCTTTTACATTTTAAGTGACTGGAAAAAATCAAAAGAATAACATTTAATGACACCTAAAATTATATTTAATTCAAATTTCAGTGTCCATAAATAATATATTTTTGGCATAAGCCATACTTATTTACCTATTGTTAATGGCTGCATTTACCATACAATAAAGAACTCATGATTGAGACCATATGTGGCATTCTTAGCACTTCCATTACCTACTACAAATCACCACAACACATTTTTACCTGACACGATTTCAAGTGCCATGCGTTATTACCATACTGTGACAATTTATTGGTTTGTTTTCTTACCAACATATACCTATCATATTAAAAAAAAGAAAAAGAAAAATGTAGACTTAAAATATTCTGTCTTTAAGGTATGGTTAAGTGTGGATTATTTTGTTATCAAATTAGATGGCAAAATATTATGATTATTCTGCAGTGAACCATTCTCTGTGCTTAAAGAATGCAAGATATGTCTACCCACCAGACTAAACAGCCATCACAATATTCCCAAACCACAGGAATCAATCAGAAAAGTTAGAAAATTTTGATATCTCCTCATACTAAAATTTCTTCAAAGAAAGAAATGAGAGAAAAGAGCCCATGGCCTATTTGTTAGACAGGCAAAGAAAGTCATTTACTTATGGTATGTTAATTAAATGATGTTTGCCGCAGCTGAAGAAATATATCTAGAAAAAATAAACTGGTTTAAGACCATTAGCCTTTAGGTGAGAACAGCTGCTTTAAGTGTTAAAGATGCTGGGAACAACATCAATAGGCAATTTAAGTTATTTGGTGAAGGCAAATTATTTTGAATGGTTTCCCATGGCTCTTAATGAATGGGCAGGTGTTATTGATACAGCTTATTTGTGCCCATTTGTTCCAGAAATCAATGTTTGAAACGACTGAAGAATAGCTTCTATGAATAGGCTACATGAAACAGGTGACAATATTGTTAAAGAAGTAGAGAAAACACTAATTAATTACATCTGAAGTGAAATCAGCTATGATGTGTTACAACTTATGTAAGTAGAAAAAGGCTCTGTTTGACACATTTTCAACACTTGTGAATATGTAAGGTGCTAAATTCTATGGTTATACCATTATTGTATTATCAATCAACAGGTACTTTGTGGAAAACATTTGAATCTACCATGTGTTGTTATTGAACCAGTAGTGTTAATAATAAACTTCATTTGTTCTCATGGACTTCCATGAAATCTTGTCAGAATTAGGCGCTGAATATCCCGACTTGCCCTACCACGCAGCATTTAATAATGTTTTATTGTGATTTTTTTTTTTTAACTCAGGGTCAAGATTGAAGTTTTTCTAAATGAAAAGAACCCTCCTAACTACTATTATGGAACACTGACAGAAAGGCTTTAGAATTAGTTTTTGCTAATTTGCTAGTTTTGATCATTTAATGATGCTTCTTAATGAACTCAACCTAAAATTATAAAACAACACAGCACTTACATGCAAAACTTATTCTAAGGTATTTTGACAAAAAATAACATTAGTAGATTTACAAGTTATATCAAAAAGCAAGATCTCCATTCTCAAACAGATTTGCAGTGGTTATATTTTTGAGCTCAAACTATAATTTTAGTGGTATTGAAAGATCTCCATGCAAATACAAAGGAAAATTCCATATTTTAAGACCCACTTAACTGTGCAATTAGCTTTCATTTAACTTTCAATTGGAAATAATTATTAATCATGCTAAAAAGAAAATATCAAAAGAATAATCTACTTCTGTAATTGACTTCTAAAAGATTGACATGCTCAATTATCATATGCCCTTGGATTGGTATTAGTTTTGAGCAGTATTTATCTGGGTGAAAACACATTTTTCAAAGATGAAGTATGTAAAATCTCATTACAGATCAGGATTGAGAGTCAAACATTTGTAATTGATTTTAATGGTAGGGAATAACTTTAAACCCTAATTAAGAGAAATGTCTATCTTCTACCTCCCCCCACAAGAATTTCATTTTTCTCTTTAATAGAGTTGTTTTTACCAAAACTCATACTCAAAACTGTCATTATATTTTAAATTTCATCAATGAAAATGTTGTGAAAATTTTTTTCTCTTATTATATAAGTGCCTATATAACATCCTCAATTTTGCTTGTTAGCCCACAAATTCTAAAATATTTACTATTTATAAACCTCTTTGGATGAATTAAAAATCTGAGCAGGAAGTTAGCCAGTTGAAGGGAGGAAAGATTTCCAGTCAAAGAAGATAGCTTGAGCACATGAGTGAGAACCAATAGAATATGTGACAAATAATAAGCAGTTACTACATACTGAAGGATACAAACACCATGCTTCCTTCTTGCATTTTTGAGCCAATCAGTAATACCAATTTCTTCCAGAAGATGGCTCCCTTTAATTATTTTACCAACATTTTATAACGAAAAATTTCCAACATATAGATAATTTGAAAGGATTTTACCGTGAGTACTCATAAACTCACTACTTTGATTCTCTTATTGACATTTTATTATGCTTGTTTTATCATACATCTTTCCATTTATCTATCCCCTCCATCCATTCACTATACTTCTCCCTATTTACTTAAGCCAGTATTTCATTAACTAGTACTCATTATTTATTTAGTTTCATTTCTTTTAAAGTAAAATTCACATACAATAAAATGCTCAAATCTTAGCGAACATCCCCTGAGTTTTGACCAACTGTGTAATTAACCCACAATCTATAGACATAGAACAGTACCATTACCAGAAATCTCCCTTATATACCTTCTGGCTCAATCCTTCCCTTCCCACCCAGAAGTAACCACAGTTCTGATTTTTTCCCATTAAAAATTAGTTTTGCATGGTGTAGAACTTGATATACATGGAATCATACAGTGGTACTTTTTGGGGGGGTAAGACTTCTTCCACTTAGCACAATGTTTTTCATACTCATATTGATGTGTAAATCAAAAGTTCATTCCATTTTAGGGGTGCCTAGTTGGCTCAGTCGGTTAAGCAACCTGACTCTTGATTTTGGGTCAGGTCATGATCTCACCATTCGTGAGATCGAGCCCTGCATCGGGCTGTGTGCTGACAGCTGAGAGCACAAAGCCTTTTTTTGGATTTTGTCTCTTCCTCTCTCTCTGCCCCTCCCCTGCTGTCTCTCTCTCAAAATAAATAAATATTTTTTTTTAAGTTCATTCCATTTTATTTCTGTGTAGTAGTCCATTGTATAAATATATATTACTGTTTACTTATATATTCACTTATTGATGGGGCACCTACACTGTTTCCTGTATTTGTTATGAATACAGCTGCTGTTCTTGTATAAGTAATTTTTTAATTAAAAAAATTTTTTAGTTACAAAATAATACAAATGGTGCTTACCCTCCCTATTTTCCAGGATCGAATTGTGGGATCGAATCTTTCTATCCCAAAGCACATTAGAATTGTTTGAAATGTTTTATCAGGGAAAAGTAATTAAAAGAGTACATAACAATATAGAGACTATTTTAATGAACCCTCCAACTCAACACCAGCTTCAACTATTATCCATTCCTGGTCATTTTTTCATCCATGCCCTTAGCCACTGGCTGCTCCCTTATATTATTTTAAGACAAATCCCAACCATTATGCTATTTCATCTATAAATATTTAGTATGTATCTAGAAGTATAAGAACACTTTTCAAAATTAAACATGACCACAGTAAAATTAGAACACCTAAAGGATTAACAGTAAGTCTAAGTATCATCCAAAATCCAATCAGTATTCAAATTACCCCATATGGTCTGTCCAGCATGTTTGTTCAAATCAGGCCTCAAATAAGGTCCATATGTTGCAATTGGTTGCAGAAGTTCTTAAATCTCTTTTAATCCATAGGTAGAGCCAGCTTCAAGTTGTGCAACCAATGCAGTCACACAGGGCCTGACACTTAGGTGCATCCCACACTTGGGGTTTAATGCTCTGCATTAACTGTCTAGGATAGCTGTAAATCTGTCCTTGAATTTCTGTTCTGTAGGTGAAGTACAATGGGGACAATGGGGCATGTGCCTGGGGCTTGGAGCCTCAGCTCACCCGCAGGTCCACTTCCTGCAGCCTCCTCATTTTCTAGGGATGGGTTCTGAGAGTGGCTGATTCTGCCACTCACCAAAGGTAGCCACACTCCCATGCATTCCAAAAGTGGCTTGCTGCCCACCCCCTTCCAAGACCCAGATACATAACACACCCCAGGGGATTGCCCATTCCCTGTGGGTTAGGCAGGGGGTACCGGGTGGAAGGAGATGGCCAGCTGGACACCGCCCCTGCCTCCCTGTTGTGGGGCACAACGTGTTGGTCCAGAGACCAGCAGGAGGGGCAACCCAAGAGCTCGCTTGGCCTTGCCTGTTCCAATGCACGCATCAAGTCACAGGGCAGGTCCCTGGGCACCTGTGAGGGGCTGCAAGGCCCTAGCGAATGTCCTTGCCTAAGGGAGCATGAGGTTAAACAGCAAATGAAAAACCACCATGAAAGGTCAAGAGACAGATTACTGAAGACAGGAAAGAGCTTAATATTTTATACCTTTATCCTGCTATTTGAAAAAGGAGACACCACTTTCATTTTACACCAGGCCATGAAAATTATTTATGCAGCTTGTCTTGTCAATTGGACAGGCTCTAATCTCTCTCCTTTCAATTTACATATTGTTGAAGAGTTTAAGTCATCTTGTAGATGCCAGTTGCATCCTTATGGAATTGTTTCACATGTTCCTGTCCTCCATATTTCATATAATTGATAGATATGAAGACTTGATTAGATTTAGATTAAAAAAAAAAATTTTTTTTTTTTGTTTATTTATTTTTGGAGGAGAGAAAGAGCATGAGCAGGGGAGGCGCAGAGAGACAGGGAGACACAGAATCCAAAGCAGGCTCCAGGCTCTGAGCTCTCAGCTCATAGCCTGATGTGGGCTTGAACTCAGGAGCTGTGAGATCATGACCTGAGCTGAAGTTGGACACTTAGCCAACTGAGTCACCCAGGCACCCCATAGATTTAGATTTTATAGAATACTTCATAATTTGTAATTTTAATAATGCTTTATAATTTTATTTTTTAAAAGTAATCTCTATACCCGATTTGGGGCTAGAACTCACAACTCAGAGATCAAGAGTGTAATAATACTCCACTAATTGACCCAGCTAGGCACCCCACTAATGCTTCATAATTTTAAAGAAAGCTTCATAATTTTTAATGCTGTATCTTTTTTTTTTTTAATGTTTATTTATTTTGAGAAAGAGAGAGCATGAGCAGGAGGAGGCAGAGAGAGGGAATCCCAAGCAGGCTCCATACCCAGCACAGAGATCAACGTGAGGCTCAATCCCACAAGCCTGAGATCATACCTGAGCCAAAATCAAGAGTCACGTACTTAACTGACTGAATGACCCAGGTACCCCACACTTTCTTATTCTAAGAGCATGTGAGCATAATATAAGGTGTGATACACACAATGTGTTACAAAGAATCCTGAAATGCCAGCTCAAGAATGACCTCCAGGAAAGAGTAAAAGAACTAAAATCCCTAAGATCTAGTTTCCTGCGTTTCCTCCGCAGAACTACTCAAGCCAAACATAATTTTGAAGACCAGTAAAATAAAATCTTCCTAAAATGCTTGAGAAGGGACTATAAATTCCAGGGTTCAGTGGACCAAATTCCTGCAGGTAAATCTTGGCTCTATCTTCTATTCTACTCAGGTGGTTTTCTTCCTTCCTTCCTTTTTCTTTTTCTTTCTTTCTTTCTTTCTCAAACATTTGTTTAATCAGCATCAATTTAAAACAAAGAG
The DNA here is from genome assembly GCF_024362965.1 of Panthera pardus. NCBI lineage: Eukaryota > Metazoa > Chordata > Mammalia > Carnivora > Felidae > Panthera > Panthera pardus. The sequence goes on along the minus strand of NW_026526721.1, from coordinate 48,906,907 downwards.
AGATGTATGAATGTCAGAGTTGACTAAATTCATCAAGCCACGGAAGCTTGAGGCATCCATCTGCCCATCATCTATTTAGATAATATCCTCCAAGCATATCAGGTATTCTGAAAATCTGGTCAGAGTTGGTCAGGCTGTCAAATTCCTCCTCTTTGCTTTTCATTTCCATGCTGATTTCTATTTACTCATTCTTTTCTCTTTTTTAAGATTTTATTTTTAAGTAATCTCTATAGCCAACGTGGGGTTCAAACTCACAATCCCGAGATCAAGAGCCGGATGCTCCACCCACTGAGCCAGCCAGGCGCTATTAACTCATTCTTAAGACTGGTTTCAACAAAACTACAGCTTTCTTTTTGTTTATTTGTTTGTTTACTTACGAGAGAGAGAGAGAGAGAGAGAGAGAGAGAGCGAGCGCACAAGCAGGGGAGGAACAGAGAGAGGGAGACACAGAATCCAAAACAGGCTCCATACTCTGAGTTGTAAGTGCAGAGCTCAAGGTGGGGCTCGAATTCAGGAACCGCAGATCGTGACCTGAGCCAAAGTCCCACCCTTAACCGACTGAGCCACCTAGGCACCAGTAACTACAGCTTTTTTTTTTTTTTAATTTTTAAAAATTTTTTATTTTTGAGAGAGACCGAGCATGACCGGGGAAGGGGCAGAGCGAGAGGGAGACCCAGAATCCGAAGCAGGCTCCAGGCTCTGAGCTGTCAGCACAGAGATGGGCACAGGGCTCGAACCCACGAACTGTGACATCATGACCTGAGCCGAAGTCAGATGCTTAACCGCCTAAGCCACCCAGGCGTCCCACTACAGCTTTCTTAACATCAGTCAGCCACTTCACTGGACTTTGCAAGTTTTTTCCACTACCTAGTTACCGATCCCTTTAGAGTGAGCGGCTTGTGTAGGTAGCATAGACCAATCATTACATTTTTGTTTCCTAGTCAAGTACTCCAACACTCAATTCGAGGATTGTCTCTTGCCACTCCCCACCATATGCTAGTTTCTAGCCACGGAAGGGCTCAAGCAATTGAGGCACTGATCCTCCCAGTGGGCTTGGCTAGAGCTCCCTTTTCCAAGCCTCCAGGCAAGGGCTTTGCCCTTCTCTGTGCAACTGCCAGCCGGCCCCTGGGCTGCAATAGACAGAAATAGAAACCTAGCTCTTCCAAGACAGGCAGTTGTCATTTTGCAATGCTTCAGCCCTTATAATAGGGATTTTGTAAACTGAATAAACTAATATATGTAAATGCTTTAGCACAATTCCTGGCACAGAAAGAGAACTCAGTGAATGTTAATTATAATTAATGCAAGGGGCCATCAAATACAATTTGATTAGCAAGGCGTGGGAGACAGTTCAGATGTCACTACTATTTTGCAAATGGTGAAATTATTAAACTTTAATTTTGTTGGTCGAGATAATGGGCCAACACGGAAGGCAAAATGTGACTTTAAGTTTTACCTGGGAGTATTATCTGCAAGTCACTAAAACTATAAAATGTAGAGTTCACATTCTGTGCAGCAGGACGATGACTCTAGGACACCTGACCGTAGAAGAGACAGGAAGATTCAGAAACCAACCGCCAGCCTAAGTGACGTTTACTTCCTGGCTCACAGAACCCGCTCAGTCTCCAGAGGAAGGAGGGGACGGAGAACACCCAGATCACTCTCTCTGGGAGGTAGACGTCATCACCAAGCGCCGGGGTCAGGGAAGGGAATTGGGGGAGGAGATTGCCCCACTGCCTTATAAGGCTTCTTCCCATGATCCTCTCTTTCTCTTCACCATCTTTCTGTCTTACCGGCGGCCGCAGCCATGAAGTGAGTGAAAGTCCTGGGTCCCAATCCGCTTCCATCGTCGGGCAGAGCACCTCTCCTGCACTCTGGGTTTGGCTTCTCCTCGCCGTAGACACCCTCTCTAATGGGCTTTTGCTTTTTGTTACAGGGTCGAGCTGTGCAGTTTCAGTGGGTACAAGATTTACCCTGGACATGGGAGGCGCTACGCCAGGACCGACGGGAAGGTGAAGGGCCGCGTCTGCTAAACGCAACTTGTGCTCCTAATTCAGTCTGAGCGTGTTCATTTGCCACATCATTCTTGGTCCCTGGAAGGCTTGTTTCCGGGACCCTGTGTGCTGTGGTTGTTAGGATCAGAAACCTCTAGGTGAACCGTTTTTTTTTTTTTTTTTTTTTAATTTTTTTTTTTTTCTCAACGTTTTTTATTTATTTTTGGGACAGAGAGAGACAGAGCATGAACGGGGGAGGGGCAGAGAGAGAGGGAGACACAGAATCGGAAACAGGCTCCAGGCTCCGAGCCATCAGCCCAGAGCCTGACGCGGGGCTCGAACTCACGGACCGCGAGATCGTGACCTGGCTGAGGTCGGACGCTTAACCGACTGCGCCACCCAGGCGCCCCTAGGTGAACCGTTTTTGAGGTTTGATTTAGTGTGAGTCAGGTCGGAAATTAAGAGTTGGGGTTACTTAAATGTCCCAGGAAATGAACCGTCAAAGTATCGCTATTTTTCGGGCACCGATGCCTCCTGGAATTTGATTACCCCAACCTTTCCTGCGGAATGAGCTTAAGTTTCCCCGCTCTGTGTACAAGACGGGACGGAACTCGAAGGCTTCGGTGGTGCCACCTGTGCCAGTTGTATGACACAAGCCTTTTGGGCTCGGCGGGCCAAATGAGGGGACAGAACTTGAATATTAAGAGTTTTGGGGAAAAAAAGAAGAGTTTTGAGCTCAGCTTTCTGCCTTGTTTAGTTAAGTAGGTAACTACTTTGAACTTGTTACTACAGGTTTTCCAGTTTCTTAATGCAAAATGCGAGTCAGCATTCCTTTCCAAAAGGAATCCTCGGCAGATAAATTGGACTGTCCTCTACAGAAGAAAGCACAAAAAGGGACAGTCGGTAAGTAAAATGCACTTTCGATGTTGGGGGTGTGGTGGGGCTCTTAAGTTTAAACTCTCTAAGCATCAGTTGCTGCTCCCTAAAATTATGGTAAGTGGGACCGTATGTGAAAGCGCTCCTAAGCTGTAAAGCATCAAACAGTGAAGTGAAAGTGACTGATGAAAACAGTGTCTCCTTATATACCTTAGGCTCACAGTAATGCCGAGTTGAAATTTGAAATGTTGCCTTGCCAGAATCTGATACGTTATGCATAGTTGGGTTATAGGGCACCACGGAAGTATTTAAAGGGTTCCACTGGGTAGAAATTCCCCTAAGTAATTTCTACTTAGGGGAACTTGGTTGTGAATATGTCTGTAGGATTAGTTCTGAAAGATATCAGTGGAGTCTTATAGCATACTATTTTGTTCTCATGACTGAAGACTTCTTGAAGTGCTTTTTTGGAGTGATGGAATTTTTTGAGGAAGGTTTGAGTGCCATGGCAGTAAGGATAGTATTCAGGACACTTGGAATATTTACTGACACCTCCCAGATTAATGGCATCACTAGGTGTTGTGGGAATTTAGAAGGAAAAACTTACTTCTAACTTAATTTGAAAGTAGACTTGACACACCCATTAGGATAGTCATGATTTCAAGGGGGTGGGGCGCGGGGATTACCAGTGTGGCTGAGGATGTGGAGAAATTGGAACCCTTGTGCATTGCTGAATTTAGGATGGTGCAAGCACTGTGGAAATGGCTTTGCAGTTTCTTAAAAAGTTAAATGGAACTGTGTCCAGCATCTACACCTCTAGGAACGTACCCAGGAGAATCGTAAGCAGGAATTTAACACAGATGACTTCTACGCTAATGTTCATAGCGCTATTATTCACAGCAGCCAAAAGATGGAAACAGCCCAAATGACCTATCAGTGGGTGAATGGACAACAAAATGTTACATAAATACAATGGAATATTATTCAGCCTTAACGGGCTGGCAAACAGCCAATATGGATAAACCTTGAAGAAGTTATGCAAAGTAAAAGAAGCCAGACACAGAAGGACAAATATTATATGATTACACCTTTATGAGGTATCTGTAATGGCAAATTCATAAAGACAAAGTAGAGGTTACCAGAGGCTGGGCAGGGGGAGGGAAGAATGTGGGGTTATTATTTAATGGGCTTGGGGTTTGGAAAGATGAAAAAGTTAGATGGATAGTGGTGGTGGTTGCAGAACATAGTGAATATATTTAATGCCAATGAATTATATACTTAAAAAATGCTTTAAAACGGTCAATGTAATGTTAATGTATCTTTTATTAGCAAAAGTTTGAATTTTACAGTTTCGATTCCTGGACATTCCCTAAGACTTGGTAGCTTTCCTGTCATAAATTATTTTCCAATTGACTTTTTTTTCAGTGACAGTACTTTAAGCAAAAACAAAATAGGTGAGTTGAGGTTTGGTAATTTTTTTCTAGAAGTAAATTCTTTAACATAAACAGTCGTATTAAAATCCCTTTTGAGGTAAGTACTCTCCAGCCAACTTCATTAATTTGACTTTGTCTTTTTAAAATAGTAAAAAATGGCCAGGATTTGCAAGAGATAATTTAATCAGTCTATAATTGGAAAACTTACCTGCATATTGCAGTATTTTACACATAGATATTTTTTATATATTTTCAAATGATTGCATGAATTATTTTTTTGTTGAATATTGCTATGATCTGAATGTATACTCCTAAAATTCATATGTTGAAACCTAACTGCCAAGGTGATGATACTAAAGGTGAGAACTTTGGGAGGCTCTGCCATCAGGAATGGCACTAGTGCTCTTACAAAAAATGCCCAAGAGCGCTCTCTGGCTCCCTTCAACATGTGGTGATATAGCTACAATAGGAAGAGGGTCCTCACATGACCATGCTGGAATCCTGACTTCAGTCTCTAGAACTGTTGGAAATTTCTGTTGTTTATCAGCTACTCAGTCTGATATTTAGTTGTATCAGCCCTGGCACGCTAAAATACAAATCTTAATTGTTTCCCCCATATCCATGAACAAGATTTATAAGTGTGCTTCCATCTTTTTGTTTCATAGGAAGAAATTCAAAAGAAAAGAACCCGCCGTGCAGTCAAATTCCAGAGGGCCATCACTGGTGCATCTCTTGCTGATATAATGGCCAAGAGGAATCAGAAACCTGAAGTTAGGAAGGCTCAACGAGAACAAGCCATCAGGTGAGGAAGCCTTTGTTATGAGCATTTCAGCTATTGGGATGAATTGTAGGTTATGACTGAATTTATAGGCATAGGGATCTAATCTGATGTTTTGTGTTTTGATACTTGAATCTATATTGAAATTGTCAGTCCTAAATATTGAGGTTTAGTAATACAGAAGCTTATAGTGTATGCTTAATGATTTGTTGAAATTCTATGTGCAAATAAGGCTGCTGTACAATTTCTAATCTATGTTAAGCTGACTTGGTTAATGATATTTATTGACAAACTCTTTGGATTTATCCTACGAATAATTGCAGGTGGGGAAGGAAAGTGATAATCTGCTTTCCCAAAACACTTTAGCTCCTTGTTAATCTGCATTAAGGAGCAAAGCACTTTGCCTTAAGTTATTTTTAACCCCACAGGGCTGCCAAGGAAGCAAAAAAGGCTAAGCAAGCATCTAAAAAGACAGCAATGGCTGCTGCTAAGGTAATTGTGAGATTGTCTTGGATTTCTTATTTAAAATAACAGGAGGAGGGGGGCGCCTGAGTGGCTCAGTCGGTTGAGCGGCCGACTTCGGCTCAGGTCATGATCTCACGGTCCGTGGGTTCGAGCCCCGCGTCGGGCTCTGTGCTGACAGCTCAGAGCCTGGAGCCTGCTTCCGATTCTGTGTCTCCCTCTCTCTCTGACCCTCCCCTGTTCATGCTCTGTCTCTCTCTGTCTCAAAAATAAATAAATGTTAAAATAACAGGAGGAGGGGCCCTGGTTGGCTCAATCATTAGAGCATGTGACTCTGGATCTTGGGATTGAGTTCAAGCCCCACATGGGGCGTAGAAATTACTTAAAAATAAAATTTTTAAAAAATAATACTAAAGTCAAATAAGAAAATTTACTTTTTAATCCAAATTGTGGCTAATGAAAGTTTCAAGGTGTTTTGTTGTTGTCGTTGTTTAAGTTTATTCCTTTTGAAAGAGAGGGAAAATCTCAGGCTCTGTGCTGCCATTGCAGAGCCCAACTCAGGGCTTAAACGCATGAAACTGAGCCAAAACCAAGAGATACCCAACTGACTTGAGTCACCCAGGTGCCCTGAAAGTTTCAAGTTTTTAAGGAATTTAGTGCAAGGACCCAATCAAAATGATGTTCCTAACTGGTTTCCTGGGTGGTTGATTCAGAGTTCCCTCTGCCAGAGCCAAATGAAGTCTGTTGGTACCAGAAATTGGGGAAGGGGAAAATAAAGGTGGCTTTTGTTGTTAAAGTTTATTTTGAAAAGCTTTAAATAATAGTGCAGAGTTTGCCCAGCTTTTCTCAATGTTATCATTTTCAATAACCATAGTAAAATTTTCAAAACCATTGGTTTTAGAGAACTAGTAATGTCCTTTTTCTGTTCTTAAGACACAGTTCAGGATCCCATACTGCATTTAGTTGTGTCTCCTTACTTCTCCAATCTGTGACAGTATCTTTGTTTTTCATTTACATATCCTATAGAGGTAAACTTCTAACTTTTCATGGGGAGGCTGGCTCTTAAGAGTAATAGGAATGCAGTTAAATAATAAAAGCAATCTAGGATACATAGAGAATCTGGACATAAGTGATTGAAAAACTTGTATGGAATAATGTCACATGTTAATCTTTTTACAGGCTCCTACGAAGGCAGCACCTAAGCAAAAGATTGTGAAGCCTGTGAAGGTTTCTGCACCCCGAGTTGGTGGAAAACGCTAAGTTCGCAGATCAGATTTTTAAATAAATATCTGATTATAACTAGATTGTGGTGGATTTTTTTTACTATAAAAACAGGTGGGGGCTCCTGGGTGGCTCAGTTGGTTAAGTGTCAGACTTCTGCTGAGGTCATGATCTCCATGGTTCATGAGTTGGAGCCCTGAGTCAGGCTCTGTCCTGACGGCTTGGAGCCTGGAGTTTGCTTTGGATTCTCCCTTTCCTCCCTCTCCCTGTCACCGCCCCCCCCCCCATCTCTCTCAAAAAAAATTTTTTAATAACAAAACAGGCATATTGTGCCTACATAGTAATAGCTGAACTATAGAGTTAAGAATTTGAGAACTAGGTTTTTTTTTTTTTAATACAATGTTTTTTAAATGTTTATTTTCAGAGAGTGCAGGCATGTGAGTGAGGGAGGGGCAGAGAGGATTCTAAGCAGTCTTTGTGTTAGTGCATGTCTGTGCGTGTTAGCACATAGCCTGACGAGGGGCTCAACCTCAGGAATCATGAGATCATGACTGGAGCCGAAATCGAGTTGTAAGCTTACCTGACTGAGCCACCCAGGTTCCCCAAAAGTAAATCTTTTAGTGAATTTCTGTTGTTGAGTTACTCTTCCATGATAAACATTTATTTTATATTGGGTTTGCCCTTCACCTGTTACCATCAGTTGATAGCTGAATTGAAAGTGCTTAAAACTTGGGGCACCTGGGTAGCTCAGTCCCTTAAGCCTGCAACTTAACTTAAACCTGCAACTCAATCTCTGATCTTGATCTCAAGGCCATGAGCTCAAGTCTAGTGTTGGGCTCTACGAGGGACTTGAAGTCTACTTTATTATTATTTTTTAGTTTATTGTCTAATTGGCTTACATACAACATCCAGTGCTCATCCCAACAAGTGCCCACCTCAGTGCCCATCACCCACTTTCCCCCACCTCCCATCAACCCTCCATTTGTTCTCTATATTTGAGTCTCTTATGGTTTGCCTCCTTCCCTCTCTCTGTTTTTCCCCCTTCCCTTCCCCCATGGACTTAAGTTTCTCAAGATCCACGAGTGAAAACATATCTTTCTGCGACTGACACTTAGCATAATACCCAGCATAATACCCTCCAGTTCCATACACGTTGCTGCAAACGGTATGATTATATGTCTCCTCTCTCTGCCCTTCGCCGCTTGCACTCACATTCTCTCAAAAATGAACATTAAAAAATGAAACTTAAAACTTCAACTGTACTCTTAAGCCACTTTTTCCAGAAATAAGTTTGAAGAGTACAACTTTGTTAGCACATGAATATGCTTACAAATTCCCAAGGTAGTTTGTTGAGCTGGGAATTAGAGCCATGGTTAAAATTCCAAGAAAAACCAGTAGCCTGCTGATACTCTAGATAATGTGTGTGTAAAATGTGACAAAGAGTAATTTATGTTAATAGGCTTGTACTTCTGGCATCTGGGTGGCTCAAGTCAAGCGTCAGACTTCGCTCAGGTCATTATCTCACCCTTTGTGAGACTTTGCGATGACAGCTCCAAGTCTGTTGGATTCTCTGTCTCCCTCTCTCTTTGCCCCTCCCCCACTCGTGCTCATCCTCTCAAAAGTAACTTTAGGGGCGCCTGGGTGGCTCAGTGAGTTAAGTGTCTACTTCAGCTCAGGTCATGAACTCTAGTGAGTTCGAGCCCCACGTGGGGCTCTGCTGACAGCTCAGAGCCTGGAGCCTGCTTTGGAATCTATGTCTCCCTCTCTGTTCCTACACCACTTGTACTTTGTCTCTCTCAAAAATATTGAAAAAATTTTTTCAAAAAGTAAAAAATAAATCCTGTTATGTGCCACTGCCAAGTTGGAAAGCTACAACAAGTCGCATCCTCATTTGAGAAACATGCTTTTACATATAGAAATACTAGGTGAAGGTAAAAATGAGACATCAGCATTCCTCCCCCCATCCCCTCCATGCTATCCAAAGTGATAGAATTATTCTGTCTAGTGCATGTTAAATTCAAGCATTGTTCTGGGTGTTAGGAATAAATAGCCCTTTTGGGGGACTTGAAAACTAAAATTCTAACATCAATTTAAGAAATGTGCAAATCCACTGGGTCTTGCTTAGAAATCTCTAAGGTTTTGCTTGGAAATTTTTTTCATTTTTTATTGTGTAATGTTTTTTTTCTGAAACAACAAGGAAAATAAGACCATTATTTAGCTGTGAACAAGGAAACTTAACCAACGAAACTACCCAACTTGAGTTCAGAGCTAGATTCCTAATTTTGGGATACAGGAAAAAAATGTCCTTTTAAATCACTGCTTTTCTGGCTTACATGACTTAAGGTGAAACTGTCAATTATGATTGCCCTTGATTCCTGGGTAGCCTGCAACCCAGGAGGAACTAGAAATAAATAGTAAATACCTGTTCTAGAAGGGTGGCAAGTTTAGCTTTTCTCAGGAAGACAATTAGTCCACCTGTAAAACCCTTTCTCCACATTGGCCCAAAGGCAATTCAAGTACAGTGTGCTTCTAAATGCTTTTTCACAGGTTGTTTTGGCAGAAACTGAATTGGGTAATTTAAGTTTTTCTCCACTTCCACAACTTTTTAAATCTATTTTAAGTTAGTCTTTTTGTTTTTTAAAGAGCTGCAGCTATCTTAATGTTTATTTTTGAGAGAGAGACAGAGCATGAGTGGTGGAGGGACAGAGAGAGAATCCAAAAAAGTCTCCAGGCTCTGAGGTGTCAGCACAGAGCCCAAGGTGGGGCTTGAACTAATGAATAGACCATGAAAACATGACATGAACCGAAACCAGCTGCTTAACCAACTGAGCCACCCAGGTGCCCCTTAAATTTAGTTTTAAAGGAAGTCGATTTCACAGTATAAGAGTGATGGTGCTGGCCCAGCACAGTTCTTGGAGGGTTGATTTGGGTATCTGCTTTGGGTGGCCCACTCCAAAGAGCGGCGAGGGCGCATCTCTACCTTCTAATTCCTCCTCCTTTCCCCAGCTGTCTCAGTCTGGGTTGAGTGACCCTAAGTAAATACCTAGTCTGGTGGTTATGTCTTTCCTATATACGTCTGGGAGCTCAGGTACCTACAGCCAGAATCTTATTCAAGGATGCTGCCTCAAGTATCTAAGCCACCTGTCAATTCCCGCAACCTCAACCGCAAGTACCGCAGAGATTGGGTGCCATCCTATTTTTTGAGCCCAGTGCATTCACCTGTTTACCTCTTAACATGTCTCCGCAGGGTCAGAGAGCCTGACCCAGCGACTGCAGACTCCAGGCTGAGGGCAGAGGGGGAGGGTTGACCCGGAACTAGCAAAGCACTGTCAATGCCAGACCCCAGTTGTCGAGTAGGATGTTCTGGGCCTGTAGTCTTGTCTGCGCTGCGGATTCAACCAACGGATGGGTGGCATGGGCCATTGCTCCGGCCTACCCGCTAAAGATGTGAAATAGGACCCGCACTGTACGCTGGAAGATGCATTTCAGGTCGCCTTGGTCTTTTATGCATTCGGTAAATGTTGGGTGTAAAATGGAGAATTCCCCCCTCTCCCCCCGCCCAGCTTATGTAAAAATACATGCAAATGAAGCTGTAAGAGTGCTATCTACTCATTGCCAACATCATTACCTTCAAATACAGAAAACTGCCCCTATGTTAGACGGTCGTTCGAGGAAAATCCCGACAGTTCCATGGCTGATTTGGAGCCAACACTTTAAGTCTGGAAATTATAACTCTTATCACTGAAGGACTCAGATTTCAAACGTTTACCTGTAAAATAAATTTACATGTGAATGCGGCTATCTTTGGTCTTGTGTCCATAAGCTTATATTTTACTAAGATCCTCAAAATCTTATGCTTTTACGTTGTCGGGGGTCTCAGAAGGTAATCGGGGTAAAAAAACCAGACTCCTCCACACCTTGGTGTATATCCGACGGGAAATCAACAGCCCACCAACTCCCACACGTGCTCAGAGCAAGGGAAAGAAGGAAAAAATGAAAAGGGAAACTGCCAGGACTTAAGATGTCTGCTCAAAGCAGTCTTCGGTCTCAAAGGAAAGGCCTACCCTCTTCCAAAATGTCCGCCCGCAGTCCTGACGTCACCCGGCTAGCTTCATCAATCCAGAAAGCCTGGGCTCTCCAATCAGGACTCAGTCCCCGCACCCACTGCCCTTGATACGTCACTTCCGGTGGTGCAGCAGCCATTTTGTCAGTCGCCAGCGGATCCCGCGCGCTGGAGAAGTGCAGTTCCCCCTGGTTACCAACTCGTCGGTTCTGCCTTCGCGCTGCAGGCGCCGTCGAAGAGCACTCACCACAGATACAGCCATTCCTCCCTACAGTGCCGCCGCCGCTGTTGCATCCGTCCGGAGCTAGTGCGCTGTCTTCCTCCCCCACCACTGACAGGCGCCCTTAGGGAGCCGCCGTCAGAGATGTCAAGCGAGGAAAGCTACCGGGCCATTCTTCGCTACCTGACAAACGAGCGTGAGCCGTATGCTCCGGGCACGGAGGGCAATGTCAAGCGTAAAATCCGCAAAGCGGCCGCCTGCTATGTGGTGCGCGGTGGGACCCTGTACTACCAGCGGCGGCAGCGGCACCGCAAGACCTTCGCGGAGCTGGAGGTGGTGCTGCAGCCCGAGCGGCGCCGGGGGCTCATCGAGGCGGCGCACCTGGGCCCGGGCGGCACTCACCACACCCGGCATCAGACCTGGCACGACTTGTCCAAGACTTACTGGTGGCGAGGTAGGACCTCGCCCGTGGCGAGGGGGCGGGCGGCGGCCTGTTGTCCAGGCAAGGCCCGCTGGCGGAGGCGGGCTTGCTTGCGCACGAGCGAGTTGGAGGGTCCCAGACGCCCCTCGCCCACCCAGCCGGCGCTCGCGGCGGAGCGGCTGCCAGGCGGAGCCGAGAGGGTGGGGGACGCGAAAGGAGCCGCACTTCCCACAGGAAGGAGGCCGGGGAAGCTGGGGGCGGGCCCTGGCCCGGGGTGGGGCGAAGGGGGCTTCCCCGGGGGCCGGGCCAGCCGCCGGGAGGGGCCCGGTCGTGCGGGCTGCGGCAGGCCCGCCTCCTTCGGCGGTGCTGGAGGCGGTGGCTCCTGCCCTCCCGGACGCTCCAGGGCGGCGATTGAGCGGAGCTACGTCTGTGCCTTTTAAAATCTTGTTCCTGCTGATAGTCTGGGGAAGGGACAGTCTGTTCCAAGCCTGGGCTGCTTGCTTCAGCCGTTTGAGCTAGGATGTGGGCCTGCGGGTTTGAGGTTCTCTGGACCTGCTTGCCCGTATTCTTCGAATTGTGCTACTGCGGCGTAAATAAGCAATAACGCGATCACACAGCTCGTGCAGAGCTGATCTGAAATGACTGTATGGAAATAACTGTCTTCAACCTCGATTTTAGGGCAAGAATTCAATGTGAATAGCAGCAGATGCCCTTCATTCTGAATGTTTTCATTTTCTTCCCGTTGATACTGTAGAAAGCGCTTTGGAAACTGAGGCACTATGTACACTCCTGAAAGATAAGGTTACTGTGGTTGTAACAGGAAATACTGCTCTTAAGTTTCTTGCCTGCTTGGGAACCAGGTTAAGGAATGAGGGCAAGGGTCTTTGGCCTCTTTACCGCCCTCATCCTCCACAAATTTGATTTACATTCAAACTGTTCACTTGGAATTAGTGGAAGTTTGCAGGCCCTTAGGAGAGGTTTTGTAAGGAAGGATTCTGCCCTTCAGTCTCCTTATGGCTCAGGAGAAATTAACAGTCTGGGTTGCTTATCCGTGATTAAAGAAATTCGACTACGGACTAATTTCTGAAGTTCTTTTCAGTTCCTGAACTTTGTCATCAAGCCTATTAATTGACAAACTATTGGGTAGTCCTTCCTTTTGTTCCTTAAAGAGTTCTCGTGTGTTTTCAAAAAACGATCCAGCTCTATTGTTTGCTTAAATGCGTTCTCTTAATTTATTTTTTATTTTAAACCAATATTTGAATTAAATTCCTCTAAAGGTACAGAAGTGTGAAGGGTGAATACGGAGTAGTTGCTGCCTTTTGTTAAAATTGATTTGGTCAGACAATTGTTTTCCTGAGCAAATGTCTTATGTTTAATACTTTATGACATGTTGGGGCGCCTGGCTGGCTCAGTGGTTAGATCTTGTGACTCTTGATCTTGGGGTGGTGAGTTTCAGTCCCACTGTGGGTGTAGAGATTACTTTTAAAAAAATAATTAAAAAATACCTTATGACATGTTAAAAATTAAAATATAGCTAAGAGTATCATTGATCAGACTTGTACATGCAGGCATAGTCTGAGCTCTTAATTTGTTTTCGTTTAATCTTGATAAAATCGTGTAAGGTGGAAATATTTATCTCTGTTTCAGCCATGAAAAAACTAAAAGCACCAGGTGGTTATATAGGTCAGAGGTCACACAGCTGACCTTTGTGATTTCATGCTCTTAACCACTATTATATGCTGCTGTAACGGTTTAGTGTTAAGAATTTTCGTTCCCTAAACTTATTATCTGTGAATGATATTGAATGCAGTTTGGTTGGGGGGGGGGGGGGTTGTTTGAGTTTTTTGGTGTGCAGTGTGTTAAAAGACAAAAATTTTTGAAAAGGAGACCATGTTTATGTTTAACTTAAAAATGAAAGAGATACATTTGTGGTTTGTCTACATTTGTAGAACTTAAGAGGCATTAAATGACTAGAACCGTTATTCTTGAAGTATCACACGTCAGTAGAGTAGTGAACCCCTGGCAAGGGAGGCCCTGAGGCCTTTCAGAAGATCCACAAAGGCAAAATTATTTTCATAATTCCAAGGCATTATTTGCTTTTTTTTCTAGTTGTTTTCCAAGTATACGGTGGAGTTTTCCAGAGGCTATGTGACATGTCATATATGGCAATAAGTTGATTGCAGAAGCATATATGATAATCTGTCTTCTGTTAAACCACAAATTAAAAAGATTTTCAAAAATGTAAAGCAGTACCCCTCTTCTCACTATTTTTATGATTTTAGTGATTTTTTCATAAAATGCTATTTTGTTGACATGTAATGAGTTTTTGTTATTTGATGATCTCATTATTTTTATTCTTTTAGTCGTTCCTCCTTTCAAATAAGAATGTGGGGCACTTGGCTGTTGCAGTCCATAGAGCGTACAACTCTTGGTTGTGAGTTCAAGCCCCACGTTAGGCATAAAGCTTACTTAAAAATAATAATAATAATAAAATAATTCATAATTATCAGAGAAGTTTGCTCTCAGTTATTAACTATTCATTTTATTTTTTTTAAAGTAGCTATTCGTATTGATTCTTAGTACATTAACACTTTGGTTGCTTCCTTGATTATGTGTAAGGTATATATATAATACAAAGCCATTGTAGACTATTTACCTGAAAGCTATTAAGAATTGATCAATGTAAGTGCCAAACAAACTGTTCCAGAGTCGTAAGTTGTATCAAGGACAGTTTAATGAGATTCATAATTTATTTTGCTTTTTTTTTTTTTGAAATGCTGCTGTCATAAGATATATTCTAGTGCTCAGGCAAGTTTGTAGCAATTTTCCTCCTTTGAGTACAGTTGCGAAACTGTGGTTCGGTGCCTAGAAGTTTACATATAACAAATTTCAGAATGTAAAATGTTAATAATTATTCTCAAGGCCTCCCCCCCCCCCCCCCCCCACACGCACATAAACCTCTTATTTCATCTTGTATTGAAGTCTGTGCTGGAGTTTCAAAATGATTCTCTTCCCTGCCTCCATCAGATGCTGATGCTAGGTATCTACAGTGAAATGCTTCCAGAATGTAAAGAAAGAATTAGGAGGGGGAAACAAAGATTAAACTGGCCAAAAAAAAAAAAAAAAAAAAAAAAAAAAGTTAGCTACCTGCAGAAGTCCCTACCCCAAGAACTGATTTTTGTTTTAGAATAATGGGATAAATGGATGCTGTTGTTAGGGAGCCTAGAAGAGGTTGTAATCTCCAGAAAATCCACCAAAAACTGGGTCTTTATAACCATAACTAACCACCTGTAACCTCTTTGAAGAAAACAAAACAGAAGAATTCATATGCATGTAACCAGAAATGGGAGCCCCTGAACTGGGGTGGTCATTGTATCCAAAAATGATAGGGACGGAAGCTCTTGAAGAGCTGATAGGAGCAAAATTGTTCATTTTGGCAAATAGATATCTGAAGCATTGGTTCTTGACCCAGGAACGATTTTGCTTCCCAAGAGATGTCTGGCTATGTCTGGAGACAGTTTTGGTTGTCATAACTCGTGGTGGTGGTTGAGGGGTTGCTATCCACATCTAGTTGGGTAGAGGTTAGGAATGCTTCTAAACGTGATACAGTAAGAATGGACAGGACAGCCCTCTACACCCCTCCCGCCACCAGCAAGAATCATCTGGCCCAAAATGTCAACACTGCTGAAGTTGAAAAACCCTGCCCTAGGGTAAGAAACTGTTCCTCAAGTTGTTTTATTAGAGGACTACCCACTAAAGTCTTTATCTTTTTTTGTTTTGATTCTGTGCTCAGTGAAGAATCTTTTAATGGTAATCTTGATGTTTTATGTGGGGTTTTTGTTTTTTGCAGTACCAGAGAGGTTGACCAGTTAGTATTACCGTATTTAGCAAATACTTATGTAGTAGTTACTGTGTGTCATATAGTGTTCAAAGTGCTTTATAAATCTTAACATTAATCATAACACCATAGTGTAAGTACCATTACCCCCATTTTGCAGTCGATGACACGTAGGCACAGAGAGGTTTGGCATGGTCACCGAGCTAGTTAGTGGGTTCAGATTTTGCTGCATAAGTAGTTTCAATCCTTTGCAGTAATGTAGTAAATTAATTGTGTTTATATATTGATGTCTTTTTAGTGATTAACTTGAGTCAGTCTTTCAACTTAATTCTGGATGAACTAGAGGTTAGGTTTCTGAATCTTTAAAGCTAGATTTAAGATGATCCATCAAAACACTAACACTCAAGGGAGAGGACTTGAAATATCGGGTGACTTTTGAGAAAACTGATTATCATACATTAAAATTTTTTCCTGTAGTTTTTATAATTTTTATCCTTTTCAAGTGCTTCCTATGTAGTTTTTCCAGTACCATTTGAAGTCAACAAGTTTATGGTGTAACCAGAGTTCTGCTATATGCAGAATATACTGAACGATGTAGAATCATAAAATGTTTAGAAATACAGCCAAAGTTAATTAGGAAAAAATGCTGCCTTTGTTTACTGTGAAGATGAAAACTTCCTCAGCACTACTTCTTATTTAAGTATTTTTTTATGTTCATTCATTTATTTATTTAAATGTTTATTTTTGAGAGGTGAGGGGGAAAGAGCATGAGCAAGGGAGGGTCAGAGAGAGGGAGAAACAGAATCTGAAACAGGCTCCAGGCTCTGAGCTGTCAGCACAGGGCCCAGCACAGGGCTTGAACTCACGAACCATGAGACTATGATCTGAGCTGAAGTTGGACGCTTAACTGACTGAACCACCCAGGGCACCCCTCTAAATATGTTTTTTTACTTATAAATATGTATTCTCTTACATGTGTCATTTCCCACTCTTATACCCATTTATTCTTTTTACTGTAGTTGGCCTACAGTATATTAGTTTCAGGTGTATAACTTAGCGATTCAACAATTATATACATAATGTTTACCTTAGCTTAGCTTAGGTATCATCTGTTGCCATGGAAAATTATTATTACCATATTATTGACTATATCTCCTATGTTGTACTTTTCATCCCCATGGTTTATTCCATGATTTATTTATAGTTGGAAGTTTGTATTTGTACTCCTTTACTTTTTTTTTTAGTTGTGGTAAGATATACATAATATAAAATTTACTGTTTTAAGTGTACAGTTCAGAAGCATTGAGTACATTCACATTGTTGTGTGACCATCACCACTCTTCAGAAATTTTTCATCACCCCAACCCGTTCACTTCTTTTTTTCTTTTTACAAAGAGAATGAACTTTTTTTTTTTTTTTAAGTAAGCTTTACGCCCAATGTGGGGCTTAAACCCATGACCCTGAGATCAAAAGTGGCATGCTCTACCAACTGAGCCAGCCAGGCACCTCTTAATTATATGTAAAATATAATTTTACTCTTAATTATTTATGTAATTATATGTAAAATATATATGCATCCAGCCTTTTTATCATTTTTAAAAATCTTCTCACTGTATAGACTTTTATTGACTGTAGCATACAGGTATAGACTTTTATTGACTGTAGCATTTTCAGACATTAGAATATATTCTCTAAATATGCACACATAAATGCCTTTTTATGGAAGTTTCATTTAATCCTGACCCAGTATTTTCTGAGTTATGTTCCGGGCAGAGGGGGCAGGGGTTGGGGGGGTGGAGGGGATCTATAACAAATAAATTTGGCAAATTTCTGTTAAGCAGCTGTCTTCATTGTAGAACTCTTAGAGCTTTGAATGTGATAATACCCATTATGTGTGTATAAAATGCAAATATAATTTTGTGAATTTATTAATCCAGTGTATACTTTTTTAGTAAGTATGGGACATAATACAATTTGAGAAACATTGCTTGAATATTACCCGAAGGTTGAAAGGAACCATGGTATAATTAGACGTCTTGAAATTCTTTTCAGGAACTTATTATATACCTCTATATCATTTTAGCTAAGTAATGAGCCTTTTCATTTACATTTTACGTGGGGATTGTAGGGGGAGAATTTTCTGCCACAGTGATGGATAAATGTATTCCTGGGTAAGCAGCATAATATACTGAAAATCAGATGGCTTTTGGAGACCCAGTAATGCAGTTTCCTAGATGCAACTTGGGACAAGTTTCTTACCTCTTAGGCTTCATCCTTCTCATTTGTAGGATGGAAATTAATTGGTCCTACCTTGTAAGGAGGATGGTGTGCGTAAGCATTCTCCCTGCTCCTCACCCCTGCCCCAACATGCTGAACTAGAAGTTGAAATTCACGATAGGATTTTGTGAGTGGCTTGTGTACAAGCAACTTTTAAGATTGTGTATGCTGTGGGGCACCTGGGTAGCTCAGTCAGTTAAGCTTCCGACTCTTGATTTCTGCTCAGGTTGTGATCTCATGGTTCATGAGATAGAATCCTGCATTGGGGTCTGTGCTGACAGTGCGGAACCTGCTTGGGATATATTCTCTCTCTCTGTCTCTCTCTCTCTGTCTCTCTCTCTCTCTCCCTCCCCCCCTCCTTCCCTCCCTCCCTCTCCCTCTCTCTCCCCCTCTTTCTCTCTCTCTCTCTCTCTCCCCCCCCTTTCTCTCTCTCTCTCTCCCTCCCTCTTTCTCTCTCTCCCTCTTTCTCTCTCTCCCTCTTTCTCTCTCTTTCTCTCTCTCTCTCTCCCTCTCCCTCCCTCTCTCTCTCCCTCTCTCTCTCCCTCTTGCTCTCTGCCCCTCCCCCACTCGTGCTTTTTCTATCAAAATGAAAAAAAATTACTTACTGTGTCCTGCTTTGTGCCCAGCATCATGCAAGGACCTAAAAACAAAACAAAACAAAAACTGTTATTTCATACAACCCTAAACTCTCATAGCTTTCAAAAATGAGATTTATTTTACACTCTCATTATAAGTTGTGATTGTAGTTCAGGTTGCAATTTCACTCCACCTTTTTTTTTTTTTTTAATGTTTGTTTATTTTTGAGAGGGAAAGAGAGAGCGTGAGTTGGGGAGGGCAGAGAAAGAGGGAGATACAGAATCCAAAGCAGGCTCCAGACTCTGAGCTGTCAGCACGGAGCCTGATGCAGGGCTCGAACTCATAAACTGTGAGATCATGACCTGAGCCATAGTCAGGTGCTTAACCAACTGAGCCACGCAGGCGCCCCTCCACCTGTCATTTTTCATCTGCAATTCAGGCTAAATGATGGCATCCATCTGGAACATGCTGTTATTTGACAGAGGGGATGAAGATCAGATCACCGATGAGAAACAGGGCCTCTTAAAGCTTTTGCGACATGGCACACGTTATATTTATTTATATTCCATTGACCAAAGCAAATTGCATGGGAAATCCTGATGTTAGTAGGGTGGAGAGGTAATCACGTTATATAACTGTTCACGAAGGTCATATTGGCATTTTCATACAATTTCTATAGCATGAATGAGTTGCAGCTCTCATGGAAATGGGTACTGCTATGTAATCATATGGTGGGGAAGCAAATAACTAGGAATAAGCAAAAATAAGAATGGAAACCATCATCTGCAACCTTACATCTATGAAAACATGCACCTTGCATTCTCAAGAAATCACTTTTACATACTGTGTGTCCACACGTAAGCACTCAAACATATCAGTGTACGTAGATTAAAGAACCAAAAATAATTTTCAAATGACATAGTATTAAATTTGACTTGTTAATTTTAATTTTTATTCTAGGTATATTAAAGCAAGTGAAAGATTACATTAAACAGTGTAGCAAATGCCAGGAGAAGCTAGATCGGTCCCGTCCAATATCAGATACTTCAGAAATGTTAGAAGAATTGGGACTAGACCTTGAGTCTGGAGAAGAAAGTAATGAATCAGAGGATGATCTGAGCAATTTTACTTCAGCTCCAACTGCAGCCTCCAAGCCTGCAAAAAAGAAGCCAGTGTCCAAACATGAACTTGTATTTGTAAGTAGAACTTTCCATTCAGCTTTAACATTTGTAACTAATGTATTAGGTTTGTAGTCTTCATGAATTTTTTCTTCAAGTACCAAAACTGCTTGACTGTTGAAAATTTAAGTAAGTCTTTGTCTCAGGTAATACACTCTGTTACTACATACACTAAAAGTATGCTAAGACTGCTTTTTCATTAATTATAAATATTCCTGTAGTTAATTCTCTTTAGAATGTAGGTTGTTGGTTTGTTGTTAATCATTCTTCTTGTCTTATTTTATTTCTTAAATGTTTGTTTATTTTTGAGAGAGCACAGGCGTGTGCCCATGAGAGGAGAAGAGGAGCAGAGAGAGAGGGAGACAGGATCTGAAGCGGGCTCTGTGCTGAGAGCAGAGAGCCCAATAGGGGCTTAAACTCACGCACTGTGATATGAGATCATGACCTGAGCCAAAATCAGACGCTTAACAGACTAAGCCACCCAGATGCCCCTCTTCCTGCCTTTTTAAATGGTATATTGGTGGGGCACCTGGGTTGCTCAGTGGGTTAAGCATTGGACTCTTCATTTCATCTCAGGTCCTGATCTTGAGGTTCATGAGATTGAGCCCCATGTTGGGCTCTGTACTGACAGTGAAGAGCCTTCTTGGCATTCTCTTTCTCCCTCTTTCTCTGCCTGCTTCTCTCTCTCTCTCTCTCTCTCTCTCTCTTTCTCTCTGAAAATAAAATAAATAAATAAATGGTATATTGGTACAGGTAGACAATACGTTTCTGGAAACAATCTTTAGGTCATGAAACAAGGTAAATTAAACTGGCTAGGTCTTGGGGCACCTGGGTGGCTCAGTCAGTTAAGTGTCCAGCTTCAGCTTGGGTCATGATCTCACAGTTTGTGAATTTGAGCCCTGCTTCGGGTTGTCTCTGTCTCCTTTTCTCTCTCTCAAAAATAAACACTAAAAAAAAAAAAAAAACTGGCTGGGGCTTCTGGGTGGCTCAGTTGGTTGAGCGTCTTGACTTCAACTCAGGACATGATCTCACGGTTGGTGGGATCACTGCGTTGGGTTTACAGCTGTCAGCATAGAGCCTGCTTTGGATCCTCTGTCCTCTTCTCTCTAGCCCTCCCCTGCTTACAATCTCTCTTTCTCGAAAATGAATAAATGTTAAAAAAAAAAATTGGCTAGGTTTTTGTTTTTTACCTGCATTACTTTCATACACCATTAAGTTTCTGACTAGTAAATAAAGGCAGCAAGAAGTGAGATGCAGGAACATGGCAGAAAATAGTAAGAATGCTCCTTTAATTTAAATATATAGGTAATAAAGAATATCTGGCTATTTCTTCATATTAATTAATGGTGTCTTTAAAAGTGAATAATGTGTCACGTTTTAAATTCTGTTAAAGGTAGAAATACAGATGATACATAATACAACTCTTGGTCTTAAACTTATTTTGATAGGTTGACACCAAAGGAGTGGTGAAACGTTCTTCTCCAAAACATTGTCAGGCTGTCTTAAAGCAGCTCAACGAACAGAGACTCTCCAACCAGTTCTGTGATGTTACTTTGTTAATTGAGGGAGAGGAGTACAAAGCTCATAAATCTGTTCTGTCAGCTAATAGTGAATATTTTCGAGATCTTTTTATTGAGAAAGGAGCTGTTTCCAGTCATGAGGCAGTGGTGGATCTTTCTGGTAAGAATTTTCTAATACTATTGCTTTTTGTTTGTAAGTACCTACTGGAAGGTGGGTGTGTGTCTGTCTTAGAAACTGAGGGTGTGTGCTGCAGTGGGAGAAGCCCACTTAGAGCAGCAGACTGAGGCGAATTGAAGAAGCCCTTCTTCTAGCAAGCTTTCCAAGGTGCGGTTCTGGAAAAGGCTGTCATTTTCTGTCACTACCTCTCAGGTGAGACAGATGTAGTGGCAGAAAAATTTCTGACCTTTACATGGCTAAAAACAGTTTGAGAGAAATACATAACTGCATCAGTGTTATATTACACTAAGTGAATATGTTACTTAAAAATTGCTTGTTAAAAAAATTGCCTATATCTGTGTTGTGGAACATAATAATAGAGCACTTTTGTAAGTCTTTTTTATTTTTTAAGATTAATTATTAGAATTCATTAGGTTCAGTAAACTGTTAATGTACAATAATCAAAATTCCAAGTGTGGTTTTTTTCTTTGATTTTTATTATTGTTATTATAAATGAATAATTTGACTTTCTTTTGACTCACTAGAACTTATATATTGGCTTAGGAGTCAACAAATGAAAATTTAGGAAGAATTAAATAGGTAACCTTATTTATACATTTCTTGTAATATTAACTTACTGTAACTCTTGGTTACTGAATTACTGACATGACTGTGTGAAATATCATTTCCTTTTTCTGAAACAAAAAAGTGACTTTACCCAGATCTATAAATACTTACCTAGTTAACCACTGATCCTTTTCTACCTTACGCTTTTTAAACTTACTTCTTCTGGAAAGACAAATAACATATTTTTTCCTTAGCAGTAGCTATGTGTTGAATTACTAGAAAATATATATTAAGTATCCACTATGTGCGAGGAGCTAGCTTAGGCTCTGGGGATATAATGGTGAGCAAAAACTTTCATGGATCATAGAATTGTATTACATTTGAGATTAGTGATAATTTACTTTTTTCTGGGTTTGGTGACTCAAGAAAAAATATGTCTTCTACTAGGCCCTCTGAATAATAAAACTCATCATGGATATAGTTTTTTTTTTTTTTTTTTTAATGTTTATTTTTGAAAGAGAGAGCATGAGCAGGGGTGGGGCAGAGAGAGAGGGAGACATAGAATCTGAAGCAGGCTCTGCATTGTCCGTGCAAAGGCTGCTGGGGAGGCTCGAACCCACGAACCATGAGATCTTGCATGACCTAAGTCGAAGTCAGACACTCAACCAACTGAGCCACCCAGGCACCATGGATATAGTCTTTTTTTTTTTTTTTTTTTTTTTAATGTTTATTTATTTTTGAGGGATATAGTCTTTTGATAAAAGTTAGCGTTGGAATTTTTTTCTTACTTTTCATGCATCTGAAGCAGAAAGAGAGAAGTGTATGAATATTGCTCTTGTTCAGTTTCTCAGCAGCTTATAGCAAAAGAAGTGGCTGCCCTATATTAACTGCAGTGCAGCATCCTAATATTCTGACAAAAAGACACATTTGTTCTTCATTCTATGTGCTTATGTTTATATATTGTCCAGCAAATATAATGTAAATTAATAGCAGGTTAAGTAGGTAAATTTTATTTGGTTCAAACACTAAGTGAAGAGTATAAAATATGTGTACAGAATTTAAAAATAGTGTATTTTTTAATTACCTAGTTAATGTAGTTGAATTAATCATTGTTTTCCTTTGTTAATGCTTATAAAAATTTTCTGTACTAAGTCATAAGGCTATGTTCATAGATTATCTTTTTAAATTTTCATAGTTTTCTTTCATATTTAAGTTTTAGTCTGCTCGGAATTTTATTGGTGTGAGATAGATGTTTGACTTCATTTTTTCCCCATTTGATCATCACTTGTCTCAGAACCCTTTAGTGAAGACTCCATCCTCTTCTTGCCAGTTGATGAATTTCCACATATTTGGTACCAGTTCTAAGGCATCGTTCTAGTCTATAGGTGGTCTCTCTTATGGTATTTTCACCTGATCTTAATTACCATAGCTTTATAATAAGGAAAGTCTCCCACCTTTATTACTCAAGTGGGTCATAGTTTCATAACCCTTTGTTCTTCCATATAAACTATAAAAGCAGCTTGTCAAAGTCACACAAAATAGTGTATTTTGATAGAGATTACATTGAATTAATAAACTTTTAGAGATTTACCCATAGCAGTCTCAAACATCTTTTGTAGGATTATTTCAAGGTACTTTATATGTTTTGAAACTGTTATTTTTTTTTCTTAAAATTATGTAATTTCAGATTTATTTTTGGTGTATATTTTATATACAGTAATACTGCCAAATTCCTTTAGTCATTCAGTCATTTATACATTCTTTGAGGTTTTCCATATAAAAGAAATATATTATTTGCTAATAGTAATGGTTTTGTTTCTACCTTTCTAGTCTTTATATTTTGAAATTGTTTTCTTGCTTTACAGTGCTGTCCTGGACCTCAAAAAAATAGTTGAATAGAAATGGTGGAAGAGGGTTCACTTACCTTGTTCCCATTTCTAAAGAAAGTGCTTTTATCATTTGGTAAATGTTTTAAATAGATAACGCTTTATTTAATGTTAAGGAAATTCTCTCTAAAAATGGTGTTGGTTCGTAACTCCCTGAGGAGGTTCCAAAGTGTAATCTAAAACTGGCCCCCATGTATGGAGGGTGCCTGGGTGGCTCAGTCAGTTAGTGTCCGACTACTGATTTTGGCTCAGGTCAATGATGTCTCATGGTTCCTGAGATCAAGCCCCATGTCAGGCTCTACACTGACAGTTCGGAGCCTACTTGGGATTCTCTCTCTCCCTCCCCCTCCCCCTCCCCCTCCCCCTCCCCCTCCCCCTCCCCCTCCCCCTCCCCCTCCCTCTCCCTCTCCCTCCCTCCCCCGCCTCCCTCCCTCCCTCCCTCCCTCTCCCTCCCCCCCCCTCCTGCTCACATATGCACTGTCTCTCTAAATAAATAAATAAATAAATAAATAAATAAATAAATAAAACTGGCCCTCTGTACACAGAGGCAGCAAGAGACTGAAGAAAGAGACCACGTCAGATTGGTAGGTGGCAGGTTTCATAGGTAAGGGAACTTATGTGTACTTATGTGTGAGGATTGTCTTGGGCGGCTGCAAGATGAATAGATCTCTGTGCCAGAATGTTAAAAGTTTATACACAGACCTTAACTATGTTTAGTCATGTATGCAGGAGGCCTTAACTGGGCTCAGTCATGTACCCAGTCCAGATAGCTTCAATACCACATTTCTCTCTCAAGACTATGCAAGTGGAACACATTCCAGGAACAGGGAGGGGTGGGGAGCCTCCAGTTGCCTGGGTCAAGCTCAGGGGTCAACTGGAAGTCAAATCTTGATGACCTTCTCCCACAGTGTTGATTTATTACATATTTTTTTCTGTATTTATTGAAACCATTTTTATTTTTACTATTCTGTTAATGTGGAAGTTACAGTGATTTTCTGTTAAACCAGTTTTTCATTCTTGAAATAAATCCAGTTCAGTCATGTTATATTGCCTTTTGTGTAAATTGCTGTTTGATTTACTAATATTGTCTAGAGTGTTTTCATGTATATTCATGAGTAATTCTTTTTTCTTTTTCATACTATTTCGTGTTTTGATATCAGAGTTGGTCTAGTCTTATAAAATGTATGCTCCCTCCAATTTTTAGATATGCTGAAATTGTTAACTATGTGATTAGAATTACCTGTTTCTTGAATGTTTGGTAGAATGGTGGCTAAAATTGCCTGGGCCTGTAGTGGAGTTGAGGCGAAGATTTTTAAATACTGATCTGACATGTTTAATGTTAGAGAAGTATTCAATTCTCTATTTCATCTTAAGTAATTTATAGAAAGTTACATTTTTTCCAGAATTTGGTTCATTTCATCTAAATTTTCAAGTTTATTGGCACAAAATTTAATGTAATTTACTTTATTTTATTTTTTGGTTGGCACAAAGTATTAAATACTACTGTCTTCAACACATTTCCTGTCAATGTAGATACTTCTTTTGTTCTTTGATATTGGTTATTTGTGCCTTTTCTCATTTTTTTAACCTTTTTTTTTTTTTCTTTTTAATGTAAGCTCTACGCCCATTGTGGGCTTGAACTCAAGATCTCGAGATCAAGAGTCACATGACTGACTGAGCCAGCCAGGTGCCCTTTCTTTCTTTCATTTCTCTTTTCCCTTTTCTTTTTTTGCTTTCCTTTCCACCCCTTACATTTTTCTTACTAGATGTTTACTGACTCCTTTTTTTTTTTTTTTTTAATCCTACCAATTCTGGCCCGTTGCCTGTTTTTGTAAATAAAGTTTTATTGGGGACAGCCACACCCATTCATTTTCTTTGTCTATGACTGCTTTTGAACTTAGAAAGGCGGAATTTAAAAATTGCTACATAAACCAGTGACCCATAAAGCCTAATGTATTGTTTACCTGGCTCTTTACAGAAAAACTTTGCTTATCACTTAGCCAAAACATAATTTTTTTTTAAGTTAAAAAAGCTGTTATGCATATATAATCCAAAAGTTTTATGTAGTTAACTGAGGAAACCAGTAAGATATTAAAACTTTCTAACAGAATTTGAAGAAAAAATTCTTTCAGCCAATCAGTGGTACAGGTACAACACTGCTCTTAACACTTAATAGTCTTTTTTACCTCTTACCAAGTTTTGACTAAGTTTTCTTAACACACCTTTTGAAAAACAGCTATTATTTTCTTACTAATTTCTTCTCATTAATCTTCCTTTTATTTTATTTGAATATTATTGTCTTTTTGTTTTATTTATTTTTTTAAAAGTAAACTCTTAGAGCGCCTGGGTGGCTCAGTCTTTTGAGCATCCAACTCTTGATTTCAGTTCATGTTATGATCTCACAGTCCTGAGATCAGGATCTACCAAGCCCAGGGCCACAGCACTGGACCTGGACCCTGCTTAAGATTCTCTCTGCCCCTCCCTCACTTGCACATACGCAAATAAAATAAAGTAAGCTCTTCACGCAACATGGGGCACAAACTTACATCCTCCAGATCAAGAGTCATATGCTCTACCAACTGAGTCAGACAGGAGTCCCTGTTACTTTGTGTTTGGTTAAGTATAATCCTTAACCCATTAACTCCCAGCCGTTCCAACTTTCTAGTTTAAGCGTTCCAGGCTATAAATTTCCCTTTAATACTGCAGTTCTGTTGCTTTTAATCCTACATGTGGTCTATTTTTATAAGTTTCATTTTGCTTGAATAGAACGTAAATGTTTTTAGTTGGAAGCAATATTCAATATATTGTGGCTTGTTAATTCTTTACTGATTATTTTGTGTGCTTGATCTCTCAGGTTTTTATTTAAAGTTTACTTGTTTTGGGAGAGAGAGAAAGCGCATGTGCATGAGAGTGTTGAGTGGGGGAGGGACAAAGAGAGAATCCCAAATAGGCTATGCAGTGTCAGTGCAGAGGCCCACGCAGAGCTTGAACCCACAAAACATGAGATCATGACCTGAGCTACACAGCCACCCCTAGATCTATCAGTTATAGACAGAGGTGCTTTAGAGTATTAAGTAGTGTGATTCATCTGTTACCGAGTTTCTTCAGTTTTTGTCTTATGTATCTTGAGGACGTATTATTAGATACAAAACAGTTTAGAATTTCCTTTTATCATTACATAATGACCCTCTTTATGTTTAGTAATACTTTTTACCATTAAAATCTCGTAAGCAGTATTTTTTTATTTTTCTATTTTGACTACTTTAGTAAATATTTTTTAGGTATGTAAACAATATTTTCATAACTATTTGCCTAGGATATTTTCCATCTTTTGTTTTTCAACCTTTTTGTATCTTGAGGTTTTAGATTTCTCTTTAAACATCATCATATTTATGGATTTTGTTCTTAATCCAGTATGGGAATCTTTGACTTTTAACTGTCCTGCATAGAAATTGTTGGACTTCCTGAACCCAGCAATTGAGATTGTTTTTCTCAGTTGAGAAAAAGTCTCAGCTAGTATCTCTTCAAAAATTGTTTCTGCCTCAATTTCTCTTTTCTACATTTCTGAAACTCCAGTTAGGTAGACATTCTCACTTTATATTCTGTGTCTCTTAATTTCTTTTATATTTTGGTTATCTCTGTGTAGGATATTCTGGAAAATTTTAGTTCACCTACTCTTTAGCTTTGTTAATTTGTTAATTTGTTTAATTTGCTGTTAAATTCATTTACTGAGGTTTTTTTTTTTATTCCAGTCTCTTTTCTATTTTTATTATTTTATTTTATTTTTTATTTATTTTTTTAAGTAAGCTCTGTGCCCAGTATGGGGTTTGAACTCACATACTTGAGATCAAGAGTTGCATGTTCTGCTGACTGAGCCATCCAGGGGCCCCTCTTTTCCATTTTTTAGAGGCTCTATGTAGTTCTTTTCATGTGTCTCTTTTAGGGGGCTACTTTTTATGACCTTTTGCTCTTTACTGGTGTTATGCCACCGTTGACTTTTTTATATGTGATCATAGCAATAAAAATCTCTGCTGGATTGAGTCATGCTGTTTGTTTCCACTAGCTCTTATTCATGGTGCCTTGTTTGTAATCAAAAATCTGTGCACACTGAATTTATATTCTTCAGAACTTTGTAGGAAACTTTGAGTTTTGGGTTGACAGTGTTTTCCACAGAGAAAACATTTGGTTCTTAAGATTCTGAGGGCATTACCAGTCTGGGACTACTTTAAATTCTGAGCGTGAGGACTTTTTGACTACCAAAGTGCTATATATTCAACAAAAAATCCTACTAGATTAAGCCTGGTTTGAGGTCATGACTAATCAGGAAGGATTTCTTACCTGTTTCACTCAATGCTGGGGCACCAACTATATTTAAAATAATACTTAAAAATTTTTTATGTCCTATTTTTTTTTTTTTAACTAATTGGGTCAAATTAGGGTATGTTAGTGTGCCATACTGTTGGATGTGGAAGTCCCTGTCATAATTCTTCTGTCTGTTGGTTCATAACTCTCCCATGAGCTTCCCTGGTGTAATGTGAAATTGGTCCCTGTACTCAAAAGGCAGGGAGAGACCAAAGAAATGGGCAAACCATTCCAGGTTGGTAGGTGGCAGTTTTAACAAGCAAAGGGCACTTATGTATGAGGCTTGTCTTAGGTGGCAGCAAGATGAATGTATCTCTGCACCTGCCCACCAAATCTTAAAAGTTTGTAAGAGTCCTTAACTGGGTCCAGTCACATAAACTGTGTAGATATTTTCAGTATCACGTCACTATCTCAAGGTTATGTCCTTAGAGCAGCCTCTGGGAGCAGGAAAGGCAAGTGGAACTCACATTCCAAGGACAGGGAAGAAGGTGGGGAGCCTTTGAGTGCCCAGGGTCTATCCAGTTCACGTATCAGCTGGCAAACCTGTCTTTTTGATCACATTCCCTAACACCATCTATTACCAACCATTGTTGTCCTTTTTTTTTTTTCTTTTTTTAGTTTTTAATTTTGGTAAACACAATATAAAATTTACCCTCCTAATTTTTTTTAATGTTTATTCTTGAGAGGGAGAGAGCGAACGTGAGCAAGGAAGGAGCAGAGAGACAGGATCTGAAGCAGACTCTGTGCTGACAGCAGAGAGCCCGATGCGGGGCTCGAGCTCACGAACCGAACCGTGAGATCATGACCTGAGCTGAAGTTGAACACTTAACAAACTGAGCCACCCAGGCGCCCCTGCCCCCCAGCCTTAATGATTTTTAAGTATACAGTTCACTATCGTTAATCATGTTCACATTGTTGTATAATGGATCTCTGGAATTTTTTATTATCTTGCAAAATTGTTGTCATTTTGATCGTTTTGCAGAGTGTGTATATTGTATGTAAAAAGGCTAGGGGTAAAAACAAGATACTGAAATTATCTGCCTATTGTCTCTTGACAAAATTATGAATGATTTTTTTTTTCCTTTGTGTTTTTGTACTTTATGGTAAACATGACTTGTGTCCTTGAAAAAAACTGTTTTATATATTTAAACTGTTACTTGGAACAGTGTTAATTCTTTCATGGGAAATTTTTCTCATGACTTCAGACTTAAAAAGGTATACATAAGGGGCACCTTAAAAAGGTATACATAAGTTGCACGGTTGAGCGTGCAACTTCGCCTCAGGTCATGATCTCACGTCCGTGGGTTCAAGCCCTGCATCGGGCTCTGTGCTGACAGCTCAGAGCCTGGAGCCTGCTTCAGATTCTGTATCTCCCTCTCTCCCTGCCCATCCCCTGCTCACGCTCGCTCTCTGTCTCAAAAATAAATAAACATTAAAAAAATTTAAAAAGGTGTAGGTAAAAGACCAAAATACATTATTTCGTTTGTGGGTTTTCTTCCCCCCGCGCCACCTTTTTTTAAAGAAATACTTACCTCAAGCTTATTTAACTTGGTCTTATGATTTGTAGCAGGATTAACATGGCTTCAGCCTATTTAATTACCAACTTTCCTAGGATGGCTGAATTAGCCATGATCAACTGGAATGCTAACATATCTCACAGTTTAAGGCTTCTCTTCCTTGCTCATCATCTACTTCTATAAAAGGACTACATTTTATGTACCTTGAGTCAAAACTGAGTAATACAGCAAATGTGAGTTTTTAAAAGGTTGCTTTGGCTCTTTATATTTTTGTAAAAGATCTTTAAGCTAAATTATGATATGAGAAAACAACGCATGGAATAAGTATAAGTTATATGCCACCTACTGCAAGAAGGAGGAATAAGATTATTTGCTTAATTGTATAAAGAAGCTCTGGAAAGCTATACAGATTCTTATTCATACTGGTTATGGAGATGGAGTTGGACTTATCACTGTTTTATCTTATTTTTGAATTATGAATATTAGCTTTTGTAAAATAGTGAAATATTGAGAACTTAGAAATAAACTGATCTCATTTTCTCACATAAAATAAAAATGTAATACCTCATGTGTATGGTAATTATTTCCTTCCTTAAGCCAGTAATCTGCAAACTGTAGCCCACAGAGCAATCCTCATTTCCCTCTCTTTTTGTAAAGTATATTGGAACACAGCCATGTATATTTGCGTATGTGTTATCTGTGGCTGTACTTTTCAGCTACAGTGGCAGAGTTGAGTAGTTGAAACAGACACCTTATGGCCTGCAATAATTATTAACTGATTCTTTACAGAAAAACTTTGCTGACCCCCTGTGTTAGATCTTATTTTTAAATTTTCAGTAGTAGAACCCTTTGTTCACAATCATTTTTATATGGACTTCTGTTATTAAAATATATGGTTATACTTACAGAAGTGAGGTTAGGGGACAGGTTGGTTGAACCCTGCCTACTCACCTGCCTCCCTCTCTTTTTTTACCCTCCATTCTCCAGCAGCTGTTTCTTGAGGGGAATTTGAGGAACCCCCGGGGTTCTAAGGAGTACAGTTTGAAAATGACTGCCTTACAGCAACTCTTTGAGGTAGTAAGTCTGATACTATTTTCTATTTTAGGTATTGAGAGACTCGGCTCATTGAAGTGAGTTAGTCAAGGTTTATTAAGCAACCAGAACACAAAACAAATCCACAGTGTTTAATTGCAGAATAAATGGTCATATTTGCCTTTATATTCTATTTTATATATCATAATCATGTATTAATTGTTATTCTAAGGTGTTTTAGTAGACCTTTAACTTTTTGTACCCCCATTTTTTTTGTTCCATGCAGGTTTTTGTAAGGCAAGCTTCCTTCCTTTATTGGAATTTGCCTACACTTCTGTGCTAAGTTTTGACTTCTGTAGCATGGCTGATGTAGCCATCCTGGCTCGTCATCTTTTCATGTCGGAAGTTTTAGAAATCTGTGAGAGTGTGCATAAACTAATGGAAGAGAAGCAGCTAACAGTATATAAGAAGGGTGAAGTACAAACAGTTGCATCCACCCAGGACTTACCAGAACAAAATGGAGGCACTGTGCCTCCTGTGGCTAGCAACGAGGGGACCACAACAACATTATCTACTGAACTTGGGGATTGTGAAATTGTACTATTGGTGAATGGAGAATTGCCAGAAACTGAGCAGAATGGAGAGCTAGGACAGCACCCTGAACCCCAGGTTTCTTCAGAAGCTGAAGCCACTCTGTCACCTGCAGGCTGTATAACTGGTTCCCATCCTGAAATGGAGTCTGTTGATTTAGTAACAAAAAATGATGAGACAGAAGTAGAAACTTTAAACAGAGAAGATAGCGCACCTTCTGATATTAATCCCAAACTTTCAAAGGAGAATGTGATCAGTAACTCTCCAGAAAACAGTGATATGGGAGATGACCCATCAAGTGAAGATATCTGTGCTGAAGACATTCCAGAGCAAATGCAGAACCTTAGCCAGTCTTTAAAAGATCAGGAAAATCTAGTTGCACTGACAGCAAAGCCAGACCTTAGCACTGATGATGAAACTTACAGAAGCAGACTTCGGCAGCGTTCTGTTAATGAAGGGGGATATATCCGACTACACAAAGGAATGGAGAAAAAGCTACAGAAACGGAAAGCCATTCCCAAGTCAGCAGTTCAACAGGTATGACGAAGAGTTGAGCTTTGTAGTTTTACCTTTAAGTAAAAAGCATTCTATTCATCAACTTATTCCTGTGGTAAAATTATTTTGGGAGGAAGGGCAGTAGGTGCAGGAAAGCAACTTAATGTTTTAAATACCGGTATTAATAACGTAATGCCAGTTTGAAATATTATATGACTCGTGACTTTAAAAATCAAAATGGCTGTATTTACTTAGATTGTGTTTTCTATCCCTTACTTAGGTAGCCCAGAAATTAGTTCAAAGAGGGAAAAAAATGAAACAGCCAAAAAGGGATACGAAAGAGACTACTGAAGAAGCAGCATCCCATAAATGTGGGGAATGTGGAATGGTTTTTCAGAGACGATATGCCCTTATAATGCATACACTGAAACATGAAAGAGCTAGAGATTACAAATGTCCGGTAAGTAATTGGAAAGCTAATTAAACATGATTTATCTAACTTCATGATAAATAGAACCCAGTTTTGCTGCTTCATTGTTATTCTACTACTTGTAGTCTCTGTGTTTCTCTGTCTCCCTTATATTGCTATAAGAGTCATCTTTGATTTGTACATGTCATTTCCTTGACAAAAAAAAACAAAAACAGTGACCTGTCTTTGCTTCTTCCTGATACCCTAGTAAGACAAGAGTAAAATTATTACTGAAAAAATAAAAGCTCAGGGGTGCCTGGCATATGACTCTTAGAGCATATGACTCTTAATCTCAGGGTTATTATTATAAGTTTGAGGCCCCCCTTGTGGGTAGAGATTACTTGAAGATAAGTAAATAAACTTGAAAAAAACAATAAATAAATTTAAACAAAAATTTAAGTTCATAAAAGAGTAAAGAGGAAATCAACTATATCCTGGACCCTGATAAATGGAGGTAGTAGCTGATTTAACAGATTTAAAAGGGCTCATTCCAGGCTTTCAGTGGGGAAAGCTAAGAATCCATCTGAATTGTATTGCAGAACTACCAAATGCCTCAGGAGTTGGTGTTATAGCTACTTTGAAAGCAGAAGTGAATCTGGTTGTTAGAAAATTTTGTAAGAAGCAGTTAAGTCACAACCACTCGCCCAGCCAAAGATCCATCTTCTACTCTCTGGAAGAGCTAAAACCATGACTGTTTTGGGGAACACTGCATACAGTGTACGTGAATGTATTATACCCAAAACAAGGAAAAGGAAAACCTTATTTACTGAATATTGAAACCCTTCAAGTCCTCTGTCCCTTCTCAAGTCCCAGAATGTTAGCAGTCAGACCCTTAACCCAAAAGCAAAAAAGTTTCTCAGAGATGAGAAATCCGAAGCGCAATAACAAAGGACCTGAAGATAGTGCTGACTAAAGCCAGTGGTTGACAACTCCCCGCCACCCCCCACATACTTACACAGAAATTCCAATCAATTTTTTAACATTCTGAAAGATGAGTAGATATCAGGGATCATCAGATTCAGGAATAAATATTTCAAGGAAAACAACTTTGAAGAATCCACAAATACAAAAATCTCAGAAAAATTGGGAAATAGACTAAATCTCTCAGAAATAATGCAGAAGACCAGTTAGAAAATGAAAGTGAAGGAATTTAGAGAATTGGTGTAGGATGTCTAATATCCAGATAACACCAAAAAGAGAACACAGAGATCAGGAAATCATTGGTGCAATAAAGAAAAATATCAGAATTTAGAAGTTTCCTTATGGGGGCACCTGGGTGGCTCAGTTCAGTGTTCAACTCTTGGTTTCGGCTCAGGTCATGATCCCAGGATTGTGGGATTAAGTGCTCCACGCTACAAATGGAGCTTGCTTGGGATTCTTTATCTCTCTCCCTCTCCCCTGCTTGCGCTCTCTCCCCCTCTGCCCCCTCTCCTGCTTCCTCTCTCTTTCTCTAAAATTAAAAAAAAAAAAAAAAAAAAAAAAAAAAAAAAGTGGTGAAATAGGGCATGTTGCAGGCCCTGAACCATGGATGGAAGTAAATCTATATCAAGATAAATTATGAAATCTTCTAATTAAGGGACAAAGAAAAACTCATAAATAACAATAGAGAAAACAGATGGTCAGACTCATAGAAAAGGTAAAGATCAGAATGGCTTCAGGCTTTTCAACAGCAACAGTGGAAGCTAAAAGACAAAGAAAAGCATAATGTCTTTAAAATTCTAAAGGGCACTGATTTCTAACTTAAAATCTGTAACCAAACTATGAGTTATTTGTGATGGTAGATAAGAACAGTTTCAGACATGCAAGGTCTCAAAAGTTTTACCTCCCAGACTCCCTTTCTCAGGAAGCTATTTGCAGAGGTGTTCCACTAAAGTGAGAAAGACCTGGGAAACCGGGAAACATGGGGTCCAATTCTACAGAGTCCAAGCATAGGAAACAACCAGTCCAGGTTGGAGCAGGACAAAATGCTTTGAAGGAGATCTCTTTCATAGGTGATGTCTTTAAATCTCCCCTCAGTAGACAATTGAGGGAAAGGTTTCGTGATGAATAATCAGTAAATACAAACAGAAATAAGCAAAACAAAACAAAAAGAAGGGAAAGAGAATCATAGTGTACTCTGTGGCCCAGCTGTAATAGTAATTACATCATTGAAAAAATGTGAATGTAGAAATTAATCAAAACTACAACATAGCTGTATTGAGAAAATAAGGTAATAGGTCTGCATATGTGTAGGGAGTGGAGGGGTGAAGGGAGAGAGTCATCATCCATTATTCATGTTACTTAGAGTTACCAAGGTAAGCAAGCATCATGAGAGAGTTAAAAAACAATGGCAGAAATAGAGCAAGAGACGAGTTTTATTTATTTAAAAAAATTAAATATTATAGGTTGTGAGCATATATAACTTTGATTTTTTTAAAAGAATGAACAAAATATTTCATGAATCCCTAACAACTACAGATTAAAATCCAAGGACCATCAGAGTTTTTTCTACTTTTCCAACCCCTAGTTTTGCTCCACCTAACAATTTGTAGTACTCCTATTGATAGCATTCTTGTTGACATCCTACCGTTCCTTCTAGATAGACCTAGTCTCCTCATTGATGCCTTTGTCTATTGCTTCAATTACTCCCTCTTCCTAAATACTTCATTCTTTCACATGTAAATCCTGTTTCTGTGGTTAGATTATAAACCTCTCCAGAGTAGAGTCTGGGTCTTTAACCCCTTTCATCCTTATGTCTGATACCTAGCATATCATCTTTTATAGAGTGTGTGGTTTTTTTGATTTATATAATTGTAACAAACGGGAACTTGAAATAGGAGTCAGGTGTCACTTAACATTTGTTATGGAACTACATTTAGACAGAATTTTATTTACTTTTCCTTTTAGTTGTGTAAAAAACAGTTTCAGTACAGTGCCTCCTTGCGAGCACATCTTATTCGACATACCAGAAAAGATGCACCCACTTCATCTTCTTCCAATTCCACGTCTAATGAGGCATCAGGAACATCGTCTGAGAAGGGGAGAACCAAACGAGAATTTATATGTTCCATATGTGGAAGGACATTACCTAAATTATATTCTCTTCGAATACACATGTTAAAGCATACAGGTGTAAAGCCACATGCATGCCAGGTAAAGCCATGACATTTACTTTGTTATGTAAAGAAAATTTGAACTTAACTAGTGATGAGACTGGTTGATTCTGGAGTCACCCTGACTCTCTGGAGTCACAGAGAATTCTGTGACTTTTTCAGTTTGTTGCCTGGTTTAAGGGAAATTCCCGGTTGTGTTCTTTGATTTGCTATTTAATTTGTTGTAATTTGAAATGAATCAGTTTAGGATGTTCATGAAACTTACTATGATTCAGAAGATGTTAGGTGAGAATAACTAGTTCGTTATCCCATTCATCCCTTTAAGCTTCAGCAGGACCTACCTGGACTGGAAAGGAACCCATGGCTTAAACAAATCTTCTTAGCAAAAATCCTCCCTAAGCTGTGTGTTCTTCTCTAGAGCTGAGGACTGAGACTATCTGAATGCCAAAATACAGCTTCTAGCTAAGAATCCTGTGATTAGCCAGCTTTGGGCTGTTTGGAACAGTGAAAATTTTCCAGTAGCCCCTGTAGCCTTGCATATAAGTGGAACTCGTTTTTATTAATAAACAGTTTTGGAAACAATGAGTTTTTTCCCCCAGTGAAATTTTTAATGTTTCTCTCCCCCCACCCCCTTTTTTTTTTTTTTAGCTTTTTGTTAATATGAGAATAGAATAGACTCTCATGGACCCTTTATCCAGCTTCAGTGGCTATGAACACATGATCAGCTGTGTTTTATGTATACTATCCCTCACTGCCTTACTTCCCTTTCCCCTCATTTCTTTTGAAGCCAAGTCCTAAGCATCATTTTACTCATAAATTTTAAAACTGAGTATTAATTGGGCCTCTGGTCTTGTAGTGTAGCACTACTCAAAATGTGTGGTCCATGGAAGATATGTACAGAAATGGAGAGTGGACTTTTAGAAACTCTCATGGCAGTTACATTGTTGTGACATTTTTAGCATATTTAACAAAAAATGGATTGACAAAAGGAAGACTGATTCATCACAGAGTTTGAGAACCACTGTTCTAGTTTGTGTAGCAATAAATTAGTATATTTTCTTGATTAAGCTGTCATGTCTCTTAATATAAGGTATACTGTTTATTAGTCTCACAAGGACAGCATGAGGGTCTTTTGTATGGCTTTGACCTCCAGCGGATGTAAGAAAAGTAGCGATATTTGTTAAGTTCTGAGTCAGAAGATGGTCAGCCAGCTAAATATCCTTGACATTTGTTTCAGCTTTCAGTTTGTCATTTTGTTTATAATTCTTTTCTTTAAAATGACATATAGTTTCTCTAGCCTCATTCTTCAGAAACAGCCCCGGTTTCTCTTTTCTGTTTTACTGGTATAAATACCTGTGCCATCTTAGGTCTGTGGAAAGACTTTCATCTATAAACATGGTCTAAAATTGCACCAGAGTCTCCATCAATCACAAAAGCAGTTCCAGTGTGAACTATGTGTTAAGTCATTTGTTACCAAACGGAGTCTTCAAGAACATATGAGTATTCACACAGGTAATGAGAAATTTGTATTAACTTAGCTACCCATTATATACCATAATTCAGTTAATTATTGTGCTATATATGTTTTAGAAATTATATTGATACACTAACGGCTGTGTGTGTGCAGTTTTTTTCATTAAGGCTGGGGTGCCTGGGTGGCTCAGTCAGTTAAGTGAGTTCAGCCCAGGTCATGATCTCACATGTTCATGAGCTTGAGCCCCGTGTCAGGCTCTGTGCTGACAGCTCAGAGCCTGGAGCCTGCTTCAGATTCTCTCTCTCTCTCTCTCTCTCTCTCTCTCTCTTCCCCTCTTCCACTTGCGTTCTGTCTCATTCTCAAAAATAAACATTTAAAAAAATTCAAATTAAGGCTAAAAAGTGTTCTTTAAATCTAGTTTAGAGCTATCTTATTGGTATAAAAATAGTCATTGTTTCCCTCAGTGTAGCAAAATGTGTACTCACTAGTGAATCATGCATAATTTAGATAATGTCGCCATGGCTAGTGAAGGGTAGATATCTGCTCTAGAACTTGCGTTCAACTCTGTATTATTATAATCCAGATGATTATGCAAGCGTGTCACGTTCTTTGGGTAGTGGTAGTAGCCTTGCTAGTACTGTAGTTGAGAAGAAACAGAAGATTTTGACTTGGCTTGTTGTTGTTCTGAGAAGATGGCTGCCAAATGTTATAGCTTCTGTGTCCCTTTGGTAAAGTAACTTCTGAAGTGTAACGTAAAGTATTCTGTTGGAAGAGCACCTGATTGCTGGATTTGTGACATGTTTTTTATTTTTTATAGGAGAGTCCAAGTACCTTTGCTCAGTTTGTGGAAAGTCTTTTCACAGGGGCTCTGGCCTCAGCAAGCACCTAAAGAAACACCAGCCAAAGCCTGAAGTTCGAGGCTATCATTGTACTCAGTAAGTATTTAATACACAAACTATTCAGTTTCCTTGTGTTTCTTCATAGGTTTATTTGAAAATTGTTTTCAGAAGAAAATATTTGAGGTAGCTATAGTTGATAATACTATTATATAATTGAAATTTGATAAAGGAGTAGAACTTAAACATACATACACACATATATATACATATATCTGACGTGATGGATACATTAACTAAATGGGAGGAATCCTTTCACAATGGATATATGTATCAAACCATTATGATGTGCATTTCAGATATCTTACAATTTTATAACTTGATAAACCTGAAAAAAACTGTTTGAAGATAATATTCAGTTGTTACTTATTTTTTATTTTAATGTCTTTAATGCCTAGATATTGCTATTTATGGTTTTTAAGTTTTATTTAGATATCCTATACCATGTAAATCACTCACTTGAAATACTTTAAAGACATTCTTCAAACGTACTACTTGGAGGCAGAGATTGTAGGAAGTGAGAGCCCCCAGTGCGAGCCAGAGATTTTTTTCTAGGTTGTTCATCTAAAGTGCTAAGCCGTCTGCTAGTTTTTCCTCTCTTTAGACTCTTTTTCTTCTCTTCCTCTTTTTATTTTCCAAAGCATCTTGAAATCTCTTTTATAATTGAGGTAAAACTCACAAAAAATTCATCATTTTAAAGTGTACAGTTCACTAACTTTTAGTACATTCGGTACATTGTGGAAATATCACCACTGTCTGATTCCAGAATGCAGGCCCTTTTGGGGGGATACTTGAGGGAGTCACCGGTTAGGTCAAAAGAGACCAGCACAGTTCTTTAAGAAGAAGTCCCTCTGGCACCAGGAGCCCATCATGGGAATGCAGTCTTCATGGCTGCTGCTCAGCTGAGAAGCAGGGAAAGGGGATCAGGGGAGTTCAGATGCTACAAAGCTCTCTCACAAGATTTAATGATTTTTTTTTAATTTTTTTTAACGTTTATTTATTTTTGAGACAGCATGAATGGGGGAGGGTCAGAGAGAGAGGGAGATACAGAATCTGAAGCAGACTCCAGGCTCCGAGCTGTCAGCACAGAGCCCGACACGGGACTGAAACCCACAAACTGGGAGATCATGACCTGAGCTGAAGTCGGATGCTTAACTGACTGAGCCACCCAGGAGCCCCTGATTTTCTTTTTAATTAAACATTTGCCTGGCCACTGTACACTTTTAATCCCTTTCTGGGGTTCTAATAAAATTGATCCTCATAGTTTTGGCTAGTTTTGGCCACTTCTTTTGTGAGCTTGTGGGGTTTCCTACTCTGCCATATTTTCTTTTCTCACTTTTATTAGTTTTATTATAAAAAAAATTATTTTAGGAGTGCCTGGGTGGCTCACTCGGTTAAAGGTCCGACTTCAGCTCAGGTCATGAACTTGCGGTTTGTGGGTTTGCATTGGGCCCTGTGCTGACAGCTCAGAGCCTGGAGCCTGTTTCAGATTGTGTCTCCCCTCTCTCTCTGTTCCTCCCCTGCTCATGCTCTGTCTCTCAAAAATAAAGGTTTAAAAAAATTTTTTTAATAAAATTGTTTTATTATTAATAGATTTTTAGTTGCAAGTGAAAGAAAACACTACCTAAACTGGCCTGAATGAAAGGTGGTAAAATCTAGGGAGTTTGAATAGTTTAATGTAAACTAGATTCACATCTGTTAGCACTTGGTCTCTGAGGCTCTGTGGACATGGCAGTAGCAATGGTTTCAGCCTCACATCCTCTCGACTCCCAAATTGTCAAGCTGCTTTTCTGGTAGTTCCTATACAGGTTCTGAGATCGACGCCCATTGGATCTAGTTAAGTCATTCGATTATCCCTGGATCAGTAATTATAGCCAAGGGAATGCTGTGCTCTGATTGACTCAGGCCTAAGACAATTGCTCCATCTTTATGGTCGATGGTGAGGCCTACTCCAAACACATGGACGGAAAATGGGCGAGGATAAAAAGGGAGATCAGATGGGGTTTAGGGAGAGAAAGAAAATAAATGTCTTATACAATAGCCTTTGAGAGCTCTGCATGGTTCTTTCTAAAATGTTTCTAGTACTAGAAACAAAACAAACCAGCAAAGGGAAAAAAAGGGTGTGGGGCAAGCCGAGAAACAGACTCTTAACTATAGAAAACAAACCAAGGGTTACTAGAGGGGCCGTGGGTGGGAAGATGGGTTAAATAAGTGATGGGGATTAAGGAGTGCACTTGTTTCGATGAGCACTGGATGTACAGAGGTTTTGAATCACTATATTGTACCCCTAGTATCACATTGTAGGTTAATTCACTGGAATTTAAATAAAAACATTAAAAAGTAAAATGTCTCTAGTAGTTAAGAGCTAAAAGAACTTAAAACCTTGAAGCCTTTACTGAAAGATTGGAATAGTAGCGCATTCTTGTGTTTTCATTTGGGATCATTTTCTAGAGTTATAAAACCCAAAAATATACTGAGTCTTGGAAATTTGTTTAAAAAAATAATACAGTGATCTGATCGAGTGCTTGAATTTTATTATTGCAGATGTGAAAAAAGTTTCTTTGAAGCTAGAGATCTTCGTCAGCACATGAACAAACATCTTGGTGTGAAGCCATTCCAGTGCCAATTTTGTGATAAGTGCTATAGTTGGAAGAAAGATTGGTATTCCCATGTGAAGTCTCATTCTGTCACTGAGCCTTATAGGTAGGTAGATTGGAGCAGGATCTGAACTTAATTGAGATGTATGTACTTGGATTAATTTTTTTGTATGCTGGTGCTTTGGAAAAAATAATTTAGGTCCCCCCCCCCCCATTATAGGTGTAATATATGTGGCAAAGAATTTTATGAAAAAGCATTGTTCAGAAGGCATGTAAAGAAAGCTACCCATGGAAAAAAAGGAAGAGCGAAGCAGAACCTGGAACGGGTATGTGAACAATGTGGAAGAAAATTCACTCAGCTAAGAGAGTATAGGAGACACATGAACAACCATGAAGGTAACTATACTTCATACTGTGTATATATGTAAATAGAATAAAAAGCCAGTCTAATAGTGATTCCCCCTTTACCAGCCTTCTTGCCTGTTACCTCACCTTCCTTGACAAGAGATGAATTCTAGATTATGTAAGATTTATTCACGTGATTGAGGTGATCCTGAACCTGGATACCTGATTGTTGTGTATGTAGATGGATTCCTTTTTTAGTGAGCTTAATATTGTAGGTTAGCATTTTTATGCTGAACTGGGCTATTTGAAGCTTGTGTTTCCTTATCCTAAGATTACAGGATTGCTGGGAAGGTTAAGTGAGACTGTTCATGGAATCAGAATTGCCTGTCAGTAACTTGTATCTCTGGGAACACCTCTCTCTCTTAATAGGAGTTAAGCCATTTGAATGCTTAACATGTGGAGTAGCTTGGGCTGATGCCCGATCTCTAAAACGCCACGTCAGAACGCATACTGGTGAACGGCCCTACGTCTGCCCTGTATGTAGCGAAGCCTACATAGATGCTCGAACCCTCCGTAAACATATGACTAAATTCCACAGAGATTATGTGCCTTGCAAAATTATGCTGGAAAAAGATACCCTTCAGTTTCATAACCAAGGAACTCAAGTGGAGCATGCTGTTAGTATCTTAACAGCAGACATGCAGGAACAAGAAAGCAGTGGTCCTCAAGAACTTGAGACTGTGGTCGTGACAGGAGAGACCATGGAAGCCCTCGAAGCCGTGGCAGCTACGGAAGAGTGTCCATCAGTATCTACGCTTTCTGACCAAAGTATTATGCAAGTGGTTAATTACGTGTTGGCACAACAGCAAGGACAGAAGCTGTCTGAAGTTGCAGAAGCGATTCAAACTGTCGAAGTAGAGGTGGCACATATTTCAGAAACAGAGTGAATACAGTCTTGGAGAAAAAAAGAAGGGTCATAGCATTGTATACTGAACTCACAGAACATTTGTTTACAGTACTGTGCGACTGTCTGCCTAGAGCCTGTATGTCAAGGCTCTGGGCTCTTGGGTGAGGTTTTAACACTTCTAAACGATTTGTCTGGCTGATAGGTTCTGTTGAAAAGTCCATTTACTGTAAAGAAGTTGAAAACAAATGTACTTGATGGCATTGGTTTATCATGGTGTACTTTTTATGAATTGATGTTTATAAAGGACTGTACTGAATTAAAAACTGTATAGTTTCACTTGCATTTTGACATGATCATCTACTTTGAGTTTAAAAGGCTGTACTAGTCAGATTTTCTTCTTTTATTCTCAAAATAAAATTTCATTTGCCCTGTTTATAGGTCTAAAAAAAATTCTAATATAAAGCATTTTAGTAGGATGCATAGGTACATTACATTTTTAAAATGCTTCAGGTCTGTGATTCTTGACTTACTATTTATTTTAACCCCTTATAAGTCAGGGATTTATTCTGTTTTAAAGCACTTAATGAGTTACATGTTGTAATCAAGTTTGCACAGTATACTTATCTATATGGGGAGCCCTTAAATACATAGCTGATTTTTAAAATGCATGAAATGCCTATTAAAGCCTTACTATATACTATCTCTTCAAGGCAAGTAAATTGACCACAAGCAAAGAACACTGTTACTAAACAACTGTTGATGGGAAATTTCTTCTTGATAACATGGGACAATAAATGAAAAAAAAAAAAAAAATCTCATTCTTTTGCTGAAAGAATGAACAAGTTAAAACTAGATTTGGTATGTTTGCAGCTTTTGTATCATGTTTAATTGTTCAATTTTGTTGAAAAACTGCAATTTAGAAATAGGATAGCAATATAGACATCTAAAGCTGTCCTGAGGATACCATATAATTGTTGAGTAACTTCAGAATAGTGAAGTCTTCAATTCAGCCCTCATTATAGTATACTACTCAAAGAAATTGATTATGGTCCACCAAATTGTTGGAAGTAAATTATTTTTAAAAGTTCCCTGTAAATTATATTAATTTGTGTGTTTGATTTTTAAATTCCCACTTCTAGAAGCTATCCAGTTTTCTGATTTTCAAAATAACCATAGGGAGATGCCACATTTCTCTCCTGTGGGAAGCTACCACTCAAACTATAATTGTTAAAATTAAACTTTTTAAGTATTAGCAGCTAATATAAGGTGTAAAATGAAAATAAAAGCAAATCACATGTAAATCATTCCTAAAGCACAAGAAAAGAATGTGCCTTGATGTACATATATTATTAAGATACTTATTCCAGTTTACTTTCAGAATAGCTTAAAAGATAAAGAATAAATGTGATGCCATGCATGCATTCTACCTGCATATGTAATATTTGCATTTGCAAATTTCCCATTGTCTCTATAGCTGTGTGGCTGACTTTTGAATTTTAAGTGAATTGACATACAGTCTATAACTTTACAATGGCTGCTTGTTTATTGTATCTTTCAGTTAGTGAAAATGTGTTTCAACCTGACTAAAATTTGGAATTGTGTCTTTTATGTTCCATCCTCACTGTTACTTGATTTAGTTAATTGTAAAAGACCGTTGATGTATGTCAAAAATATGTAAATAAAAGATGTCGAATCTTGTTTAAAAGCATAAGCTTTGGAGTTGAGCTTGTCACTATTTTCAAATTATAAATCAGTGGGCGTTATTTGATAGGTTGATTCAGTTTTACAGTGGCATGGGGGGATCTTCTCTGTTTACAGTTCCTTTTTAGAAACACACACTGTTTTGTTGCTGTCAGTGACTTTCCCCATTGGGCACTCCCAATTATCACTACTGCTGCTAAGCAGTTTGAGTCTTTGCTGTTAGTCACTGAAATGTATATGTTGT
This sequence comes from Panthera pardus, assembly GCF_024362965.1. Taxonomy (NCBI): domain Eukaryota; kingdom Metazoa; phylum Chordata; class Mammalia; order Carnivora; family Felidae; genus Panthera; species Panthera pardus. The sequence continues at coordinate 48,863,721 of NW_026526721.1, read as the reverse complement.
TGATAGAAATGAATTAATTTTCTAACACGGGTTTTAATCTGTTTTATTAAAAGTGGCTCACAGAATTTCAGAAGGTTGCCCGAACTGCTGGGCTTACAGCTAATCCAAACCTTCATTCAGTGTTTTGTGATTTTTAATAGCATTGGTGTAAACTATCTGTGCATGCATGATATTTCCTGCTCATGATTCTTGTCAAAACTGTAATCTCTTGGGAGTTCCTAAATTTACATCTAATGTTTGGAACATACACAATAAAAGCCTTTCCTTCCCCTGATCTTGTGGAGCAAAGGTACATAAGTAACTTATTTAATCAGTTTAAATATATCATGCTTGGGGTCCCTGAATGACTTGGTTAAGCTTCCAACTCTTAAGCTCAGGTCATGATCTCATATGGGATTGAGACCTATATGGGGCTCTGCCCTTGGCAGTGCAGAACCTGCTTGGGATTCTCTCTCTCTCACCCTTTGTTTCCACCACCCCCCCCCCCCCATTTTGCTCTCTTTCTCTCTCTCAAAATGAATATTTAAAAATATGCTTATAAAGTTTAAATACTGCTGTTTATCGGATTTTTTCTCGAGAGTTTTATAAATTTTAGAGTATGAACTCCTCTCCAATAGAGCCTTATATTTAGGAAGCCTGTGCCACCCACCTAGGTTGAGGGTGGGTCCTTCCAGATCAATTTTTTGTTTACTTCTGCTAGGTGTCTCCAGGAATATCAGTGGTTAGGTACTATGGTTTCTTGGACCAGTGCCTGTAAATTTGAACTTCAGGCGAGTCTGAGGGCAAATTCGTTGTTCTAAATCTTCAAGGGAGACCTTTTGCCCACTGAGAGCCCAGCCTGGGACAGACAAATTCACATATCTGCCTACGCTAGGGAACTGAGTTTCTTTTCTTTTTTTCTTTTTTCTTTTCTTTTCCTTTCTTTTTCTTTTTTTTTCTTTTTTCTTTTCTTCTTTCTCCCTTTTTTTCCTTCTCTTCCTTTCCCTTCTTTGTGTATTTTGAGAGGGAGGAGAGAAAGAATCCTAAGCAGGCTATACATTGAACACAGAGCCTTGTTGGGTTGAGGGGGACGGGGTAGACCTTGATCTCATAAACTGTGAGATCATGACTGAAATCAAGAGACATTTAATGGACTGAGCCAGCCAGGTGCCCCTGAACTGAGTTTTTTCTTAATTGTTCTTTCATTGAAGATGTAGTTCTTAAGTGGTCCCAGGTTTGGGGGGGGGGGGGGGTTGTTTTTGTTTTTAATTTTAAAGTAGGCTCCATGCCCAACGTGGGTCTTGAAATCCTGACCCTGAGATCAAGAGTCACATGCTCTGCTGACTGAGCCAGCCTGGTGCTCAGTTGTCTCAGTGTCGTGTGGAATTCCTTTTTCCAATTTCTGTAGACCTAAATCCTGATGTTTCCTTTTAGCTGTCAAAAGCCAGCCTCTCTGAAACGGCCAATCTTATCTGTCACAAGGCTACTACCGGTTTAATTCAGTTTCCTCTTATTTGGGGACCCTAGAACACTGCATTTCTTATAAACTTAGTACTATGATTTTCAAAGGAGTTTGTTACATTTTATCTAGTGGAGAGTTTCAGGTATTTTAATCTCTTCCAAACTCTGGAAACCAAATCATGTTGTTTCTTTATATATTTTCCCCTCTGTTTACTCTTTACTTCCAAAAGTTTTATTTCTACCCTCAATACCTCTTTCATTTCCCCTCATCTTAGCTACCGTTTCTCATAACCTTGGTGTTCCTCAACCTGATCTGCAACTGTTCTTAATTATATATTCATTTTAAAAATTATGTTTCTGGGGGCACCTGGGTGGCTCAGTTAAGCGTTTTTTTTTTTGTTGTTGTTGTTTTTTTAAAGTTTATTTTGAGAGAGAGAGCAAGTGGGGTAAGGAGAGAGGGAAAGAGAATCCCAAGCAGGCTCCATACTGTTAGCACAGAGCCTGATGCAGGGCTCAAACTCAAACCGTGAGATCATGACCTGAGCTGAAATGAAGAGTTGGACACCTAACCAACTGAACCAGCCAGGCACTCCTGAGTGTCCACCTCTTGATCTTGGCTCAGGTTATGATCTCACGGTTTGTGGGTTCGAGCCCTGCACTGGGCTCTGCACTGACAGCATGGAGCCTGCTTGAGGTTCTCTCTCCCTCTATCTCCCCATCCTATCTCTCTCTCTCTCTCAAAATATTTATTTATTTATTTATTTATTTATTTATTTATTTGTGGGTGCCTGGCTGGCTTGGCCAGTAGAGCATGAAACTTGACCTGAGGGTCATGATTTCAAGCCCTATGTTGGGCATGGAGCCTACTTTAAAAAAACAAAGACTAAAGAACACCTGGGTGGCTCAGTCAGTTGAGTGTCCCGACTCTTGATTTTGGCTCAGGTCATGATCCCAGGGTCATGGGATGAAACCCTATATCAGCCCCCATGCTGAGCATGGAAACTGCTTGAGATTCTTTCTCTCCCTCTGCCCCTCTCCCCTGCTCGATCTCTTTCTCAAAAAATAAAGAAAATGATAAAGATTGAAAAAAAATTTCCATGTTTATTTGAGAGAGCACGAATGGGAAGGGGCAGAGAGAATCCCAGGCAGGGTCTGCACTGTCAGCTCAATCTCATGAATGTGAGATCATGACCTGAGACAAATTCAAGAGTCGGATGTTTAACCAACTGAGCCACCCAGGCGCCCCTAAAATTATATTCCTTATACTAGCATTTACAGTTGGTTCTTCATAGGTGCTTATTCCTGCTTCCCTTTTCCATTCATCTTATCTTGCTGGTTGGATGTATTATGTTCATTTTAAATTCTTGCTGTGTTCTTGTGCTCTGCAAAAAATTACATGTGTATACCACAACTTCACATTCTACCACTGATGGATGTTTGGGTTATTTTCAGTTTAGGGTTCTCCTGAAGAATGCTGTAAGGACCATTTTTATTTCCTTGGCATTTATGGGTATGCTTTTCTGTTGGGTACATGACTTACAGTAGAATCTGAGGTACTTGGATTTATGAACGAAAATATTTTCCAAAGAGATTATTCCAGTTACCCTCACCAGTGGCGGCTGCTCAGTGTGCTTGCTTACTCACTGTGTGCTGTTCTGAGATGTCTGTGCTTCGAATCCCATGTCGTTTTAATTTACACTGCCCAGATGACTAATAAAGCTGAACACCTTTTCATATATTTGCAGGCCGTTTAGATATCCTTGTTGTGAGGTCATTGAATATCCTACCCATTTTGTAATTAGATTATCTTTTTTCTCTTTCAGAAAACAAGCCATTTGTTACTGTTTTACAATTGCCATCTCCCATTTTAGAGCTTGTCTCTTCATTCTCTTAATGATACCTTTTGGTGAATGTAAGTCTTTAATTTTAAGGTAGTCCCAATTTATAAATTTATGCCCTTTTACAAAATCTTTCCCTGCCCAAAGATCATTGTAATACTTCCCAATCTTACCTTTTAAAAGTTTTCTACTTTTGCCTTTTGTATTTAGATTTATAATCCATCTGAAGTAGAGGTATGTGTCAAGCTTTTTTATATGTGTAGATTTCCAGTTGTGTACACAATTTTCTGAATACGCTGATTTTTTCCATTGTTCAGGAATGCCATCTTATAAATCAAAGGTCCATGCGTATGTAGATTTCTTTCTGGAATCTATTCTGCCTCTTTGCTTTATTTCTATATTCTTGCACCAATTCTTTGCAATACCAAATTGCAACAATACTGAATCCTTACAGTAATTAGGACCACACTGTCTTAGTTTCTTAATTATTGTAGGTTTACAATAATTTTGATATCTGATAGAGTAAATCCTCTCACTTTACTCTTTTTTCAGATTGTCTTGTATGCTGTCTCCCTGTAAAGTCTATAATGAACTTACCAATTTCTGTAATAAAATCCTGTTGGGATTTTGACTGGAATTGCATTGAACTTATAGAGATCAGTTTGGAGAGAATTGATATATTTATAACTGAATTTTCATTCCATGAACATATTTCTTCACTTATGTAAGTCATCTTTAATATCTCTCAAAATGTTTTACAGTTGGTGTAAACATATTAGATATATATTTATGCAATTGTGAATGCTATTTTTTATTTTTCAGTTTGTTGGCGTATAAAAATACAAAACACTTTTGTATATTACGGGAACTTTCATCTGATAAATGCTGTGTACAAAACCACAGCAAAACATTCCAAAAGATGAAAACTGGTTAAAATTTTCTGACATTGGAAATAAGACATTTTATCCAACAACCTTTCTAAATTCCCTTATTAATTTCGATAGTTTTGACTGTCTCCATACCCAGTTATGTTATCTGCAAATAAGTTTTATTTCTCCTATTCCAATTCTAGCTTGCCTTATTGACCTCTATAGGACTTCTAATACAACGTTAAGTAAATGTGACCATTGGAATCCTTATCTCTTTTCCCATCTTGGAGTGAAAATCTGAGATTAACATGGTGAAGTAGATAGCTTCAGAATGGGGGCTTATTGCCAGAAAAACTGACCATGTGATTAGAGTTAGAACTTTTAGCCCCATCTCCCAACCTCCAGAGGAGGGGAGAGGGTCTCCAGCTCTGAATTGAGTAATTTTTTTTTTAATGTTTATTTTACAGAGAGAGAATGCAAGCGGGGGAGGGGCAGAGAGCGAGGGGGACAGAGGGTCTGAAGTGGGTTCTGTGCTGACCACAAAGAGCCCAATGCAGGGCTTGAACTCACAAACCGTGAGATCATGACCTGAGCCGAAGTCAGCTGTTTATTAACCGAGCCACCCTGGTGTCCGTTGATTAATTTATTCTTTAAAAATGTTTATTTTCAGACAGAGAGTGAGCACTAGCAGGGGAGGGGCAAGAGAAAGGAGAGAGAATATCCCAAGCAGGCTCTGTGCTGTCAGTGCATAGCCTCCTGTGGGGCTCCATCTCAAGAACCATGAGATCATGACCTGAGCCAAAATCAAGAATGGGTCGCTTAACTGACTGAGCCACCCAGGTGCCCCTTAATTCATTAATTTAGTTAACCATGCTCATGTAATGACACCTCAACAAAGCTTGAAGAGGCTCAGAGAGCTTCCTGGTTGCTGCACATACTGATGGACTAGGTGGGTGTCACACCCCAACTCCATAGGGATAGAAGGTCCTGTGCTCCTTGCTTCCAGACCTTGCACTATAGGTTTCTTCCACCTGGCCATTCCCGAATTGTATTCTTTATAATAAAACTGTAATTTTAAGTATAGCACTTTTAGTGACTTCTTTGAGTTGACTTCTTTGAGTTGTTCTAGTAAATTATCAAAGGAGGAGCTCCAGAGAAGCCCCCGAATTTGTAATCAGCCAGGCAGAAGAGTGGGTGGTTTGGGGATATCCAAGACTCGCAGCTGGCATCTGAAGTGGATGCAGTCTTGTGGGACTGAGCCCTTAACTTGTGGTGTGGGGTCTGTGCTAACTCCAGGTGGTGTCATAAATGAATTGTATGTAAAAGTCTGTGGTATGTGAACTAAGGACCACTCCTTCCCCAACTACCTCAGCTCGGGGAATTGAAGACGCCACTCCAGACTGCCGCATCCAAGATTACAGGACTCACTCTCCCACCAGCTCCCAGTTGGAGGGCTATCTTCCTGGGAGGTTCAGGCCATCAGTCTTTCACATCCTGCTCCCAGCTATCTGCTACTGAGATAAGGTCTGGTATGTGTAGTTGAAAGCTGGCGGCTCCCTTCTTGCTCCCAGCTACCACTTGTGGAACAAAGGTTCCACCTTGGGCAAAGTGAGCTGAGAAGATTGAAGCTCTGACCACTGTTGTCTCTGTTCATGAGGTGGTGGTTGCCTTTCTTAACAAACTTTCATAGATTTTTCTTGAATAGATGTCCTTCATTTGCTGTTTGATCATTTCCAGAGACTTTAAATGGTTGCTTTTATTTCTGTTCTTACAATTTTCACTGGTTTCACTGGGAAGCATGTTAGCACAACTCCTCATCTGTCATACAAGAAGTTGATCCTCCTCCAAGACATTTTCAATATTTTAGGGGCACCTAGGTGGCTTGGTCAGTTAAAGTTCATGAGATAAAGCCCCATGCCAGGCTCTTTGCTGACAGCACAGAGCCTGCTTGGGATCCTTTCTCTCCCTCTTACTAGGCTCCTCCCCCACTTGCTCATACATGCTCTCTTTCTCAAAGTGAATAAACATTAAACATTTTTAAAAACCGTTTTCAATATTTCAGTGTTCTTTTCAGGCGCACATGTAACATTCTTCAGGATAGATCACGTTAGGCCACAAGATTCAATAATTTAAGAAGACTGAAATTGTATCAAGTAACTTTCTGACCACAACTGTATGAAACTAGAAATTAATTACAAGAAAAAAAAAAACTAGAAAAAACATAAACACATGGACACTAAACAATATGCTACTAAAAAATATATGGGACAACAGAGAAGCCAAAGTAGAAATAAAAAAATACATGGAAAAAAAGAAAATGGAAGTACAACACTCCCATAAATCCTTGGGATGCAGCAAAAGCAGTTCTAGGAGGAAAGTTTATAGCAATACAGACCTACCCTTAAGAAATAAGAAAAATCTGGGGCATCTGGGTGGCTCAGTTGGTTTAGCGTCCGATTTCGGCTTTGGTCATAATCTAAGTTTGTGAGTTTGAGCCCCACATCAGGCTTTGCGCTGACAGCACAGAGTTTGCTTCAGATTCTCTGTCTCCCTCTCTCTCTGCCCCTCCCTGCTCCTGCATGCTAAGATAAATAGACTAACATTAAAAAACATTAAATAAGGAAAATCTCAAACCATCTAACCTTACACCTGAAAGAACTAGAAAAAGAAGAAAAAAGCCAAAGTTAGTAGGAGGGAAATAACAAACATTAGAGAAGAAATAAATGGAGAGACTAAAAATAAACAATAGATCAATGAAACCAAGACCTGGCTCTTTCAAAAGATAAACAAAATTATAATTCTTTAGGCAGAATCATCAAGAGAGAGGACTCCAATAAATAAAATAAAAAATGAGGGCTGCCTGGCTGGCTCAGTAGATGGAGTGTGTGACTCTTGATCTCAGAGTCATGAGTTCAAGCCCCACGATAGGTATGGAGCCTGCTTAAAAATAAAGTCAGAAATGAAAGAGGAAAAATAACAACCAATACCAAAGGAATACAAAGGATTATAAGAGAATAGTAAGAAAAAATATACGCCAACAAACTTGATAACGTAGAAAAATGGATCAATTCCTACAAACATATTCTTCCAAAACTGAATCAGGAAGAAATAGGAAATTTGAACAGACCAATTGTTAGTAATTAACTTGAATTGGTAATCAAAAAACTCCCAACAAACAAAAATCCAGAACCAGATGCCTTCATAGGTGAATTGTACCAAACATTTAAAGAAGGGTTAATACCTATCCTTCTCAAACTATTCCAAAAATGGAAATTTTCCAAATTCATTCTACAAGGCCAGCATTACCCAAACCAGACAAAGATGCTAAAAAAAAAAAAGAAAAAAAAATCCAAATACAACATAAAACAAACAAATGGGCCAATATCCCTGATGAACATAGATAAAAAAAACCCATCAAATATTAGCAAACTAAATTCAAAAAGATCATTCACTGGGGCACTTGGCTGGCTCAGTTTGTATAGCATGTGACTTGACCTTGGGGTCATGATTTTGAGCTCTATGTTGGGGGTAGAGTCTACTTTAAAAAAAAAAAACTGTATACATATATATATATATATATATATATATATATATATACATATATGTGTATATATATATGTATACATACATGTATATACATAAAGATCATTCATCATCAAGTGGGAAGTATTCTAGGGATGTGAGGATGGTTTAATATTTGTAAATCAATAAATGTGATACATCACATTAGCAAGAAGAAAAAAAAAGCCATATGATCATTTCAATACATGCATAAAAAGCATCTGACAAAATACAACATTTGTTCATGATGAAAATTCTCAACAAAGTGGGTTCTTTGAGGGAACATATCTCAATATAATAAAACCCATATATGAAAAACCTACAGATAACATCATATCAATGGTGACAAACTGAAAGCGTTTCCTCTAAGGTCAGGAACAAGACAAGAATGTCCACTCTCATCACATTTATTCAACATAGTACTGGAAATCAGACATGAAAAAGAAACAAAAGGTATCCAAGTTGGTAAGGAAGAAGTAAAACTGTCATTATTTGAAGATGACATGATACTATATATAGAAAACCCTAAAGATTCTACCAAAAAACTATTAGAATAAATGAATTCAGTAAAGTTGCAGGATACAAAATTAGCATGCAGAAATCTGTTGTGTTTCTAGGGGCACCTGGGTGACTTAGGCAGTTAGGCATCCATCTCTTGATTTCTGTGCAGGTCATGATCTTAGTTTGTGAGATCAAGCCCCTCATCAGGCTCTGTACTGATAGCACGAGACTGCTTGGGATTCTCTCTCTCCTTCTCTCTCTCTGCCTGTCCCCCGTTCTCTCTCTCTCTATTTTGATGGGGGTGGGGGAGAGGGGAAAATGGGTGATGGGCATTGGGGAGGGCACTTGTTGGGATGAGCACTGGGTGTTGTATGTAAGCCAATTTGACAATAAGTTATATTTAAAAATTAATTTAAAAATATAAGAAGTTTATTTTAAATAAACTTAAAATCTGTGTGTTCTCTCTTTTTTTTTTAAGTTTTAAATTTATTTTTGAGAGAGAGAGAGAGACAGAGTGCAAGCTGGGGAGGGGCAGAGAGAGAGAGAGAGACATAGAATCCGAAGCAGGTTCCAGGCTCTGAGGTGTCAGCACAGAGCCCGACACAGGGCTCGAACTCACAGGGCTCGAACTCATGAGTCATGAGATCGTGACCTAAGCCGAAGTCGGATGCTTAACTGACTGAGCCACCCAGGCACCCCTTAATCTGTTGTGTTTCTATACACCAATAATGAAGTGACAGAAAAATAAATTTAAAACATATTCCCATTTGCAACTGCAACAAAAATAATAAGATATCTAGAAATAAATTTAGCCAAGAAGGTAAAAGACCAATGCCCTGAAAACTATTGATGAAATTAAGGATGGCACAAATAAAAGGATATACTGTATTCTTTAATTGGAAAAATGAATATTGTTAAAATATCCATACCACCCAAAGCAGTCTACAGATTCAAAGCAATCCCTAACAAAATACCAAGATAATTTTTCACAGAACTAGAACAAATAATCCTAAAATTTGTATGGAATCTCAAAAGCTCCTGAAAAGCTAAAGCAATCTTAAGAAAGGACAAAGGTGGGGGAATCACAATCCCAGATTTCAAGATACACTACAAAGCTACAGTAATCAAAACAGTAAGGTACTGGCACAAAGATAGACATGTAGATCAATGTAACAGAATAGAGAGCCTAGAAATGAACTTATGCTTATATGGTCAATTAATAGAAGATATAGGAGGCAAAAATATACAATGGGAAAGATGGTCTCTTTAATAAATGGTGTTGGGAGAGGCACCTGGGTGGCTCAGTTGGTTAAGCCGTAGACTCTTGATTTTGGTTCAGGTCATGATCTCACTGTTCATGGGATCAAGCCCAGAGTCAGGCTCTCTGCTGTCAGCATAGAGCCCACTTCACATTCTCTGTCTTCCCTCTCACTACTCCTCCCCTGCCTGTATCCTCTCTCTCTGGGTCTCTCTCAAAATAAATAAACTTAAAAATAAATAAATAAATAAATGATGTTGGGAAAATTGGACAGCTACATGCAAAAGAATGAAACTGGACAGCTTTCTCCTACCACACCCAAAAATAAACTCAAAATAGACTAAAATCTAAATGTGACACCTGAAACTATAAAATTCCTTCAAGAAAGCAGAGGCATTAATCTCTTGGACATTGGCCTTAACATATTTATGGATGTATTTCCTCAAGCAAGGGAAACAAAAGCAAAAGTAAACTATTGGGAGTACACCAAAATAAAAAGCTTTTGCATAGCAAGGGAGACCATCAATAAAACAAAAAGGCAACCTAGAGAATGGGAGAAGATATTTGCAAATCCTATACCCTACTAGGGGTTTATAACTAAAATATATAAGGACGTTATACAATTCAACACCAGAAACCAAGATATTTTCCCAAAGATGATATACAGATGGGCCAACAGACAAAATACGTTCAACATCACTAATACCAGAGAAACGCAAAATAAAACCACAATGAGTAATCACCTCACACTAGTCAGAATGGTTATAATCAAAAACACAAGAAATAAGTGTTGTTAAAGATGTGGAGAAAAGGAACACTTGTGCACTGTTGTTGAGAATGCAAACTGGTGCAGCCACTGTGGTAAACAGTATGGGGGTTCCTCAAAAAATTAAACATAGAAACACCATATGATCCAGTAATTCCTGTCCAGAAGGGAGGGGCCTGGGGATAGGCAAAATATGTGAGGAGGATTAAGAGGTACAAACTTCCAGTTATAAAATAGTCATGGAGATGAAAAGTACAGCACAAGGAATATAGTATTAAAAATCTATTATTTTGGATGATCAAACTTACAGAAAAATTACAAGTAATTTTTTTTGTGAGACATTTTAACTTGTCAACCTGATGTCCCATCACAACTGAATAATTCCATGTCTTATAAAGAAGTATTGTTTTGCATACTGCAATACAGTCAGGAAATTAACACTGATACATTACTGCCATCTAATCCTCATGTGTTCCAAGTTTTCTCTAAGCTCTGCTTTAGTGGCATTCTACAAATCTGGATATGGAATTCTTTCATTATTACTGAAGATTCAAAATATTTTTAAATTTCGGGGTGCCTGGGTGGCTCAGTCGGTTGAGTGTCTGACTCTTGATTTCTGCTCAGGTCATAATCTCACGATTCGTGGGATCGAGCCTCTAGTCAGCTCTGCGCTGATAGTGGGGAGGCTGCTTTGGATTCTCTCCCTCTCTTTACCCCTCCCCCATTACCTACATGTGCTCTTTCTCTCTCAAAATAAATAAACTTTCAAAATATTTTTAAATTCTCATAATTCTTTGACATGTTATTTAGAAGAGTATTGCTCTATACTAAACATGGATTTTTAAAAGTCTTTTTATAGATTTCTAATAATTCTGTAGTCAAACATATTCTGTATATTTTCTATTCTTGAAATATGCTGAAGATTATTTCATGAACACGCACATGGTCAGTTTTTGCAAATGTTTCATAAAAATGTAAAAATATCTGGGCACCTGGATGGCTCAGTTGGTTAAGCGTCTGACTCTGGATATCAGCTCAGATCATGATCTCACTATTCATGGGATCCAGCCCAGCATTGGGCTCCACGCTGACAAAGCAGAGCCTCTTTGGGATTCTCCCTCTCCCTCTGTCCCTCCCCCACTCATGCTCGCTCTCTCTCTGTCTCTCTCAAAATAAACTTAAAAATTCTGCATTTTGGGCACTGTTTTAATGTGTCAGTTAGGTTTAAATATTACTTTTGTTGTTCAAATATTCTGTACCCATACTGATTATGTTTTGGCCTGCTTGTTCTATCGGTTACTATGAGTAGCTTATTAAAATATCCCTGTATAAATGTGAATATGCCTATTTCTCCTTTTAATTCTTACAATTTTTGCTATACATATGTATCTTAAAGTGTTATTAGGTAAATAAAATATAGAATTCTATCTTCTTAAGTGCCCTTTATAATACTCTTGGCTTCAAGTACTTTGGCTGAAATTAAAATAGCTATATCAGCTTTTCTGGCATTTACATGGTGTATTTTACCATCCTCATGCTTTCAACCTGTCCATATCAAGATCTCTTGGGATGTCTGGGTGGCTCAGTTGGCTCAGTGTTCAACTTTGGCTCAGGTCATGATCTCATGGTTCCTGGGTTTGAGCCCTGTGTTGGGCTCTGTGCTGACAGCTCAGATTCAGATTCTGTGTCTCCCTGTCTCTCTGCTTATCCCCTGCTCAAGCTCTGTCTCTCTCAAAAATAAATAAGCATTAAAAAAATTTTTAAAGGACTCTTGAATATATAGTTGCCCTTTTTTATGATTATTATTTTTAATTTTTTTAATGTTTATTTTTTTGAGACAGAGCACAAGCAGGGGAGGGGAGAGAGAGAGAGACACACACAGAATCTTAAGCGGGCTCCAGGCTCTGAGCTGTCAGCACAGAGCCTGACACAGGGCTTGAACTCATGAACCTTGAGATCATGACCTGAGCTGAAGTCAGAAGCTTAACTGACTGAGCCACCCAGGCGTTCCTATTTATTATTTTTTAAGTTTATTTATTTTGAGAGAGTGTGTGCAAGCACACGCATGTGGGGGAGGGGCAGAGAGAGAAAGGGAGAGAGTCTCAAGCAGGCTCTGCACTTTCAGTGTCGAGCCCAATTTGGCCCTCAAACTCATGAACTGTGATATCATGACCTGAGCCAAAGTCAGATGCTTAACCAACTGAACCACCCAGGCACCCTGCCCCCATTGCCTTTTTTTTTTTTTTTTTTTAAATCCAGGCTGCCAATCTTTGTCTTTCTATAGTAGTGTAATATTTAGTTCAATTAAAAAGTAAGGCATAATTAGCAACATATGTGCATACAAATCTGTCATTTAACTTTTTTTTTGCCCTGCCTGTTCCACATTTTTCTTTTCAGACTTTTTTTTTTTTATTTTTATTTTTTTATTTTTTTAAATTTTTTATTTTTTTTTTTTAACGTTTTTTATTTATTTTTGGGACAGAGAGACAGAGCATGAACGGGGGAGGGGCAGTGAGAGAGGGAGACACAGAATCGGAAACAGGCTCCAGGCTCCGAGCCATCAGCCCAGAGCCCGACACGGGGCTCGAACTCACGGACCGCGAGATCGTGACCTGGCTGAAGTCGGACGCTCAACCGACTGCGCCACCCAGGCGCCCCCCTTTTCAGACTTTTTGAAAAATTCCGTTCCCCTCCTCCATTTAGCTTGTTATTTATATATTGTTTTAACTGTTACTCAGTAGTTTGCTTGATATTAAAGTTCTTGGCACAGTGTCTTCTATTTCATGGGCATCCACTTCATGAGCTGTAGAGCTGTGTACATTCCGATACATATAATCCCATTCAAAAGATGCGGAAACAGACAGAAGCAGTGAAATGGTCTCTCAACTCCCATACCTAAGTGGTACTTACCATTATACAATCAGGCCTCGTGTTGACCACATCCCCTCAAATATCCTAGTGCCCTTTGAAAACTCTCTATTGACTTTCTGTCATCATCTGTTACTTACCTAAATTCTAGCTGGAGGTTTTTCTTAAAATCTTTAAAAGCTACCCTGTATATATTTGTAAACGTTTCCCCCTCTCAGCACCTACCATTCTCCCATGTACGTAGGTCCAAACTCTTAAGTAATCTGGGATGTTTCCATTTCTCCCACCATCGATTCAGCCCCTGCATTCCTTAGCAAAACCTCTGATCTGTTACTTCCATCTCATTACTGCTAACATACCACTAGGAGCTTTTATGAACTCATTCATGCAGCATGCTACCAATACCAATATTCATGCATGCCCTATTTCCTTTTTGCTTTACGCACATTACTTCCAGATTATTTAAAACTGCCCTTCATCTTGAAGCTCCCTAGTTCTCTAATGGCTCTGTGCCTAGAGCAAAGAAACTACAAATAGGGATGAAAGTAACTTTGTATGGGGCAAGAGGTTCCTGTTATAATTCTCCATTTCAGCATGGTGACACTACCAGCATACCTTATTAAACGCTGGCATAGAAAAGCAACTGCTTCAGTTACTCCTATCAGAGAAAGCAAAATCTGATAAAAGTGATAAAGATTCCTGATTTTCTTCCTTAGAGTGTCACATGGCCAATGCCTACCATACATAGCATGGGATAGAATGAGAAGAACAATCAGCTGGGAGAGTGACCTTTTTTTTTTTTTCTCAAAGTGGTCCTCTGAGTATAATTACACTGAAATCTTGTTTTGAGAAATTTGCTTGTATGGTTATATAGGTATGAATGTTTATACACAGATTAAGTTTATACCCACACACAGCATTACAATAGTGTTAGTGTTAGAATATTTGGGGGGTTTTATACCCAACTAAATATTACTTATATTTATGGTGAAGAGAGGCATCTTGTGAAACTGAGTCAAACCATTGCTCACACCTTGATTTTTTATTAAAAAAATTTTTAAACTTTCTGTTTCTTTTTGAGAGAGACAGACAGATAGAGCGGGGAGAGGGGAAGAGAGAGAGGGAGACACCGAATCTGAAGCAGGCTCCAGGCTCCAAGGTGTCAGCACAGAGCCCCACACAGGGCCCAAACCCAAAAGCCATGAGATCATGACCTGAGCCAAAGTCAGACGCTTAACTGCTTGAGTCACCCAGGCGTCCTAATAAACTTTTATTTTTATTATTTTTTAATCACTTCTTGGCCTTTTGGCTAAGATCAAGTGTATTTTTATTATTTTTAATTTATTTTTTAAATTTACATCCAAGTTAGCATATAGTGCAACAATGATTTCCGTAGATTCCTTAATGCCCCTTATCCATTTAGCCCATCCCCCGCCCCACAAACCCTCTGGCAACCCTGTTTGTTCTCCATAGTTAAGAGTCTCTTTTGTCCCCCTCCCTGTTTTTACATTACTTTTGCTTCCCTTCCCTTATGTTCATCTGTTTTGTATCTTGAAGTCCTCATATGAGTGAAGTCATACATTTGTCTTTCCTTAATTTCGCTCAGCAGAATACCCTCTAAGGGCGTCTGGGTGGCTCAGTCAGTTGAGCGACTTCGGCTCAGGTCATGATCTTGCAGTCTGTGAGTTTGAGCCCCGCGTCGGGCTCTGTGCTGACAGCTCAGAGCCTGGAGCCTGCTTCGGATTCTGTGTCTCCCTCTCTCTCTGCCCCTCCCCCGCTCATGCTCTGTGTCTCTGTCAAAAATAAATAAACATTAAAAAAAAAAAAAACCCTCTAGTTCCATCCATGTAGTTGCAAATGGCAAGATTTCATTCTTTTTTGATTGCCGAGTGATACTCCATTTTATATTTATATACCACATCTTCTTTATCCATTCATCCATCAGTGGACACCTAATAAACTTTTTTTAAAGAGCCATTTTAGGTTCACTGCAAAATTGGGCAGAAAAGCACTACCTATATACCCTGTCCCCACACATTACACATCATTCTCAATTTGCATCTTTATTGGGGCGTCTGGCTGGCTCAATCAGTAAAGCATACAACTCTTGATCTGAGGGTTTCAAGTTCAAGCCCCATGTTGGGTGTAGAGATTACCTAAAAATCTTTTTTTTTTTTTAATTATTTTTTTTAACGTTTATTTCTGAGAGACAGAGCATGAATGGGGGAGGAGCAGAGAGAGAGAGGGACACAGAATCTGAGGCAGGCTCCAGGCTCTGAGCTGTCAGCACAGAGCCCAACACAGGGCTTGAACCCACAAACTGTGAGATCATGACCTGAGCCGAAGTCAGATGCTTAACTGACTGAGCCAGACACCCCACCTAAAAATAAAATGTTAAAAAATAAATTGCATCTGTTAGATTTGCTTTAAACATTTGCAAATAAATGTTTCAACATCTAATTAGTACTTAAATTCTTTCAATGTTACTTTCTTTGCATTACTGGATTTCAAGTGTTCTGCTTATTTTGATCTTTTTTTTTATAATCAAGGTATATAAATTATATAGGAACTTTGTTTTATTTCGAGACATGGTTATGTGGGTAAATTCATAGTTCCTATCGATCTATCCAAGTTTTACATCAACTATGATTTAGTTATGGAATTCTAAAAGCAAGAAGCAGAAATATTAAAATAAGCAACTCCAGGTGTATGACCAGCATAAGGACAACGCTAGATTCTCAGTGAAATGCATTTGTATGACAATGCCAATCAGTGATACATGCAAGAGTTCAGGCAACTGTTCCTGCAGCAATGTTATAGTGGTTATCCTTGATATTTTACATAGTACATAACAGCTTTTATTTTTCCTAAATATTAAGCAATGTGAATGCAATGAATACTGCAGATAAAGTGTTCCCCAAAAGGACTTACTCTTAGAAAAAAACACAGATTTAGGATAACAGCACACTTGCACTACATGAAAAATGGACAAAGATGTCTATGTCCATGTGCAATAATTAAGTGGATATCTATTGTGATGTGGGTCAAAGCCTTTGGTCTAAGTAAGAAAAGTTCTCACATATCTAATTCAGACATGCTAGAATGACATCTACCCTAATTCACCTTATTTAGGGATACTTCCACTCCCACTCATTTCTCCAATGATCCAAGTAATGCAGGATCAATATAGGAAATTTGCAAAGTGTACGACATGAAAAAAAGTAAAAAATAAAAACTAAAAGCAAGAATTATTGCTAACCAACAATGATTCCCATGAAGGTGAAAGGTTACAGATCACTAGGGACTTGTCATGCAGCTGAATTAGGGATTTCCAAATTTTTTCTTCATCGTTGATGGGGAGCACCTTGGTATGCTGCTCTTCCCTGCTGCAGGCACATCATCTCCTCAAAGATCTGAAAGTTGGCCTCTTGGTCCCTCCTCTAAGATGTTAAATCTTTTCCTTTCTTACTTCTTTCCTCTGCCTTACGGTGGTGTTTCTTCTTACAGACGCTACTTCTGCTCCACCTGAGAGTTCTGTTAACAATCTTTATTTATTTATGTTTAAATGTTTTTATTTATTTTTGAGACAGAGACAGTATGAGCAGGGGGTGGGCAGAGAGAGAGGGAGACACAGAATCTGAAGCAGGCTCCAGGGTCTGAGCTGTAAGCACAGAGCCCAACACGGGGCTCAAACTCACAGACCGTGAGATCATGACCTGGGCTGAAATCGGACGCTTAACCGACTGAGCCACCCAGGTGCCCTGACATGTTAACAATCTTTATACAGATCTTTCTCAACTTAGGATGGCGTTACTTCCCCATAAATCCATTGTAGTTGAAAATATTAAGTCAAAAATGCATTAGTACACCTAGCCTACTGAACACCATAGCTTAGCCTAGCCTAACTTAAAGGTGCTCACTCAGAACACTGACATTAGCCTACAGTTGGGCAAAACCATGTAACACTGTTTTATAATGAAGTGTCTAATGCCTCATGTAATTTATTGAACACTGTAGTAAAGGTGAAAAACAGAAAAAAGTCAGTTAAGCATCCAACTTCGGCTCAGGTCACGATCTCACGGTTCGTGAGTTCAAGCTCCATGTTGGGCTCTGTGTTGAGCATTCAGAGCCTGGGGCCTGCTTCGGATTCTGTCTCTCTCTCTCTCTCTGCCCTCTCCTGCTCACGCTCTCTCAAAAATAAACAAACATTAAAAAAAAAATGATTTTATGTGTACAGAATAGTTTTAAGTGTATTGATTGCTTATACTTGTGACCCCATGGCTGACTGGGAGTTGTGGCTTGCTGTTACCCAGTATCACCAGACAGTGTGGTACTTCATACTTCCAGTCTGGGAAAAGATAAATATTTCAAATTTGATGTATGAAAAAAATAAAATTCAAAGTATGGTTTCTACTGAATGTATATTATTATTTATTTATTTTTTAGTAATCTCTACACCCAATGTGGGACTCTGACCCCCAACCCTGAGATCAGTCACATGCTTTTCTGAGCCAGCCAGGCACCCCACCACCTCAAATGTGTATCACTTTTACACCATCATAGAGTTGAAAAATTACAAGTCAAACCATTCATAAGTTTGGGACCATCTGCATTAGTTTTCCCTTGTTGATATAATGCTGAAAAAGCCTTTGAAAAAATTCAACACCCATTCCTGATAAAAGCACTTACGAAAACAGGAATTGGTGGATATCTTTAACATGAAAAAATGTTTACCTTAATCCTAAAGTCAGTGTCTTATTTAATGGTAAAATACTGGAGACATTCCTACTGACAACAAGAATAAGGCACGGGTGCGCATTATTTCTCTTATTCAATACTGTACTAGCAGTATTAAGCAAGGCTGTTAGACAAGAAAAATGAATTACAGGCACAAAAATTGGTAAAGAAGTAAAACCAGCTCTATTTGCAGGTGATATGATTGCACACCTGAAAAATCCTAGAGAAACAATGATAAAATTCAGTAAAAGAATTGAGGAAGATAGCAAGATACAGAATTAACATACAGAAATTGCCTTCATATCCTAAAACAATCAGCACACAATGGTAGAGAAAACCCCATTTCTGTAATAATAAAGAAGATTAAAATACTTAGGACTAAGCTTACAAAAAATATGCAAAAATGAGAAAAATTTAGAAACACCCCTGAAAGACACAAAAGCAGAGTGCTCTCAATTATGATGGCTTATTATCATAAAGACAACAGTTAAATGAAATTAGATCCTGATCTCACAAATGCATAGGAATATACTCTAAATTGTCAGGAATCTACTTAAATTAAAAAAAATGAAATAATACAAGCACAAGAAAAACATGAGTAAATTCATCTCTAACCTCAGTATGGAGAAAGGCTTTCTAAATACTAACATACAATTGAGAGGCAGTAAGAGATTAACAAAGTTTACTACATAAAAAATGGAAGCTGTTTGCATTGCAAGAAAATATCATAATCAAAGACAAAAGACAATTGGGAAAACTATAACATCTCAAAGATAAAGACTTAGTATATAAAGAATTCTTAAAAATTGAGAAAGGACCAAAACTCATAGTAAAATAGGAATGACATGAAGACTATTCATAAAGATATTCAGATGGTCCTTAAATATATGAAAAGATACCCTACCTTATTCATAGCTAGAGATACAAACTAAAACTAATCTGAAATACCATTTTTTACCTATCAGATTTGGCAAAAATTACCAAGTATGACATAAACATCCTGTTGGCAAGGCTGTGAAAAGAGGCACTCTCATACATTCCTGGTGGGAAAACAAACTGGTACAACCCTTTTGGAGGAGAATTTGGCAATATCTAATAAAAGTACATATGCACTTATATATTTTGACCCAGCAATCCTATTTCTGGGAATTTACCTGAAGGAAGATACATTCCAACAATATGAAAATACACATGCACAAGGTTATTCAATTATAGCATTGTAATGGCAAAATACTGGAAAGGACCTAAATGCCCATACATAGAAGAGTAATTGCATAAGCTATAGTATAGTCACACAATGGAACAGAAGAGTATTTACATAAACTGTAGTATATTCACACTATATAGTTGTTAAAAACATTTTTGGAGTAAGATCTCCATGAACTGGTATAGTTTCCAGGGTATACTGTAAAGTAGAAAAAAACCACCAAAATATAAAAGAGTTAACTAAAACATGCTACATTTCATGTAAGAAAAAAAGGGAAATAATATCCACTCAGCTATTTATTTATTCAAAAGAGGCATAGGAAGAATAATACAGAAACTAGAGATAGATTACCTATAGGGAATAAGTTCAAGCGGGACAGAAAGGCTACAAGGAGAAGACAGAAAGGATAGAGAGGAGGGACACTTTCTGTATAGTTCTAACTTTTAGAACTATGCTAATGTTTTACATACAAAAAAAAACACAAAACACAAAAAACCAAACAGATTAACAAAGAATGGGTATCATTCATTATGAAATACAAACAAAACCAAATTAACTATCTGCATTACAAATCAATAACATAACGATACTGAAAGGGGGAGCAGAGAAAAGAACCCACATTACTTTGTAAAACAGTATTTTGATTATGCACTAGAAGAGTAAAAAAAGGGAACTATAGACAAATACTGCACTGTTAGGCTGTTTTTCGTTGGTAGATAGATGAACTAGTAATTCTGAAAGTACCTTACATGTATCCTAGAAATTAAGCAAATAAAAGAAGTGAGCATATTACAAAGTCAGATTTCTTACTGTTGGATAAAAGTTTCAAAAAGAGAAAGACTATAATGAACTCTGTGGTATTGGTCTGGTATTAGAAGTATCACTATGAATTAATGGATATACACACACATATGGTATACACAAACCTATAACACACATATAGATTTAGAAATGGATGTATATATTACATACATTTTCTAGCTCTGTTAAGCAGGCTAGAAGCAATAATACCTCAGTACCGATGACTACATCTAGTGTTGATTTTGGTTTCTAAATACCACTGTTTCATAGAAGGAACTATGGATACTTACAAAAATCAGTTTCCAGGGCTGGAGAAAATACAAGATGAGTCCAGTATATCTTTTGTTGCCAGAAATTAAGGGAGTATTAAAAGTTGGAGATGTCAAAAAGACATGAGGGTCAACTGGAGAGAGTTCACATGGGCAAATCTGGGACATTCTGGGTAACAAAGTAAATAATGGTAGGAATGGGTTGTAACCTATAGTATAATGTAAGGATACACGGACCCATTATCAATAAAATAAATGTGTAATGAATGGGGGAAAAACCTTCCTCACAACAGAATTTCAACTACTAAAAGTAGAAGGAATGATGGAAACAGAAAATCATCATTTGGCCAATACTACACTGACAACTGTTTCAGGAAAAGAACCATGGGGGACAAAGAAGAACCATGAATGCCTGCCAATTAAGTGGGCAATAGTGTGAGAAATAGGGTACTTACACCATCCCAAGAATTTCTCCACAAGATACTTACTAATTACAAAGAAAGTAGGAATTTGACAGTGGAGAAATCTGACAGACACCACCTTAACCAAGTGATGAAAATTAACATTACTAGCAACGGGACAAATTAACATCATGCTCTTGCTGCTACACTGAGGACACAGCAGTTCTGTGCTATTCTCGCCAAAAATGCATACATGGAATCTAATCATGAGGAAACAGAAGGCAAGGCCCTAGCTGAGAATCTTTTATAAATAATTGGCCTATACTTTTTAAAAAGTCTAAGGTCATGAAAGACAAACACTGAAGAAGTGTCTCAGATTAAGGAAGCTAGAGACAGATGACAACTAAACAATGTACGATAATGAAGTGGATCTTTGACGAGACATTAGTGGAACAAAAAGTGAAATGTGAAAAAGATCTGTAGAACAACAGTATAAGGTGATACATTAAGGTAATGTAATAATGTTAATTCCCTGATTTTGATAACTGTCCTGGAGTTACTGAAGATGTTAACACTTGGAGAACATGGAAATATCTTGTAATATTTTTGCAATGTTTTCAAAGTCTGAAGTCTTTTCAAAATGAAGTTTAAAATTCAAAAGAAGTACCTTCACTTAAAAGTAACTTGGACAACCCCTCCAAACTAAATCAAGCTAACCTTGATTATTAGAGTTAAGGAACAACATCTGAAACTCAGCCTTCATTTGTAATTATTCAAATTAGAGTTAACCTTAATTCTAAAGTGGAGTTCAATTTTTTTTTATTTACTAAGACCTGATCTATTGGGAAGCAGTATTAGAAACATTCAGAAAACATATTACATGGAGTTAATGGATGGTAGACACTAGAATACCTTCTAACACTTAGGGATTTTCAAAGGTATGCCTTAGCAGGATTTTCTACAGCACAAGACAGGCAATACTTTGGCAGTGGAGAGGGAGGATTTGGAATAAGTCTTTTCCAACCCCAGATATTATAATGCTATAGAACTATGTGCTAAGTTAGGAAGACTCCACTAAGTAATAGTTTTAAAACTCCCTTTACTTTGGCCAACAATCTGGAAAAGAGCAACAATCATAATATCTGTCTCTTCTTTTACATTAAAAAACAAAACAAAAAAACCCAGCGACAATTAAGCAGAATAGAAAATAAGAACACTATTGAGTTTGACAAATTTATTGGTATTTTAGTAAAGACATTCATCTCAGTCGTTTCTCTCCCATCTTGACCTTAGGCTAATATTTGAGTCAAGAAAAGAATATGTAGGAGAGGGATGTTATTTTAACATAAACAGTAAAATGGACAAAAGTGGAAAGTTTGCCTACATTAAAGCAAGTTAAATTCATGTATCTTGATATAATTAAATCATGTAAGAACTAATAGTTCTATATACATTTCCATTGTTTTACTTGGGGCTTACTCTAAACTTAAATGCAAATGAACAAGTGTTAGGAATATATACAGGCTGCTTCTCTGGAGTTATTACTAATAAGTAGTAAGAGCTTGGCGAGTAGTTCCCACCAATAAAATAGTCTGAAGCTGCCTCCAAATTAAACATTGCAGGAATTTTCAATTTTTGTTTCTTTTATCTGTGACTAGGTTTTTAAAGATGTGTTTAACTATCACATTAAAAAAGAATTCATATACAAAAATTAAAAAAAAAAAAACCTACAATACACAGATCTAACAACGTATATGTGGTCAAAGATTCCATAAAATATGTTTAAAGATGCATTTTCTTTTTATCTTCAGTACCTAAAATGTGCTTTTGAGAGGCCATTGGTTAATATGTATACACTCAAATAAACCACAGTACTGTCCTAAAATAAAGAATTCTTGTATTAAGTTCAAATCAAATTTGCTTTCACAAGTTAGTAACTTAAATTAAGCTTTAACAAAGTTATAGAAAGTGCATCTTTCTCATTTTCATCTTCATACAATGTTGTCTTTTTGGTGTTTCTACTTTTTAAAAAATAAAAACAGCCACATATTTAAGTATTATGTACATTTAAATTTTTGGTGGTGGTTTGTATTTTAAAAGAAACAGCTTCCTTATGATTTGCCTCAAGATCTGGTGGAAATGCTTGCAGCAACTAACTAGTAACAAAAACGAAGAGAAGCACATTCAAAATACTGATTTACTTTGGTAGCAAATGGTCTTTGAAGACTAATGAAGGTAGACAAGACCCGTTAAGGTGAAGTGGGCTATTTCAAATACTCAACAATTTACATAAAATTAAAAAAAAATTTTTTTTTCAAGAGCTAAGCATCTGTACCAACTGATAGTAATGCAATACCTAGTTTTTGATGACTTGAAACGAAACAAATGCCCATTAGGAAAAAAAAAAAAGGCTGTATTTTAATTTTATCTAATGTACTTTCAGTCAATAGTCCAGTAACATTTTCCTCCCAATACAATACTCCCTCTCTATAAGGCTGTTCCTGGGAGCCAAACACTTCAGTGTAATAAGGGAGTTAAGAGTAATTGCTTGCAGTTTAAATAGACAATAGCTTTTTGCGTCCCTCTTAATGTGCTAATAATTGCGTCTAAAAAAATATGCAATTCTTAGAAAGGTACCATTTCTGATTTTTTTATTATCTGTAACCTTTGGAAACTAATCACATGAAACTACAAAATTAGCAAATGTCTTGAAATCTGTATATAAAACATAAATTACCTCTAATTTCAAACTCTCATTTATTAGTGTACCACTCAATCTTTAAAAAAAAAAAAGGCGGCTCCAAAGATAGTCTTATACCATTCTTTAAAAAAGGAAACTGTTCCTTTTAACTTTACACCCACCCCACACCCAATTTCAAAACACATCATTTAATTGTCTTGGTCATGGACATTTCCAAGATGAGATTTTATATTTCGCTCCCATAGCTTCTGGTTATCAGAAAAACCATGCTTTCCTTTATTGAAGGAGTTTGGTCCTGCTGATGTTGGTGTATCCCTGTGTTAAAAGACAGGAAATTTATTTTAAAAGTTATATAAGGCCTTTCAAAACATATTTGTTTAGTACCTATTATGAACACAAGCTGAACATCAGAAATCCCTACACAATTAAAAAAAAATACTTTCTATAAGACCCATTCCTAAAATTTCAGATTCAGTAGGTCTGAAGAGGGACCAAGCAAATTTGTAGTTTTAACAAACATGTAAGGTACTTTTGACACATAGCTAAGGGTGGCAACCGTGACAGTTTTTAAAACTGTTGCTTGAAACCCACTAACAGGGTCATAAAATCAACTGATGGCTTGCCATCAGCATCTATAAAAAATGAAATCGAAGAAAAACATGAAGATGTATTACATATAAAAGGGTTCAGTGCCACTGTGGACTTGTGTCATATTTACTTCAATTTTATGTTTTACATGTTTTTAAATGTGTGTGTGTGTGTGTGTGTGTGTGTGTGTGTGTGTGTACACACATACAAACTGGGTATTTAGACTGGGTTCGACAGTAAGTCTAAAGTCTTACTTTGGGTCCCCGTATGAAAGGAAGGTACTCCTTTTCTCTTACCAGAAGGGAAAATAACATCACTGACAGCTCACAGAATTGTTTTGCCCGAATATTTAAGAAAAGTCGGAACACTAAAAGATCATTCTCTACAATCTTTATAAAAAAGCACATACCTTCCAATATTCTTCATCCTCATCTTTGCTTCTGGAGGCATTTCCTCTGGTTCACTCTGGAGGGGAAAAAAAGCAGAGATGACTCATTACAGGTTTATTAAAATTCACTTGCTAACTCATAATACTAAATTTGTATCTAAGCCTTTTAGCATTTTCAATACTGTAAATCTTTGTAAAAGGAAAAAAATTATTTATCTTAACTACATTTTAAAAAGAAACACAGCTTCAAGTGTTGATTTTGCAGAAAGAAAAAAATCTGGAAAAACTTGGTATTCTAGAACCAAAACCATTTGCTTACTATGCTACACATACACATTGTGCTAAATTCTTTAATATGCACCATCTTTAGGGGTGCCTGGGTGGCTCAGTCGGTTAAGCATCCGACTTTGGCTCAGGTCATGATCTTCACGGTTGATGAGTGTCAGCCCTGCATCGGGCTCTGTGCTGACAGCTCAGAGCCTGGAGCCTGCTTCTGATTCTGTGTCTCCCTCTCTCTGCCCCACCTCTGCTTGCGCTCTGTCTTTGTCTCTCAAATATGAATACATGTTAAAAAAATTAAAGTTAATATGCACTATCTTTAATTTTTTTTTTTTTTGAGAGAGAGGGAGGAAGGGGCAGAGGCAGAGAGAGACAGAGACATAGACTCTGAAGCAAGTTCCAGGTTCTGAGCTGTCAGCACAGAACCCACTTCAGATCCTGTCTCCCTTTTTCTCTGCACCTCCCCTGCTTGAGCTCTCTCAAAAATAAACATTAAAATAAAATAAAACCCTAATCACATCCTAAAATAATACAAAACAAACCCGTCCCCCAAACAAATAAACCCTAACAAATCTTATCATCACTTGCATTTTATTTATTTATTTGAGAGAAAAAGAGTGAAAACTCACAAGTAGGGGAGAGGGGGCAGAGGGAGGGAGAGAGAATCTCAAGCAGGGTCCACACTCAGCTTGGAGCCCAAGGCCCTGGGATTAGGACCTGAGCTGAAATCAAAACAGTTGGCTGCTCAGGGCACCTGGGTGGCTCAGTCAGCTGAGTGGCCAGCTTCTGCTCAGGTCCTGATCTCACTGTTTCTGAGTTTGAGCCCCATGTCTGGCTCTGTGCTGACAGTTCAGAGCCTGAAGCCTGCTTCGGATTCTGTGTCTCCCTCTCCATCTGCCCCTCCCCCACTTGTGCACCCAAGCACGTGCTCTCTCTCAAAAACAAATAAACATTTTAAAAATTAAAAAAAACACAAAATTTGGCTGCTCAACTGGCTGAGCATTTGCATTTTATTTTATTTATTTATTTTTTTTCAACGTTTTTTATTTATTTTTGGGACAGAGAGAGACAGAGCATGAACGGGGGAGGGGCAGAGAGAGAGGGAGACACAGAATCGGAAACAGGCTCCAGGCTCCGAGCCATCAGCCCAGAGCCTGACGCGGGGCTCGAACTCACAGACCGCGAGATCGTGACCTGGCTGAAGTCGGACGCTTAACCGACTGCGCCACCCAGGCGCCCCAGCATTTGCATTTTAAAGTTGAGGTAGAGGCGCCTGGGTGGCTCAGTCGGTTAAGCGTCCGACTTTGGCTCAGGTCATGATCTCACAGTCCGTGAGTTCGAGCCCCGCGTCAGGCTCTGTGCTGACAGCTCAGAGCCTGGAGCCTGCTTCAGATTCTGTGTCTCCCTCTCTCTCTGACCCTCCTCTGTTCATGCTGTGTCTCTCTCTGTCTCAAAAATAAATAAACATTAAAAAAAATTAAAAAAAAAAAAAAGTATAAAGTTGAGGTAAACAAGGTTAGTTTGTCCAAAGTCACAAAGCTAATAAATAGCAAAAGAGGTGGACGCCAAAGCAAAGAATCTTAGTAACTTTATGGTATTGTTCCTTCTAAAAACGTCTCCTTCACTATAAAGATGTCTCGAAAATCTTGAAAGTTCATTCATTAGTACTTACATAAATGTTGAAAAGATATATGGTAAGTTAAATTTCTTTTTTTTTTTAAGTTTATTTATTTTTGAGAGAGTGAGCGTGCACAAGCAAGCGGATAAGGGGCAAAGAGAGGGAGACAGAATGCCAAGCAGGCTCTGCATTGTCAGTATGGAGCCTGATGCAGGGCTCGAACTCACAAACTGTGAGATCATGACCTGAGCCTAAGTCAGAGGCTTAACTGACTGGTAAGTCAAATAAATGTTGCTGCTGAGCTAAATATTCTTTTTTTTTTTAAAGTAGGCTCCAAGTCCAACATGGGCTTGACCTCATGACCCAGGATGAAGAGTCACATGCACATCCTACTGACTGAGACAGACAGGTGACCCCCAAGCCCCCTTTTAGGTAAGCTCCAACAACCCTCAGATCAACAGTCATGCGCGCTTACCTACTACTGAGTCAGCCAGGCACCTCTAAATATTTTTTTTTAAAGAGTGTTTTCAAGATCTAGTCTAAAGGGGTTTCTACTGGTCAAATCTGGGGCAAGCATTATAGCTTACTGAATAAAGAACTGATGAGCCTACACTTACATAAATAAGGGGAAGTTCTTCCTTCTAGTAAGAGACAATAAATATACAAGAGATAAAAGAAGAAGAAAAATCATAATTGATTCTGGTAGGAATCCCTCAATGGATGTTAACACTCATGAGAATGTTTTTATTATTACTATTTTCTTAAATGTTTATTTTTGAGAGAAAGAGCACAAGCAGGGGAGCAGCAGAGACAGCAGAGAGCCCGTTTCATGAGATCATGACCTGAGCTGAAGTCAGAGGTTTAACTGACTGATCCACCCAGGTGCCTTGTATTTTTTTTTTTTAATTACAGATTTTATTTTTAAGTAATCTCTACACCCAACTTGGGGCTCAAATATAAACCCCAAGATCAAGAGTTGCAAGCTCTACCAACTGAACCAGCCAGATGCCCCCCCCCATATAATCTTTAATTACAAAAGGTAAAACAATAATCTGAAAAGCAGAAGGGTGCCCGGGTGGCTCAGTTGGTTAAGGTACCAACTTTGGCTCAGGTTGTGATCTTGTGGTTCGTGAGTTCGAGGCCGGCGTCGGGCTTTGTGCTGACAGCTTGGAGCCTGGAGCCGGCTTTGGATTCTGTGTCTCCCTCTCTCTCTGCCCCTCCCCTGCTAATGCTCAAAGATAAATAAACATTAAAAAAATGTTTTTTGAAAAGCAGAGGAATCTGGCAGACATCACTTTAACCAAAAGATCAAAGTTAACACCGTCAGTAATGGGACATATTGACAACATGTGCACCCTGATTATGATGCATTAAGAACTTGGCATAGCTTCTGTGGTACTCCTGCCAAAGTAAGTAATGTGAATCTAATCATAAGGAAACATCACACAAATTCAAACGAAGGAAAACTTTACAAAATAACTGGCCTGGACTCTTCAAAAATGTTAATGCCATGGAACAGAGGCCAAGGAATTGTCCAAATTAAAGGAGACTAAAAAGGTAACAATGAAAAATATATTTTTAAAATTTAAAATTAATTAAATGGATGCCCTCTTTGTCAAATATATTTTAGGCCCAGATATATATCCCGTGTTACTTATGTTCTGCAGAAAAAGGAAAAACCAGATGATTTTAGATACACACATTCTTTTATCTAAGAGACAAGTTAAAATTAATATCCTTTACCATCATTAACTTGTTAATTTCTCCATTTGCCAAACAGGAATATAACTACATCGCATGATTCATAGGAATATATGGAGGATAAAATAAAGTTATATGGAAAGACCCAAATTGTTAGGCATTCAAAAAAAGCCATTACTATCATGTAGGTGTTTACCATTTCCAGCCTCTCTTTTCACACAGGCTGTTCCCTTTTTCGTATATTGTCCTTCTCTCATACATTCTGTACATAGCAAAAAGCTACCTAATCTCTCAAGAATGTTAGAGATAACAGAAAACATGGGATATTATTTTTTAGTTTTTTTTTTTAACGTTTTATTATTTACTTTAGAGAGAGACAGAGTGTGGGTAGGGGAGGGACAGAAAGAGAGGTAGACACAGAATCTAGAGCAGGCTCCAGGCTCTGAGCTGTCTGCATAGACATTTCCACAGAATCCTACAACTCTGACAAGTAGTTTAAAAATGTATGATTTAAACTGACCTTTCATTTTACAACTGAAAAACGAAGGCTCCAAAAAGGTAAAGTGATTTGTTTCACAGGCTTTCTACTAGTTAGTAACTGGACAAGACAGGAGAAGAATCCAGGTCTTCCCACTGCCGGTTCAGTGCTGGCATCTAGTTACTTGGTCTCTCTTCCTTCCTTGAATTTCCATTATCACTTCATATCTTTGTATACTTTTGAGTTTCATTTTGTACTATTTTATGCCCTATGAGACTGAGTTCCTGGAGGGACATGTCTGAATTATCTTTGCAATCTCACTGTGCCTAGCATATAGAAATTACTCAGGGGCACCTGGGTGGCTCAGTTGATTGGGCAACCAACTTCAGCTCAGGTCATGATCTCACGGTTTGTAGGTTTGAGCCCTGCGTCGGGATTTGTGCCGACAGCTCGGAGCCTGGAGTCTGCTTCAGATTCTGTGTCTCCCTCTCTCTCTCTGCCCCTCCCCAGCTCATGTTCACTCGCTCTCTCTCTCTCTCGCCCCAAAATAAATAAACATTAAAAAAAGTTGCTCAAGTGTGTGCAATGAGTTAAGTGCAAAGAATCCAGAGATAACCACAGCAATTCTTTACCTATTGATCTGGGCTCTAATCATTCCATACTTATCCTTGCCCAAACGTCTACAGAAATCTCCAGTCCAGACAAATACAGCTGCTAGTATTTATGACTTGTCTTAGCTTATAAAAGTATTCTTTGGTTTGTCAAAACCCTGCCTAATGTTTTAGTATCCAATTCTTACTTCTCTTTTATGTTCTTCCCAATTATTTCAGCCCACACTGTGCTCCTCTGAATGTGTAATTCTTCTCCATATTGTTTTTGAGAGCAATTACTCATGTACCCTGTTAACAGTTAATTGTTATACAATGGGGTCACATCTTAAGAGGGGGTTAGGTTTCTGAAGTCAGAGACCAAAGAAAAAAAATCAGTCAAAATGATGCTTTAAATTCCATACGTTATTCATAAGCACAAGAAGAGAGGGACACTGTGAGAGGCATGAAAGAGCTAAGACTGTCTAAGAGAATAGCAGATAAGCAACTCGTGCTCACTTTGGAACACATGCTTAATGAACAGAACTTCTAGCAGAATCACCTGCACTATTAGCTATTCCTCATGGGAGAAAACACTATAGCTGTCTTTTGTAAGCTGAATGAATGCAGGATGCCTGAACACTGAAGACTCCAACTATAAAATTATTAAAGGCAGCAGCATTAAATCTGTCTTTTCCTGGATCCTACATATTTCCTAGCACATATATATGATATATATATCAACATATATATCAAGCATTTGTTGATTTGATTCTTAAGGTCATTGCCCCCAAAGGCAGTTATATTTTAAGTAATCCTACAACCACATAAATAGAAATATCCAGATTTTGCAGGCATCACAAAAAATCTATTCAGAATTACAAAGAAAATTCACTAGTACCATTAACGCAACCTACAACCTGCCACTAACTTCATTAAAGAACTGGTTCAAGTAAAATAAACAAAACTAGGGATCAACTTACATCTTCATCTTCATTAAAAGCTGCTGCTACTGAAAGAGTTTTTGGAGCAAGAGTTGGAACAGTTTCTTTAGGCTTCTGAAGAAGAAACACATTAAGAAGTATCACATAATGTTTACACAGGCTTGTTTAATGATACAAATAATTTATCTTCAAAGATTCAATTTTATGTTTTCATAGAAACATACTAAGGAACTTAGAACAAATTTTAAAGAACTCCATTTTCTCTTTTTACAAATGTGGTTATCAATGGGTAGCTTTAATTTTATTAACGATATGTCCATTTGTTTTCATCCTGTAAAAGATTTTCTAGTCAGGATCTGTAATTTAATATCATTTAGCTAAGGGATACCTGGTAAAGGTAAAGGGAAATGATTAGTAGTACTTGCCCACAGTGGCCAAGAATGAACTGCAGTGTGACTTAAGAACATAAAAGACACCAAGACTCCTCTCCCTACTAGTGTTCTGCCCTGTAGCCTGTAAATGTTTCTCTTCTATCCAACCTAAGTTTTTGAGGTAAACTGCCCTATCATCATCCTCTCACCATCAATCTGGTCTTCAACCCACTGCAATCAGGCTTCCTCCCTGATTCTCTCATGGCTCCTCACTCACCTAGAATCAGGTGACCTTGATTCTGTAGGGTCACCAATGACTGGTGTGCTGCTTTTGACTCTAATCACCAGCTCTTTTTTGAAAACACTCCTAACTTGAATTCTCTGACACTGCTTTTTATAGGCTATTCTAATTCTCTGACCTTTTGTTCTTTGTTTCCTCCTGTTCCCCCCTTAAATAACACATACCCAAGATTCTGTTCTTAGTGACCTTTCCTTCTCTGTACTTCCCTGGTCAACTCCATTCACTCCCATGGTTTTAACTACCAAATCTTAAATGTCTACCCCCAAATAGAATGTCACATGCCTACTGGAGCTCCACTTAAGAGCTCCGATGGGTACTTTAGTTTGACAGTGTTCTAAGTACCTAAGCCAGAAATCCTTTTCTTCAACTTGCACTCTATCATAAAGTCCTGTAGATTAAATATTTAATAGACTTACGTCTCCCTCTGCCTTCCCATCAACTACCATACTATGGACACCTAAGGCCCTTTAGCATTACTTGCCTGAACTACTGTTAGAAATACCACCCCCTACTCTCAATTTTCTCCTCTATAATGGCACTAAAGTGATATTTCTAAAATGCACATCTGTTTAAGGGTTAAGCTTCCTTACAACAGTTTCATAGCTCCACTAGAACTTAAAGAATAAAACCAAACTATGCAAGTCCTTTATGATTTGGTTCTATGGTCTCATTTAGGGGGCTTTTCATCCCTACATTTGCATATCAATTTCCAACTACAAACATTTTCCTGAATGTACCATGTGGCTTCACATCTAAACTACTTTTGCATGAAATTCTTTTTATCCGAGATGCCCTTTGCCTCCTGTCTATACAGTTAAGGCCAACTCAAGCATCACTTCATCAGTGAAATCTTCTCTGATCTCCTGAAACAAAATGAACCACGCTTTCTTTTTATAACACAAACACTTTTGTCAATAATGCTTGCTTTTGAAGGAATAAAAACCATTAATTTGGAGATTATGCATAAAGACTCTAGAAATACCCTTTATTCTTTTAAAGATGTCAGGTATTTGATGTTGTACATACACATATGACACAAATATCTGCTGATCAACTATCTTTTCATATCATATAATAAAAGCAATAGTTTCAACTATTTTTTTGTATCTTACATCCCACCTCCCTAAGACAACTGTGGTTATACTATAGTTTATTTTATGAAAACAAGTTTTTGTTTTCCAAAGATTAAGAAGGTTTTACTGAGTAGACTTTCTCAAACAAAACCCTCCCTTCTAAAATGAGGAGTAATTACTACATCATGTCAATGATTTAGAAAAAGCAGGGATTTGCTAATTTAGGGGTGTGTTGAACCACAGCAGAATCTATTATCGAGAGGAATATCTATATTAAAGTGTGTCTGAGAATACATGTTGAATGACTATCAGAAAAACACAAATACTTATGCAGTTAGGTCTATGCAACTTTATAAAAAAAAACGTATTAAACAAAAAGAAATCAGCTCAAATAGGAAGAATAGTCATGAAGTAATGAAGTTATAAGCAGAATGTCTTTTGTTTGGAATGAATTTTTTAAAGGAATAAAAAGAAAACAAATAGGAAAAAGCAAAACAACATAGGGTAGGAGTAGAGGTCCTGAGAAATGGTAGCTCTTCTAAAACTGTAAGTATAACTCAAACACATTGACTCTAGTAGGAACTTGATCCATATCATATTTTTAAGATCTTGGAATGAACATCATACACAGAATAAAGCTGTGTGCACCTGGCAAATAAGCATTAATTTTCACAGAACAGACATGAATAAACAACTCAAAAGTAGTAATCCCAGTAATTTTAGGATTATTCTCCTTACACAAGAATGTGACTATTTTCTAAAGCCAACAGTGTACACTATTTAAGTAACATTTTTTTTCTGAAAGACCTATGTGGTTGAAGCATATGAAATTGTCACTTTTGTAGGTCAAAATTAGTCAAATATCAAAAGTTCGTAATAAGCTTCAATCTATGGTTTCAAAACTTTCCAGATACTCCACAGTTAATTATTAACTTAAGGTTTATATTTAAAACAAGGGACCAAAAGTTGATCTGTCATTGGATATATAGAACTCAATGTCCATTTGTAGCTCCAAAGTAAAGTGACCAGGAAGCTCTTCTTATCAAGCAGTATCTCACTAGTACTTATTTCTAGAAATATTATTTTTAATATTACTGGAATTGAAAAATAAGGAAAAAAAATGAAATTCTTTCTGAAAATGTTTTTCGGAGGTTTTACTCAACTGAGAAAAATTCTAAGCTGTTACTTTATAAATCATATATTCCCTATAATAGTTGCTCCTTCTCATACTCCAAACCTTTTTGAAAAAGTTTTACTCAGTTATAATTTATCCATATTGTTCTTGAATATAGAGCTAATAACTTCTTAAATACTTAACATGTAAGTTCATGTACCAAAGTACCTTTTTACACTCAATTTACCATAACCCCATAAAAGCAGGTTTCCAAAACAAATTCTTAAGCCCCATTATGCACACCATATAGATCAAATAACAACTCACACTTGATCCAAGTTTGATGGATATGGCCGAGGCTTTCTTTGTCGTCTGACTACCTATGGCAAATCCAAACTTGGAGATCTTTGTAGGCTTTGTTGGGAGGTCTGCAGCTTCTTCTTCAGCTGATCGCTTCTCAGCGCTGCGACTGGAACTTTCCCCTCCATTACTGGAAGAAACAGTCTTAGTTTTCACAGGTTTTTCTGCTTCTTCTTCAGGTCCTGGTGAAGTCGAAACAACTTACCAAGATGAGCTATTTTTACTGAGCAGATTGATGGGAGCAGCAACCTCAAAAAGCATCGTTATAAGGAAGATACCTCTGCAGGTGTCACCTACTGACCCAACAGTCTCTTCCACTGTGTTAGAGTGTACAGCAGGAACTGAGATTGTGTGGCAGTAGAAGAGGGTCCCATGAATTAACTAGCATAAAATACAGAGCAATTTAAAATTATAAACGTAGAGTTCATATAATGTAAGACCCTTCAACTAAACACTATTATAGAAGTTATCTAATAATCTAATTATTTGTGGAATTTTGCTTTTTAGAAATTAAGGCCTGTAGGTTCTTCTACACAAACTAGCTTGTGAATATTAGTCCACATCACAGGAAAACACATTTGACTAATAAATTCTAACATTCTTCAATTATGTACTACTAGTTACACAAAGTACCTAGCTATGAATGGTCCATTATTACCTGAACTACAGTGCTAATACAGCCTGGAGTAATTTTCTTGAGTGATGTGTGCCTCATGTACCTCTCACACGATTTTTAGAGTTGAAAAGGAAACTCAAGGAAGCCTTCAAGTCATCCCCTCTAATGTAACTTAATTCTACTTTGAAAGCTTGGTTATCATCTGTTTTAACGATCATACTTAGGTTCATACACTACTTTTTATAATGAAAGAAAGATGAACTAATTATAATTTCAAATAGTAGAAGCCATACATATGTAGACTAGGAATGTAAGAGGGCTTTCAGTGATTTGGCTTGAGTCTGTATTAATCAATGAATGGTAACAGTAAGTTTTTATTTTGAGTATCTTTGGTCCTTTGCACAAGAAGGCTACTTAATATATTGGAATGTAAGATAGAAGAAGTTTGGTTGATTATTAAAAATTTTATTTTCTTGCCCCAATTCACCCTAGAGAATGTTTTCTGTTACACTAGTTTATGAAGACAAGATGCTCTAAGCAATATCCCTGACAACTGTTAAGAAAACAGGACATTTCTAGAATGGGGGGAAAGCGGGAAATCAAACACAGATAGATGGACAAGTAATATTAAAAAATCCAGAGACTATATATCTTAATCCATATATTTCTGGAATGATGAGGTCTCTACATTAATAAGCACTTTGAACAGAACATTTGATTTCGTTTATAGGAAAGACAACAGGAACTCTATCCCCTTTGGACAGTGGTGAAAGTTATAATAAAAATGATGAGGAGGAATTAAGCAGCATTAGGTTTTGGGATTTCCCCAGGAGACAAAGATAGCACTGGAATGGTTGCTGGAGGTGCCAGTCACTTATTTAGATATGAAATTACAAAAGCACCTGAAGAATGTAAGATTAATATTCAATAGTTGAAATACAGAAATAAATGTAGAATTTCTTAAAAATAAGACAGTATTATGCCAACATTAGTTTATAACTAAAAGCAGTGTTCTAAATCTCATTCTGCATTGTTTATAGTTTTGATCAATTATGAATTATACTGTAGAACCTAAACAATAATAACTATTTCTTTGTGACTGACAGCTAAAATTGAAAACTCAGTCTCTACATATGGGAACACATATAAACATATAGAAAATGCACTGGGTTTACAAAAAGAAACTATATATATTAAGGCACAAATTTTGTGCAAACACAAACTCTAGAAAACATCAAATAGCATAAAGAACATTTAGTCTTGACTGTGGTATATACAACTCTGCTTTTGAACTGTGACCCAAGAACTATACATAATTACTCAAGATCTCCAGTTCTTTAAAAAAACCTATCTTTTCTTAATTCTAGGTCTCCTTTTACCCACAAATTCTGGAACAAAGAATCTAGAAAAACGATAGCATAAATATGAAACAAAATGAAAAACATAAATCTTACTATAATATTAGTACAATTAAGTGTGATAACTGGCTGAACTCGTATGTGATAATATATGAAACAATACTATCTGTCCAATCCCATGATGCTATAGGGAAGATTTCTATAGACACTGCTGTAGAAAAGGTAGCATGAACGGGGAAGTTGGGAAAACTACCATTAATTAGGTAACCAACTGGCAGCAACTCAATTTTATTTTTATCTGCCCTCTTGACACCTTAAGAGGCACACTATTAAGACCACCCACATTTCAGGTCCACACTGAAGATGAAACATGCTATGTCTAGTAGGTCATTTCTAAACACGACTGATTCCAGATCCAGCAATTATTTTTGGACATAGTAAATAACTCTTTGGCCTTGCTCTTCTCAAGAAGCTTTTTTTTTTTTTTTTTTAAACAACTGTAAATACTCAACAACTTTAGAAAACATCCGC
The DNA here is from genome assembly GCF_024362965.1 of Panthera pardus. Lineage (NCBI taxonomy): Eukaryota > Metazoa > Chordata > Mammalia > Carnivora > Felidae > Panthera > Panthera pardus. The sequence continues at coordinate 48,828,197 of NW_026526721.1, read as the reverse complement.
TCTTCAGCAAAGGGATGGGGGAAAGGGAGTGAAGGAAAGTAGGTGTACTATTAGTACTTATTACTTAGCCTTAAATGGCTCAATGTATCACATGGATTGGAGCTGCTATTTTCTCTTTAGGTAATCTAATAATTACGTAGTAAAATACACAAAACATTTAGGAAATACAGCAAATGGAAACAGCAATGAAAACAGAAAAATGTGACAGACAAATCCATATTATCAATGAGACTGTTGTCACAGTTTCTACAAATCTATAGTTCATCAGAAGAGAAAATTATTTCAACCTAATTTGAGCTTTGAAATATTCCATTAAATATCAACACTAATTTCAAGGTCCATTAAAGTGTTTATCTTTAAATACAACATGTTCTGCACTTTAGCATTTGGGAGCTTTTAATCAAGAACTCCTGTTTTCAATTTATTTAATGAGATTGCTGAATTTTGGAAAGTGAAAAAAATTTTGAGATGGCCATAGTTTGGCAATGTGAAAATTTTAGCAATATGACTTACATTCTTGTTCTTTGTTTTTAATAGGGATTTGAAATTCTCTTTATTTCCTATTCATTGAATCTCGCTACACATCCCTCATTAAAAGTAGTTCAAGGTTGGAACTTTTAGATTCTGAGGGAGAAGCAAGAGTCATCTGTCAGAATATCCATGCTGCAGAGAATGTGACTTTTATTTTATTTATTTTTTAATGCTTTTTAAAAAAATGTTTATTTTTAAGAGAGAGAGAGGGAGAGAGAAGAGAGAGAGTGCAGGGGAGGGAAAGAGAGAGGGAGCTAGAGGATCACTGACAGTAGAGAGCCAGATGGGGACTCCAACTCAAGAACCCCAAGATCATGACCCTGAGCCAAAGTAGGACACTTAACTGAGCCACCCAGGCACCCCTATTTATTTTTAAGTTTATTTATCTTGAGAGAGAGAGAGAGAGAGAGAGAGAGAGAGAGAGAGAGAGAGAAAATGAGAGCAAGCTCAGGGGAGGGGCAGAAAGAGAGAATTCCAAGCAGGCTCCGCACCATCAGTGCAGGCCTGAACTCAGGGACTGCGCAAGATCATGACCTGAACCGAAACAAAGAATTAGACGCTTAACCGACTGAGCCACCCAGGCGCCCGGCAATTTACATTTTAAAGAATATGTGCTCAGTTTTTTAAAAATAAGAAAATCACAAAACAATTTACAGCAAAATATAAATGCATAAAATTATATAAAAGTACTAGATTCTTTATCAAGGATTATTTTAATAAAAGGGATTTTATTGAGTTTGTATTCATTCCGATCAAACAAAGTATGTAGATTAATGTGAAATCAAATTATACATGGTACTAGCACATTTTTTCTTTTCCACTGAATAGTTGGAAAGGAGGGCTTTGGAGGACAAAGTTACCTTATTTTGAAAAAAAAATTAGCTAATAAAGTTTTAACTCCATAAGGGTATATTCTTCATGATCCATCTGTATTTTGGTAGCTTCTTCATTTGATAAAAGAGTACACAGCTACCTCTCCAAAAGGACTGACAAGCAGTTTAAATGAGAACATATTCAAGACCCTCCTAGTGGCTGGTATAATAAATGTCAATTTCATTCAAGTAGTTCTTAGATAACTTGAAACAGCATGAGGTGGCCATGATTATGATATGGACAGCTTTTCTAAAATTTCTATTTCAAGGAGCTACAAAAATTTAGCCAAAGGAGAAAAAAAATCTGCCCAAAGCCTTATTCCCCTGCCCCCCCCTTCTTTAAGGTGAGAGCAAGCTCAAGTAAGTAGCTTCTCTTACTGACATAAATTCATTCATAACTACTTATAAGAAAATACACTTCCAACTTACTGGACTGTTCAAAAGGAACTAAAAATCAGAATATTCTCTAGGGTAAGTCCCTAAGACAAGCTTGATAGTGTTTGAAAATAGTGACCACTTGCCATAAAATTAGCAATTCAGCAACATACACAGTGTTAAGTGTTTTAGCTATGATTCCTCTGTATAAATTCATTAAAAATACCTGACATTCAAAAATGGTTTATATGCAACAGCACCATTTTCTTGTAAAGGCAGGCAAATCCAAGGCAAATTATGATGAAGTTATTAAGGGATATTATTCTAAATCACCAAGGACACCATAAAATTTTTGATATCAATCACCCAAGATAATTTTATACCACCACCACACACACAAAAATATGCTAAAATAAAAACATCAATGTTCATGCTATACAGCTAATTATCCCTAACTGAAAAGGTGGTGGATAAATTACACAGTGGAGTTATGCTGACACTTAAAGTACATTTTGGCAACACAGTAAACACATCTCCCATACTCTCAAGACACTTAAAAAGCTATCTTACAAAATTAAAAGATAGTCTAAAAGCCAGGTAAAATTCTTTAGGTCACAGATCTTTGTTTTTCCTCAAACTACTAATTTTTAATGTAATTTTACTCAATAATTTCCAAGATAATTTTTGAGGGGGGAAAAAAATCCCTAACGAGGTAGTACTAGATGGTTTAAACTGCTGTTTTTTATTCCCAAGGCAATTCACATTAAACATCATGTTAATAAGGTCCTAGTAACTGCTTTCATATGCTAATTATCTGTATTTTCTTTATATACTTCAGGGATAAGACTTGAGGAAGTCAGAATAGAGAGTAATACTTAAAACGTTCTCAAGACATTATGATCACCTCCCACGTGTTAAGTTACTTGCCTTGTTACGACAAAGGGGGATGGGCGGGCGCCTGGAAAGATGTTTCTTTCCCTTCATGCACAAGGCCCAAATTTATAAGAGTGGAGGGTACAGAATGAAGACAACTGTAATCCGAGTTCACATCGTAACAAAATACAGGAAAAGTCACACTAGCCTATTAAGCCACCTAAATATCTGTCAGCAGTTAGCTGGCAAGAACCTGAGAAAAAGCAGACACTTAGAAGAAAGGCAACCAAACCCTAACCCTAAGACCCCGCATCTTAAACCAGCGGGCAGGCAATGGTATTCTTTCCCTCCATCTCCTCGACCCATCCCCATTACAGGGTCGGTATTCAGCTTGGAAATGAAAGAGAAAAGGCCGGGGTCGTACACCACCTCAGCGAAAAGGGAGAAGCAAACTAACTCCTAGGTGTAACTTAGAGGCCAGCACCTTTGGAAACTCGGCCTGTGGCCAGTGCCTGCGGCCACCGCTCGGTGACTCTTCCTGTGTGTGTGCGCGTGTTTTGTGTGATGTGCGTCTCCGGTGTGGCGGTAGCGGCTCCTGCACTGCCGCTCCTGGTCCCACCCCGAGTTCGATACCCCTCTCTGGTACCCATCTCCCTTCTCATTGGAAGCGGAGCCTCCGCTGGGGCCAGCAGGTGACCAACAGTGGTCGGCTCTCCCCCGGCAAGGAGGCGATGTGGGCCCGGATCCCAGCGGGCCGCGCCGGGCGTGCCCGGGTCTCGTCTGGGCCCAGCACCTGGCCGGGTGAGCGCCAGATCCGTCCATTTTCGTCCCCATCCTATTCCCCCCACCCCGGGGCGCTCAAAGAAAGGCCCAGAGCATCCCACGCAGCCCGCGACGCTGGGGTTGTGTTCACCTCCGGCGGCTCCAGCTCGCTGCGGCTTCTCAGGCTTCTCCTCTCCCGCCTTCCCGTCCGCCATTTTCCCCGCCGCGGCCTCCGCTGCAGCCACGCCAAGGACGTCACGGCCCCGCCCAGCAACCATTGAGTTTCGGAGCCAGCCTGCGAGGCTGCAGCCTAGAGCGGCCCTGGAAAGTAAAAAGATGCCGTTTTGGAAACGGAAGTGAGTGTGACGTCATCCACAAGCGGCCTCTGAAGGGAGAGCGGGGAATGTTGTGCTGTGTCTGTGGAGCTCTGGTTGGTGGCTTGACTAGAGGTTGCTTAGGTTTTCATGGCCCAGAGAAGTGAGGGAGCACCACTCCGGAAACGTTGGTGGAGTTTTGTAAGGTTTTTTGCGGACTAGGGTGTGGCTACAGCTGAAGCGATCAGGCTGTATTCATTCTGGTCTTGCTGGACTACCTGTGCCTTAAAAAAAAAAAAAAAAAAAAAAAAAGAGGGCCGTTGGAGTGCCTGGCTGGCTCAGAAGAACCCGCGACTCTTGATCTCCGGGTTGTGAGTTTGAGCACCAAGTTGAGTGCTCAATAATAAATAAAACTAAAATTTTTAAAAACTAAAAAATAAATAAAACTAAAAAAGTGGGGTGGGGGGGTGCATTAAAAAAAAAAAATCGAAGTTTATCGAGCGCCCTCTTGTGTCAGACACTATCTTGTTTAATCCCCAAGACAGTCCATTGTGGTATTCTCTAATGAGCTATGAGAGTTGAGGCCAAAGAGTTATTTGTCTGAGGTCACATAGCCAAGTGAAAAAACTACCTTTTCTACAGGTCGCAATTTTCCTATCATGAGAAATTACCTCTTTCAGTTAAAATTGCAGTAATTTTCCCCTTATTTAGAAACCTTTAATGGATCCCTAGGGTTTTTAAAATGAAGTCCCACGTGTTATATTGGGCCCCAGCCTAACTTTTTAGCCTCATCTTCCCTTTCTCTCTGTATTTATACTACCCTCTTGCCAAATGGGGTCAATTCCTTGTCTAGAGAACTCACTGGAGTTTGTGGGTTTGCCCTACATTAAAAAGTGAGTGTTTCAGAAAGTAGTCTTAAGGAGTCAGAATTTGGGTTTGAATCCCGGTTCTGCCCTTTCCTGGCTGAGTAAACCTTGAGGGTTTCTTACTATCTACAGACATATGTTTTCTTTATAAAAATAAATAATAATTGTACCTCATCAAAGAGTGCTCATGGGGATCAGATGAGATAATTTCTATATACCACTTTGGTCACTTTATATTTCCCTCAAGTATGTGTTAAAAAAATGTCTCCATAGATGGCTTAAAAGTTATTTGACAACAGACAATTAAAAGAAAATTTGGGGGGGGGGGGGCTCCTGCGTGGCTTAGTCGGTTAAGCATCTGACTTAGGCTCAGGTCATGATCTTGCGGTTTGTGAGTTGGAGCCCATTATCAGGCTCTCCACTGTCAGCATGGAGCCTGCTTTGGATCCTCTGTGTGCTCTCTCTGCCCCTCCCCTGCTGGTTCTCTCTCTCACTCAAAATAAATAAATAAACTTAAAAAAATATTTTTGTTCACAGCTCTTTGTATTGCATGTTTCATATGTGAAAAGTGCTTAGTATTTATGCGTGGTTGACTCCTCAGGCTCCAAGTCTGGGGAATGGAGAAAGAATCAAAGCATGTCTCACGACAGAAGTAGAGCAGTTTGGTGGTGATATGGTGCTGTTGTGATTTGAAGTCCCTGGCCCACCCATTTATGTCAATATATGTAAAACTCCTCAGCAAAATATTTTATTTATGTTTTAAATGTTTATTTTTTATTTTTGAGAGTGAGAGAGAGTGAACACAAGCAGGGGAGGGGCAGAGAGTGAGAGGGAGGCACAGAATCCGAAGCAGGCTCCAGGCTCTGAGCTGTCGGCACAGAGCCCGACGTGGGGCTTGAACTCACAAGATGTGAGATCGTGACCTGAGCCAAAGACAGACGCTCAACGGACCGAGCTACCAAGGCGCTACAGCAAAATATTTTAAAGAGAAGTATTAAATTCACATTTGTTTCTTTTTGCTTAGACGTGTTAATCACTGAGACTCACACATTATTTTTTAAATGGAGATGTAAACATGACTTGTTTGTGAAATTAAGTATTTATTTATAGATGCCTGTATTTTTGAATGAGGAAAATGAAGTTTAGAGAGGTCCCATATAGATAGCTAAAAGCAGATCCAGTTCCATATACCACACTGTAGAAATTAAGGATGGAAAATAGTAATCCACTCACTTGTCAGTCCAGGAAGTCATACGGTGCTTATCTTGCACAACATTGTTTCCCAGTACCTAGATTATACCAGTTTCGATAAATATTCATTGAAGAAATGAGTGCAAGCTTCAGTAACCCTCTACAAACGAGTTAGAGTAGTGCAGGGCAAAGAGCAGCAGTATTTATTGCATTAGACAAAAAAATGAATTTAACTCTGCCATTTGCTAATTCAGTGAGTTTGAACTGATAAAACAATCTTAGCGAATATATTTTAGCTACAAAAATGTATTAATATAGGATTACTGAGAGGATTAGGTGAGATCATACTGGTAAAAATTGTAATGCAGGGCTTCACTCATGGTGGGCACTTAACGGTAGCTATTTTTTGGTCACCTCTAAAGAGTTATGCCAATAATGGTTTAAAAAGCTGGAAATAGAAGGCAACATGGACAACTATATTATTTTATTTTTTATATTTATTTTTTAAAGTTTATTTATTTATTTTGAGAGAGAGGGAGAGGGAGAGAATCCCAAGCAGGCTCCACCCTGTCAGCGCAGAGCCCAATGCAGGGCTTGACCTCACAAACTGTGAGGTCATGACTTAAGCCGAAGTCAAGAGTTGGACCCTTAACCGACTGAGCCACCTAGGCACCCCTAGACAGCTATTATTTTAATTTAGATGTTTAATTTGTGAGGTGACAGCTATAATATCTAACATTTATTCATGTTTACTATATGCCAAGCATAATTTGCTAGTTTTAACATGATATCAAGTACATTAAATCATCACAACAAACATATGAATTAAGTGCTACTATTATCATTTTTATGGAAGAAGAAACTGGGACACTGGAAAGGCAAGTAAGAGGTGGAGTTAAACTTAGAATTCTGGCAGAGAGCTACAACAAAATCAGAGAGGAAAGGTAGCTAATTGGGGTTTCACTAACCTCCCGGAGATTATTTTATTGTATTTTATTTAAAAGTTTTTAGTGTAGGGGCGCCTGGGTGGCTCAGTCGGTTGAGCGTCTGACTTCAGCTCAGGTCACCATCTCGCGGTCCGTGAGTTCGAGCTCTGCGTCAGGCTCTGGGCTGATGGCTCAGAGCCTGGAGCCTGCTTCCGATTCTGTGTCTCCCTCTCTCTCTGCCCCTCCCCCGTTCATGCTCTGTCTCTCTCTGTCTCAAAAATAAATAAATGTTAAAAAAACTAAAAAAAAAGTTTTTAGTGTAGTTCACATACAATGTTACATTAGGTGCAAGTGTACAACATAGTATTTCACAAGTCTCCACACTAGGCTATGCTTGCTGCAAGTGTAGCTACCATCTGTCACCATACTATGCTATTACAATATCACCAACTGCATTCTTTATGCTGTGCTTCTTATTCCTGTGACTTACTCATTCCATGTCTAGAAGCCTGTATCTCCCACTTTGAGTAGATTCTTTTTGTTGTTGTTTATTTATTTGGAGAGAGAGAGCAAGAGAGAGCACAAGCAGGGGAGAGGCAGAGAGAGAGAGGGGGAGATAAAGAATCCCAAGCAGGCTGTGTACTGTCAGCCTGGAGCCCATTGAGGGCTTGAACCCACGAAATGCAAGATCATGACCTGAGCCAAAAATCAAGAGTCAAGACGCTCAGCTGACTGAGTAGATTCTTAATACAGCCTTGTAATTTTATTATATTTCCCAATACCATCCTCAAATTTGAGTGTACATCAGAATCACCTGAAGGGCTTGTTAAAATACAGTTGAAACTCTGGTGCTACTGCCGAGATTTTGACTCAATGGAGCCCCAAAATGTACATTTCTAACTAGTTCCCAAATGATATTGATACTGCTGGACTAGGGACCAACTTTGAGAACCACTATCCTAACTATTTCACTTTCTTACACTATTTCACACGTTCTCTGCTCTCCACGAAAGTCCAATAGGTACTCCCCCTCAGCTGATGACTTCGCTTTTTATTTTCATGGAGAAAATAATAGAAATGAAAACAGAACTCCTGCATATTCTCACCATATCTGTGGTGTAGTACCTTTATTTGTACTTCTATGGTCTTTTTCTGTGTTACTTATGCAGTAGATCCCATCCTTCTTGCTTATGCACAAGGTTGTCACTTCTCTCACTCCGCTGCTTCATCAGATTATCAGATTCCCCTCCATAACTGGATCATTCCCAACAGCATACATACATGGTTTTATATCTCTCATCTTTGCAAAACCAACAAAAACAGAAGACTCTTCTATTGATCTCATATCTACCTCTAGCTCGTTACCATTTTCATTCATATAGCAACCCTTGAAAGGCTTATTCATATTCACTGTCTCCAATATCTCTTTGGTATCTGGTACCTACTGTGCTACCACCCTGGTCCAACCTACTATTATCTTTCACTTTTGTTACTGCAGTAATTTCTTAACTGGTCCCTGTCTTAGAATCTTGTCTTGATACAGCAGCCAAAGTAATCCTTTTAAGATGAATCAGATTCATTCCCTACAGAAAATTTTATTATGTGCTAGGCACTGTACCAGGCCCTGGGAATATAGCAGTGACTAAATCAGAAAAAAAAAAAAAAAAAAAAAAGTCCCTGCCCCCATGGATTCTAGTTATCCTATTAAAACATCAGGAATATGTCATGTCTTTGCTCAAGACCATGGATCTTCCAATCTCATTCACAGTAAAAACCAAGGGGCACCTGGGTGGCTCAGTCGGTTGAGCATCTGACGTCTTGATTTCAGCTTAGGTCATGATCTCATGGTTCGTGAGATCAAGCTCTGCATCAGGCTCTGTCCTGACAGCATGGGGCCTGCTTGGGATTCTCTCCCTGTGTCCCGCCCCCCAATAAATAAATAAATATTAAAAAACACCAAAATCCTTAACAATGGCCTAAGAAGCTTACACGATGGACCTCTAGTTACTCTAACTTCATCTTCAGCTCTCTACTCACTCTGCTTCAGCTACTTGTACCTTGAACTCTCAGGTTTTTGCACTCAAAGTTCTCGTTACTCCCTTCGTGTCTGCTCTTTTTTTTAATTTTTGACGTTTATTTATTTTTGAGACAGAGAGATACAGAGCATGAACAGGGGAGGGGCAGAGAGAGAGAGGGAGACACAGAATCTGAAACAGGCTCCAGGCTCTGAGCGGTCAGCACAGAGCCCAACGCGGGGCTCGAACTCACGGACCGTGAGATCATGACCTGAGCTGGAGTCGGACGCTTAACCAACCGAGCCACCCAGGGGCCCCCATGTCTGCTCTTCAAGTGTGCTTTGAATATTTGCTTGAAGGATATGGCTTAGGTACTAAACTGGGTAACATAATAGGGATAATAGTTAACAAGTAAAGACTTTTTTTCATCTTTAAAAATATTTATTTTGAGAGTAAATGTGTGTGCAAGTGGGGGAGGGGCAGACAGGGAGAGAGAGAATCCCAAGCAGGCTCCATGCTGTCAGCAGAACCTGATGCAGGGCTAGAACTCATGAACCATGAGATCATGGCCCGAACCAAAGTTGAGTCAGATGCTTAACTGAGCCACCCAGGTTCCCCAAGACTTTCTTTTAAAACTTTTAATTATTAAAATCTGGGAAGTTGATAGCATGTTTGAAGAGAGCACAAGGAGAGAGCTAGAAATGGTTATTACATGAAAATATCTAATAGGTAAGAAGAGATAATTAGAATATAGGCAACAAAAATTACCTTCAAAGTGGAAGAATACTATAAATTATTGGGTGTTTGAGATAGAGAAAAGCCACCTAGTGACTGGGAAATAAGATCATTTAGTTTGGAGAAATTGAAGCAGTGTCTGGGGTTCTGTTAAGTTCCAAATTCCAAAACATTTGGAAAATTAAAATTGTATTGAGTTTAAACTGTGGATGAGTTTGCCATTGTGATTTATCCGCATAAGAGAGGAGTCTTAGAAATTAGTTACTGCTTAGCTATTTGGAAGGAATTTATTTTATTTTATTAAAAATTTTTTAATGTTTATTTTTGAGAGAGAGAGAGAGAGAGCGCGTGCGTGTGCATGAGTGGGGGAGGGGCAGAGAGAGAGGGAGACACAGAATCCGAAGCCGGGTCCAGGCTCTGAGCTGTCAGCACGGAGCCTGATGCAGGGCTCGAACTCACGGACTGCGAGACCACGACCTGAGCCAAAGTCGGATGCTCAACCGACTGAGCCAGCCAGGTGCCCCGGAATTTATTTTTTTAATTCTAGTGTTACCCAGTGAAATACCTTAGCATACTATTACACAGGAAGAAATAAAAATGTACTCCTCAAAAGGACAAATAACTTGCATATACTAGTATTAGAAATTCCATACATTTCGAAGGTAGTCTAAACTAGATAGTTAATATTTTACTTAGCATTTATGGGCCAGACACCATATTAAATGTTTTATGAGTCAAGAACTATTTATCTCTTTTTCATATATGAGGCGAACTGAAATTTCAAGAGATTAAGCAATTTAGGTAACATCAGAGCCTCGGGTGAAGCTGAAACCCAGGGAGTATGTCTGGGACTTGGGAGATCAGTAAGGCACGCTAGGAGCCTTGTTTGTCTCACTCTAGGTGCCAGTCCTGCTAGGCAATCCTAACCCCTTGTTCTGAACCACTATGATATTTTATCCCCATTGTGTCTCAAATGGCTCAGGTATTAGCATTTTGCCACTTAGCTGCGTCTAACGGTTGAAATTCATTCATATCACACTTGCTCTTCGTTTACACATCACTTTCTCAAGGCCTTTCCTGATCCCACTCACAAGCTTAAGTTAGGCATCCATTATTTTTCCATTTGCACTTCATACTCTCTTATTATAGAGGGTATAATTTATAAGTTGAAGCCTAGGACTTTATTTAACTTTTTTTTAATGTTTATTATTGAGAGACAGACACAGAGCGTGAGCAGGGGAGGGGTAGAGAGGGGGAGACACAGAATCTGAAGTAGGCTCCAGGCTCTGAGCTGTCAGCACAGAGCCCGACGCGGGGCTCAAATTCACAAACTGCGAGATCATGACCTGAGCCGAAGTCGGTCGCTTAACCAACTGAGCCACCCAGGCGCCCCTGAAGCCTAGGACTTTAAAGTCAAACAGATGTTTTGAATTCTGAGACTACACTTAAAGGCTGAATTTTGAGTAAATTTTTATCTGTAAAAAAGGTACTATTAAACAAGCTACAAGTACTGTAACACTTAAGTTACAGTACCTATAACTTAAATTATTCATGTAAACTGCATTTTGTTTGGCAGAGTAGATACTTAGAAGTATTTGGTAAAAGATTAGTTGCTTTAAGAAATGTATTGGACAGCATATCTCATGTTAATTTCTAGTTCAGAAACTAGGTACAAATAGTTGGCCATCCATCTCTATTTCATGTTTTCAAAAAAATTAATGGTGCAGGTAGTCTACAATGAACATTTCCTAAAGTTTTAGGGAATCAGTACACATTTTCTCAAGTATATTAGGACTTAGTAGGTAGCAAGAGGCAGAAACCCAGCTTTAAACTGGCTTAGGCAAAAAAGTGGGATCTATTAGATGGGTTATTGCATGAGATTTCAACAACCAGTAAATACTAAAGGTAAACCTATAGCTGGATCTCAGGGATGATTGGGAACAATGATTTAAACAGCTCCAAAAATTGGTCTTATTTTTATATGCAAGCTTCACTGTCTCCTACTATAGCCTGTCTTCCTTCATGGAAAGGAAGGCCACCATCAATTCCAGAGCTTCCCATCTGTCAAGAGTTCACAATCAGATAGTGACACAGGTTATCTTAGTTCTCAAACCCAAAAATACTAGAGAAGTGTTCTGATTGGCCTATCTTAAAGTCAGATCCCCATCTCTAAGTTTGAGTGAGGTGTCTCCTTTGGGATATTCAGCTGTGGCCAGGACAAGGTCTGTAAAAGTATGGCAGCTTCCATTCAAATCACATGGCTGGAGAAAAGGAAGTTTTTCCCAAGAAGGGAAAGCTAGCTATACACTAATAGGGAAGTGCTGTATGTAACATTTATCAAATAAATTTTTTTTTCTAAGAGAACAAGAAATGAATTTTGTTCCCTCACGTTTTTCATAACATAGCCAAATCCCATGACATTCCAAGGAAGGTCTTAAACTTTTGCTTAACGAAGATTCAGTTAAACATACTTTAGTCCCTATGACATGCCAGGCACTGTACCAAATGTTACTTTAATAAGTGAAACATCACCTGAAGTTTAAAATCTTTTCTGTATCAATTTTTGATGACAGGGTAGCTGTTGACATGGCTCAAAGAACACCTAAGAAGGAAAATGGAGTCTAAGACTCAAAAGTATTCATAAAAAAGCCACAGACATGGTACAATTGTTTTACTGTACTCAACAAACTTGGATGATTCTTTTTACTTTCAAAAGTTATTAAGTTTATGATAAACGGTATTTCCAAAGTCTTGTGGAAATTTAATTAATTGGGCAAAAAGACACACACTTCAGTTTATTTGGAAAGACAACCTTTACATTTTTTTCTTAATGTTTTATTTGGTTTTGAGAGAGCCTGAGAGAGAGGGAGACAGAATCTGAAGCAGGTTCCAGGCTCCGAGCTATCAGCACAGACCCTGATGCAGGGCTCAAACTCATGAACCATGAGATCATGACCTGAGCTGAAGTTGGAAGCTTCACCAAGTGAGCCACCTAGGTGCCCCTGGAATGACAACCTTTAAAAGAACAAATGAATTCCATTTAGGAAGAAATAGACCAATAGAATTGTATTTCTACTCCATATGCTTCCCCCCCCCCCCCAATTTTATTGAGAAATAATTGACATAAATCACAATAAGAGTTTAAGGCATACAGCATCATGGTTCGATTTACACATACTGTGACCACTTATTTTTTAAGTTATCAAATATTCTCATTCAAGCCACCTTTTCTGTGTGTGTATATTTAGAGAGCCTTTTGGAAATGAATTAAAAGGTTTTGACTTCTTTAATCTGTTGACAAGCTCTTGAGAATGTCGAGAAATCTCCATAAAACCAGTATGTTTTCTCCTAGGAACAAACTTCAGAGCCTCTTCCCAACTACCAGTGTTTTTCAGACATAACAAAATACGCATCATCTGATCTAAGGTGAGATTTTTGGTACCAGTGTCCCACTGTAAATACCTATCTAATGGAAGGCATTCTGTTGCCAGGTTCAGCCGTTTTGCCTTGGCTAGGGATGTGCCTGTCTGCATAGCCTTATCAACAAAAGATCCCACTATATAAATCTTATCATGCTTGAAAGTTGTCATAACATTGGGAGAATCTGCAGTTAAATATATAATGCTATCCTTTGGGAATAAGTCTACATGAGACTTTTCTGTTGCTGTTAATAGCAATTTGTCCCATTTTTCTCCATAACGTTTAACTAACTCTTTATGATAAGCGCCTTCTACTTTAAGGTTGCAGAAATAAATATGGAAAGGATCAACATTTCTTCTGTTCCATCCTTCACTTTCTAAAAGTTGGGAAACAGTACTCTGAAGTTCCTTTGGTTTCATATAATTTTCATAATCCATGTCAAAAACCAAAGGTTGTCCAAACCGCATGGCCTGAATACCTTTCCAGCCCATGGCAATGTCCATATTCCTATCCCAAAGTCGTAGAAATAGAAAGTTTTGCTGTTTATCTTCCTTAGTGGTTTCCAGTAATTGGTCTTTTTTGGCTTTTTCCTTTAATGCTGCTTTCATTTCCTTTTTTATTTGCTTGGCTTTTTTAATTTTTTCCTTAATATATAAATATTTTAAGTATTTTTTTTTTGATGATTTAGAAACACATCCCATAGCACTTTTGAGTTCTTCTTCACTGATTTGTTCTGGTACTTCTTTGCCAAACAATCTCCACATCTCAATTAACTCCCTGATGGCAACTAGAGGATCTTCATCCTTGCTGCTTGAGACTGCTGAAGCATCTTCTTCTTGCATGCTAGATTTCATTGTAATTTTCCACCCATCCAATCCCAGCTGTTCAGGAGGTGATGTACTCTCCTTCTTAGGATAGGACACAGTTGGTATTTTGGAAGACATAGATCTCTGCAGAATTGTTGAACATAAAACCCCTTTTTTCCTATGAATGGTAAATGGCACCAAAAATCTGCCAAAAGATCTTAAGATGATACTACCACTCATTTTGAGGAAAACAGGCATGTAAGAAAACCCCTATAAAAAAAGCAAAATGTAGTAAAAAGTTAGATAAAGATCTTTAAAACCTCTCAACTAATTGTGCAAGTATAAATTTGAGACACTGAAATGCAACTGATTTTTGAAACACACAGTAAGCACAACTTTATTTGCTGTACCGTTAATTTTTCCTAGACTCCTATGGCCTAGAGCCTGTGATCACTCACCAGGCACAAAGTTTAAAGCTTATATGGGATCTTATTTTAAACATGAATTTCACTATTGCTTTAGGGAAAAGAATACCTTAAAGATCCCTTTCAGATTTGCAACTAGGAGCCCAGAATATCTGTATTACTGGATAACAACAAAGTTATGTACTACTGATACGGGTTAGATCATGATGCTGTTTCTTCTCCATTCTATATTAAGCCCCTAACAGATACAGGCCCAAACACAAGATCCTTAACATAAACAACACACGAAGACAAGAAGATAAAAAGCAGAAAAGTTTTATAAAGGATGGCAACTAGTAAAAAGCACTTAGGAGCTGCTGTATCAATGCCCTCATATGTTTTCAAAACAGGAATATAGAGAGATCTACTGATTTAAAAACAAAACAAACCTCTTTTCTCCAGTTCAGAGTTTATTTTGTAGCAAATAATGTTATTGCCAAACAAAAATGTCCAAAATTAGGGCAAATATATATAAGCTCCACAATTTTATCCTCAAGGTGTGGACATACATCGAACAATGAAGATGCTTAAAAATGTGAAACTAGGGGGCACCTGGGTGGCTCAGTTGGTTAAGGGGCCAACTCTTGATTTCGGCTCAGGTCTGATCTAGTGTTTGGTTGGTGAGATCGAGCTCTGCTTCTGACTCTGTGCTGACAGCTCGGAGCTTGCTTGGGATTCTCTCTCCCCCTCTCCGTCTGCCCATGCATGCTCACTCTTGCTTGCTCTCTCTCTCTCAAAATAAAGAAATAAACTTAAAACATTGTGAAACTAGTATGAGATTTGAAGAAAAAAAATCAACTTTTTACCAAATGCAGTTGAAATACTTGAAAAATTCCTTCTTCCCTTGGCTTCATTTAATGACTGTATGCTTTTGGGAGTGCCTCTCTAAACTGTGTCCTGATGCCCAGATGATGCCCCTCCCTTAAAAGCAGATGTGCCTCTGAATTTTTGTCCTTAGCCCCCCCCCCCTTTTTTTTTTGCAATCTAAAATTTTCTGTATGAGGTCTGATCTTCCTCCATGGCTTCAACCACCACGCATCAGAAGAAACACCTCAAATGCAACATATTAAAATAATCTCTCTCCCTTCCCTTTCCAATCTGCTTCTCCTTACACATGGTTTCAGGAAGGGACACTGCTATCCATCCATTTGCTTAAGCCAGAAACTGGAAGTCATTTTATTACCGTCCTCTCTCACACCCCCCATATCTAATCCATCTGAATTATATTCACTTTACTTTCTTTTTTTTTAATGTTTATTGTTGAGAGGAGGGAAGGGGCAGAGAAAGAGGGAGACAATGAATCTGAAGCAGGCTCCAGGCTCCAAGCTGTCAACAAAGAGTCTGAATCAGGGCTCGAATTCATGAACCTTGAGATCATGACCTGAGCCAAAAATTGGACACTTAATCAATTGAGCCATACAGGGGCCTCAATTCACTTTACTTTCTAAATACATCTTAAGCCATTCACTTCTCTTGAATCCCATTACCCTAACTGCATCCCCTAGCCTCCAGATTTGCTCTGCCTCATCTCTAAGCCATTTGAAGTTAGTGCAAATCTGATCAATGCACTTGTATCATCCCCAATGTGTATTTTTAAGCTCATTGCTGCCAGGTTAAATCCCAAACTTACAAACATGGCTTATAAAGTTTTCCACAAAATCATCCTTTGTTTACCTCTTCAGCTACATCTCTAGCTATACTTCACCTCAAACTTTAGACCAAGTATTCCTCCTAGTAGTTCTTACAGCACCCTGTACCTCTCTATCACAGTACTTGTAACACACTTTTGTAATTGCCTGGTTACTTATTTGCCTGACTAGACAGTAAACTCTATCAGGACAAGGACTGTATTTATATTAAAATTGAACCCAACATTTGGCAGTTTATGGCTCACAGTAATCACTCAAGTATTTTTCAAATAGATATTCTGGACCAATGCTTTTCACATATAAAACATGTTGAGACACCTGTATTTTTAAAAATTTGTTTTAAATTTGAGAGACAGCAAGAGGAGAGGGACAGAGAGAGGGACAGAATCCCAAGCAGGCTCCACGCTGTCAGTGCAGAGCCCTATGGGGAACCCTAAGATCATGACCTGAGCTGACACCAAGAGCCCCAGGCTGAGCCCACTGAGTCACTCGGGTGCCCCCAATTAAAAAAAAAAAAAGATTTTTTTTCAAGTAATCACCCAATGTAGGGCTCATATTCACGATCCCAAGATCAAGAGTCACATTTTCTTCGGATTGAGTCAGCCGGGCGCTCCATGTTTAGCCACCATTTAAAGAAGAAACAAGTTAGACTCCCTATTTCACCAGGAGTCCTCAATCCTGTTATGAAAACATTTCAAAAACAAAGGTCTTCTGAGTTTTGTCTTTATAATTGGTTAAGATTTTTTTAGGATATCATAGCAATGAAACCCAAATTTTAAAACAAATAAGGCAATCATTTTGGTAAACATTCCTTTTGTTCCAGGTGTTGTACTGCTTATAGTTTATTAAATCGCTGGGCTTCCACTTATCTGTGGGCCTTCTTAGCACGCATGCTGCACTACGTGTATCTTACAATGGTTTCCCGAGTTCTCCCACCGCAACACACACAACTAAGATAAGAAACATGCCCATACCAGGAGTGCAGAAACAGTGGCTCCCGCTCGTGCAAACCGCGGAGACCTGGAGAGGACGCAGAACTCTGTAGTGAAGTGCTGAGCCCAAATACGTGCCTCACACGGAATTAAGCCCGTTGGCTCATTTAGTTTCCGTCCCTTTCCGTTCCAGAAGCCGGAAATCCCGCCCCCTCTTCCTGGCGCTTCCCGATGACGTCCCCACACAAGGGGAAAGCCTTCTGGTCTGAAAAACAGCGCGGTCGGGAAGAAAGCTGGTAGCTGGCCTTGAGGCCATGCCCACGGCCTCTTAACAGGGTGTGCTTGTAGCTGGTTTTAGTCTATTACACAACTATTTAAAAAATTTATTTTCCTCCTCTCTTAACTTCTCTGCTTGCTCCCCGTATTTATAAGCATTTACTCACATGGTGTTAAAATGTTTTCACAAGTCTCACTCAACTTTAAACTGATGCTAGGAATGTAACATATGAAACTTTGTGCCTAGTTTATCACCAGCACCTGATACAATGCTTGGACTATGGTAGGCGACACTATCTCTCACTCCCCTTAACTCATTTGTTAAATTTAATGTGAAAATGTAATTAAGCCACATAGTGCAAATTAGTGGCCTTTGGGTCAAAATGCAGTCTGCAGGTGTTTTGTTTAGTCAGCACATTTTCAAGTATTTTAACTCAGTTGTCATTAAATTATAAGGCACAAAATCAAACACTGGGGGAAAGGACAGTTTTTTTCAAAGAATGGTGCTGGACAAAGTTGGACCCTCAACCTAAAACCATATAAGAATTAACTCAAAATGGATCAAAGACTCCAACATAAAAGTCAAAACTATAAAACTCTTAGAAGAAGACGTAGAAAACTTAATGACATTGGATTTGGTGATAATTTCTTGGATGACCCCAAAAGCACAGGCAACAAAAGAAAAAATGAACATTTTGCACTTAACCAAAATTACAAACTTTTGTACATCAAAGGACACTATTGACAGAGTTATAGATGTGGAATATATTTAAGAGGTAAAAATGGTAGAATTTGCTGATTGGGATTTTGGTGTAGAAGGAGAAGAAGAAGCCAATATTCTAGTTTGAGCACCAGGGTAGACGTGATTAGTAGTGCAGTGAATGGGGAAAAGGAGTGGATGGGGTGAGGGCAGAGACGGTGTGAGCAGTTTTAGACCTAATGACTGAGCTCCCTTCAAAATCAGATGATGTCTCCTTTACAGTATATGGTAGTTGGCTGCATGGGTCTAGAGTTTGTGGGATTTTTTAATTTTTTTTTTATTTTTTTAATGTTTATTTATTTTTGAGAGAGAGAGAGAGTGCACGCGTGCAAGTGGGGGAGGGGCAGAGAGAGGGAGACACCAAATCTGAAGCAGGCTCCAGGCTGTCAGCACAGAGCCTGATGCGGGACTCGAACTCACAAGCCATGAGATCACAACCTGAGCCAAAGTTGGATGCCTAACTGACTGATCCACCCAGGCACCCCTGCATGGGTCTAGAGTTAAGGAGAAAGAGAATGGACCATAGGCAGAGATTTGAGAGCTATGAAAGAGGCTTTGAAACCAGAGTCTGTGAAACTATGTGGGTGGAAGAGATTACCCAGTGTCTGAGTAGAGAGGAAGAGTAAACAAAGGAGACTGAAAATGAGCAGCTATAGAGACAGGAAGAAAATAATCAGAATATGAGAGAAACCAAGGGAAGAGTGTTTCAAGGAAGAGAGACCCAATGGGCTTCAAATGGGTCAACTGGGTCAAATGCTGCCTGTTCATTATGTAGCACAGACTGAAAAGCATCCATTGCATTGGGACCATATACTGAGACTTGGAGGCTGAAGCCAGATGAAGAGTGGGTAAGGAATGAGTGGATTATGAGAAAATGGAGTCAGCAAGTGTAAGTGTTTTAATGAAATTTGGCAGGGGCAATATACAATGGATTCAGTCCCCAGATGTTGCATCTAGGAAATTTGTGCTAATTATTATGACTGCTATGTTGGGAGAGACTTGACCAACTTAAAGGATTGTTAGCAAGGGAATTAGGAAAATAAAAGACAGTGAGAAGAGTGAACATCCTGAGAAGATTGAAAGAAGTGGTATTCAGAGGACAGTTGGAGGGTTGGTCTTGGACAGTAGGAGAAAATTCTTCTATAACAGGAAGACAGGAAGAAATAGGTGGGGATAGAAGCCAATTTATGCCAATTTATAGATATGGCAGCTTACTTTGCATTTCCATTTCTGGAAATGGAATTAAGTCTCTTATTTTTAATTTGTATTTGTTTTTAAATTATGTGGAATACAACTGGAAGGATTGGTTTTGAAGAGTGAGATGTGACCCTTGCCTCACTACAGGAGGAAAAGATAAATGTGTCAGTTCACATGGATCATAATCATAGGCTTAATGAAGAAACCCCTTTTGTTGCTTTCCTCAGGGGAGGAAATTATAGGCCACATGATAATCCGTCATAACTTTGACCTCACAGGAGGTAAATTTAACTTTATTACCTCTGTAGCCATTTATTATTTACTCTTTCTAACAGTGGTTCACAAAGTATGGTCCCTAGACCAGCAAGATCAGCATCAGCATCCCTTGGAAACTAGTTAGAAAGGCAAAATTTCATGCCCCACCTACCAATTCTACTGAATCAGAAACTATGGCAGTAACACCCACCAATCTTTGTCTTAATAAGACCTCCAGGTTATCCTAATACACTCTAATGTTAGAGAACCACTGTGTTTGAAGAAACATTGAAAAGCAAGTAAGGAATTTCTTTAATGTTTTTATTTATTTTTGAGAGAGAGCCAGAGCACAAACTGCGGGAGGGGCAGAGAGAGGGAGACACAGAATCCAAAGCAGGCTCCAGGCTCTGAGCTGTCAGCACAGAACCCGACGCAGGGCTCAACCTCCTGAACTGTGAGATCATGACCTGAACTGAAGTCGGATGCTTAACTGACTGAGCCACCCAGGCACCCCATTCTTGTTTTCTTTTTAATAGACTTACCTTAGCAAATTTGCAAACAATGTTCTCCTTTTTGTTAAGATATGTTTAGTCTAGTATTGGAAAATCTTTTTTTTTAATTTTTAAAAAATGTTTATTTATTTTTGAGACAGAGACAGAGCATGAACGGGGGAGGGTCAGAGAGAGAGGGAGATGAGACACAGAATCTGAAGCAGGTTCCAGGCTCTGAGCTGTCAGCGCAGAGCCCGATGGGCTTGAACTCACAGACTGTGAGATCGTGACCTGAGCTGAAGTTGGAAGCTCAACCGACTGAGCCACCTAGGTGCCCCAAGTATTGGAAAATCTTGATGCATTCTGCTTACAAACAATAATAATAGCCCATTACCTCTAACTATTTTCCACAAGAAAGGGAGAAAAAAAATCATCATATTGATGTCACAAGATCTTAGGATTTTCCTGAAGGCCTCTCATATCAGTCTTTTTAAAAATTTTATTTATTTATTTATTTATTTTATGTTTTTATTTTATTTTTTGAGAGACAGAGACAGAGCACTAGTTGGGGAGGGGCAGAGAGTGAGGGATACACAGAATCTGATGCAGGCTCCAGGCTCTCAGCTGTCGGTACAGAACGCAATGCAGGACTTGAACCCACGAGCTGTGAGTTCAGGTGCCCCTCTCATGTCAGTCTTTTCAATATCAATATACATCTCTGGTATGCAGTTTATAGCTGAGAACTGGACATGTCCTTTTTCCCTTCAGGCTTCAAAAACATAGATATCAGAAGTCAGAGTATGGGAACAGATAGGGTGATGCTTGGGAGAGAAAGCTTAAAAAACCTTAATTTTCAAAGCAAGCATTTATCTGTAGCAAAAATGCTGATGTTTTGAAGAAAAGGAGAAACCAGTTTCTAAATATACAGAGCTGTTGGGGCGCCTGGGTGGCTCAGTCTGTTAAGCAGCTGACTCTTCATTTCGGCTCAGGCCATGATCTCATGGTCGTGAGATCAAGTCGCACGTTGGGCTCTGTGCCGACTGCACAGAGCCTGCTTGGGATTCTCTCTCTCCCTCTCTGTCTGCCCCATCCCCTGCTCTCTCTTTCTCAAAAATAAATAAAATAAACATTAAAAAATAAACATACAGAGAAGTTTATTAAAACAAGAAAAAAATTAAAATGGCAAGATAAACAGTTTTAGAGCAAAGATAATCTCATGACCAACAACTGAGTTGAGTTCCTATACCATTAGTTTCAACTGACATCATTTCTGATGTGGTGGTCTAAAATATGTTCCCCAATTTTTTGACACTCTCTCTAAAAAGTGGAGCCTAATTCCTCTTCCATTGGATTTAGTGACTCACTTCTAACCAATTAAAAAATAAAAGTGGGCCAGTATGCAACTTCAGAGAGTAGGTCATAAAAAGGCAGTGCATTTTCCTGATTGCTCCTTCACCTGGATGATTCACCCTTGGAGAAGCTGACTGCCATGTCCTGAAGACACCCAAGTGACAAATTTCAGAAACTTCAGTTAGGCTCCTCTGAGCCCTCTTCTGGAATAGTCCTCAACCTTGGCCTTCTGTAAGGCTGCACAGTTTAGTCTCAGCAAGAATCTTGCTAAATCAACACCCCACTCTTGATATCTGATCATGTTCCTCATTCCCCACTCTTGATGTCTAAGTCCTTGACCTGCCTTTAGTAATAAGTCCCTTATCCTGATGTCTCCTCTTAGTAGTTTTCTGTCACTGACACCCTCACTCTGCTCTTTGTTACAAATTTCCAGCTATCTTTGCTGTATTCAGAGTTGAATTCATTCTCTCTTCCCTATTGCAATATCCCTAATTGCAACAGTTTTGAATAAAGTCTTCCTTACCATTTTAACAAGTGTCAGAATAATTTTTTTCTTTAGCAGAAGCAGCCTATGGAAAAGGTCCACCTGGTGAGGAACCAAGGCTTCCTGCCAAACAGCCAGTCAGGTTTTAGAACACTGCAACTCCAAACAATCTTGACTGTATGCTCCTAAGCAATACTGAGCCAAAATTACCCACTAAACTTCTTCTGAATTTCTGAACAAGAGAAACTGTGAACTAATATTTTTTGTTTTAAGCCACCAAGTTTTGAGGTTAATCTATTATGCAGCTATAGATAACTAATACACCTGACTACCAGATTAAATAGTAAATTGGGAGTTATGAGAAACATCAACTCCAAGTTAGTTAAGTGCAAGATAGAATAACTTTCATGGAAACTTTTTTAAAAACTTTTTTCTTTTTTGGTGCTTTTCATATTAAGTGCATTAAATGCATTCTAGTTAGACTATGTCAAAAAGGACTTCAAAGCTCACCTCATTTACAAATTGAAAAGTAAGGACTGGGAGAGAGTAACTGGTTTAAGCAAGGCTTCATTAAAAGCCTTCACTAACCGTTCCTTAAGCAAAGGTTCATTTAAAACCTGCACATCCTGATTTACAACTCAGTGTTCCCCCCCCCCCCATTATGCCACTTAAGACATGGTACAGAAAGAAATTTGAAATATGTCTTTCTGATAAAGATTTGTCTTAGTCTGTCTGGGTTGCTATAACAGAGTATCACAGACTTGGAGGCTTAAACAAATGTTTATTCCTCACTTTTCTAGAGGCTAGGAAATGCAAGAGCAAGGCACTGGCAGATTCCATGTCTGGTTGAGGGCTACTTCCTGATTTACAGATGGCTCTTTTCTTGCTGTGTCCTCACATAGCAGAAGGGAGTTCTCTGGGGTGTCCTTCATATGAGCACTAATCCCATTCATAAGGACTCCACCTTCATGACCTAATCACCTTTCAAAGGACCCACACCTATCACATTGAGGATTAAGATTTCAACATATAAATTTCAGAGGGACACAAACATTCAGTACATAACAGGGATTATAGTATATGCTGGGTTGAAAAACACTGTGAATAGGAATATTAGAAAGACACTAGAAATAGCTGTATCAGAAAAATCTGCATGTTGGGACTCCTGGGTGGCTTAGTCAGCTAAGCATCTGACTTCGGCTCAGGTCATGATCTCATGGTTCGTGGGTTCAAGCCCCGCATTGGCCTCTGTGCTGACAGCTCAAAGCCTGGAGCCTGCTTTGGATTCTGTGTCTCCCTCTCTCTCTGCCCCTCCTCTGCTCAGTCTATGTTTCTCTCTCTCTCTCAAAAATGAACATTAAAAAAAATGAAGAGAAAAATCTCCATGTCCTATTAGATATGGTAGAGTTAATTCTTCAAGTGTCATGTCTTGTATGGGTTCTTCTCTTACCCATCTATGGACAGATAGATAATTGTAACCCCCTCCTTTTTCTCTTTTTAAACTTCTGGAACAGGGGCATCTGGGTGGTTCATTCATTTAAGCATCTGACTCTTGGTTTTCAGCTCAGGTCATCATCTCACAGTTCATGGGCTCAAGCCTTCGTCCGCCTCTGCACTGATAGCACAGAGCCTGCTTGATCCTCTCTCTCCCTCTCTCTCTGCCCCTCCCCTGTTTGTGCTCTCTCTCTCTCTCTCCTCTCTCTCTCAAAGTAAATAAATAAACTAAAAAAAAAAAAAAAACAACTTCTGGAACAGCCAAAATAAATTTTTTTTGTCAATAGTCCCTATTTCAACAAATAGTATTTCTATCCATCTAGTTGCTCAAGCCAAAAATCCAGGAGTCCTCCTTCTTATTTCCTTCTCCTTATTCCTAACCTCCAATCATAAAATTTTGTTCATAGCAATCACAGTATTAGTATTTAGCATAAGTATTAAGTAATTAAATATTAGTATTTAAGCATTAGTGTTAACTATATTAGTATTCGTAGTTAAGAATTAATATTAAGCATTTCTCAGAATACTACCAAAATTAATTTGGTCTCCCAGCCTACAAGCTTGTGCTTCCTCTAATCTATTCTCTGAACTGCAATTAGGATATTCTTTTTTTTTTTAATTTTTAATGTTTATTTTTGACAGAGAGGGAGAGAGAGAGCGAGCACACAAGTGGGTGGGTGGGGCAGAAAGAGAGAGGGAGACACAGAATCCAAAGCAGGCTCTAGGCTCTGAGCTGTCAGCACAGAGCCCGACATGGGGCTCCAACCCACAAACCATGAGATCATGACCTGAGCTGAAGTCAGATGCTCAACCAACTGAGCCACCCAGGCACTCCAGGATATTCTTTATAAAATGTAAATCTGAGAATATTCTCCTGTCTAAAACCATCCAGTGTTTTCTACTGTTATGAGAATAAAGTCAAAAATCATAACCATGGCCATTGCAGCCTTAAGCAAGCTGCCTCTGCTTATTTTGTTAACTTAACTTTCTAACTACTGACAAAACCTCTCCTTGACCAAATCTGAGTCTGGCTCCTCTGAGCCCTCCTCTCAGCTAGGCTCTGATGTTGAACTCCATCGTTGGTCCACTTAGTCCAGTTTTTGTTGTTGTTGTTGTTGTTGATGTTGTTGTTGTCACTTAGTCTAGTTTTAGCAAGAATTTGGCTGTCAGTGAAAATTTCTCATTTTTGGCACTTGATCATCCTCTAGATCTGATAAAATTCCTCATCCTCCACTGTCAATGTGTTATCAACCTGGCCTGGCTTCAGTAAGAATTACGCTGAGTCAGTCTAGTAAGAATCTCTCTTATGCCTGATGTTTCTTTCCTCTTAGTTAACTTTCCATTCACTGATCCTCACCCTACACTTTGGCTATAATATTGCCCCCTCAATTGTCCTTGGTGAATTAGAAGTTGAGGCTGGTCTCTCTCCCCAACTTCAAAACCCCCATTGCAGCAATCCCTCTTAAAGTCTTCCTTATGTCTTTAATAAATGTCATGAATAATTTTTTCTTTAACACAGCTCTCCCATAATTTTTTAGCTTCAGTTAACTGGACTATTTTCTCCCACCTCAAGACCTTTGCATATGCTATTCCTTTGCCTATGAATTTGTTTTCCCAACTGCTGTTGTCTTTCAAACTAAGCGTCATTTTCTCACAGACGTATTACCTGTACCCCAAGGCTGTTAGCTCTCATACTAGATGTTCCATGGCACCTTGAATTTCTGAACACTCTTCACACTTTCAATTTGTTGTTCATTGTGAACTCCATATGGATAAAGGAAACGTTGGTCTTGTTTGCTGGTGTCCTCAACACGTACTATTGATGGGGACATAGTAGACACTCAAATATTAGCTGAAGGTATGAGTAAACACTTTAAGTAAATTTCAACGTAAGAACAATAAATTCAAACAGAACACAAACATACAAAAATGGAGTTTATAATCATTTTTATGTTCACTTATAATTTTAGTATGGCATTAACAACATAGAAACTGAAGACTGACTTAGTGTTTAATTTCTATCAACTGCAGTTTTGGTGTCATTCTATTAAAACATAAGAGAGGTTTTCAAAAGATCCTCTAACTTGACTAATACTGTAAAATATTAATGATGGCGTTGACTGATGCCCAGCTCATAATAGGCTAAAAAAAAGAACATATTCACTTTTCAAAAAAAGTAACAAATCAAACCTCAAGCCAGAATATAACACTGTGTATATTCTTTTCATAACATAATACTGCAGAGTATTCTTTTTCTTCTAGCATCTACATTCACAGCATTTCAGTGGGACAAAAAAAATCTTAGGTGACAAAAAAGTAAGTTAAGCAATTTGCTTTCTTTTTGTGGAGCTTCTAGTTACTATTGGCACTCGAGAAAAATTAATAGTTGTTTTGGCTTTCAAAGCTTTTTTAAAGTATTTAAAAATTGACTGAAGGCTAGAGGAAGGGGCTAAGTTGTGTTTTTCTGTACCAGCAGAAACCATAGGAAACTCCTGTTTTAAAACAGTAGCTGCAGGTTTATCCAAAGGCTTAGGGCTTGTCACCCATTCACGGCAGTGGTGCTTTATCCAGGCCAATAACTGAACATCACTTCCCAGCTGGTGTCCTACATGATGTTCAGAGTCAATAAAGGCAACAGCATATACTTTGTTCATCACTTCCCACTTTTTACGAACAAGTAAGTCCATAAAAACCAAGCCTCCGTAACCATGTACAATGAAGGCAACATCCTTGCCTTCAGTCTTTGAAATGAAGTAATCCCAAATGTAAGCCATGTGTTCTTCAGGAGTGTTGCTGCATCTTTTAGGGGTGCACTGGAGAGGTTGCTGGACAGATAAAAAGTTCTCTGCTGGAACCATTTTTAGGGAAGATGACCCCTTAGTTTGTGTTAAAAGGCCTTTCTGCTCTTCTTCCATGTTTAGGTCGATGAAATTGTCATTGGGGTTTAGCACAATTACATCATAATGTGCCTGCAATGCCATTTGAATACATGGTATCTGACTTCCATGTTGGAGACCATGATGTATTATTGCCTGCTGACTCCACTGACCAGCTCTAAAGACTCCTTGGTCTTGAAGAAGAACAAGAAGAACAGAACGATGACTTGTTAATGCTCTCTCACTCATGAAAAAGAAGCTTTTTGGTTCTTTATCAGCCTCTGGTGGGATATATACTTTTTGTAATTTGCATACTTTCTCCAAAAGCTCATAAATATATTGTTCAAGCAAATAGCCAAGGGCCTGGTAGCGCTTGCTGTTCCTCTCAAAGACATTTTTATAATAGTTAAAAACAAAAGGCCTTTGTGTCTCAGTGTGTCTCAATTCAGCTTTTTCATTGAAGTCATATTTAAGTTCTTCTAGTAAGTCAGATTGTTCAATAAATTTTTGGAAGCTCAGCTCCCGAGTAACTGGTAACCACTGAAAATAAAAAAGCAATAATATGTCAGTGGTAGAAAAAACTAAAAATATCCGCTTGTTAAATTATTCCTGTGGGAAATCATTCTAAAATTAAGTACTTCACTAATACATTACCTTTTAATCTAAATTAAGGACTGAGTTAAGGACTTAATCTGAGTTAAGGACTTTAACTCAAAATAATTGTGAATGATGCAAAGTAGTAAGGGATAATTAAGTATGGGACAATGGCCAGACCATACATAATGACAGAACTGACCCACAATCCATAGCAACTTGCCCAGGAAGCCAACCCCTTATCTACAACAAATAGCCCAGGAAGCCAGCCTGCTATAAGTCAGATTTGTATGAAGTCAGACTACTACCTCTAGTGACAATCCAGCAAGCTAAACAATAACCTCTGTTACAACTGGCCACAAATGGCCAGGACTTGACTAATAACTGAGAGCTTTCCTAATTTTTATCCCTGCTTCCAACTTAGGACCCATGAGAAAAAGCCAAATATGCATCCCTAACCAATCACACAGGATATTCTGCTTTTAGTTAGCCCACCTGCAGCTTCCCCAGGCCAACAGCCTCCAATCAGGACATACCAACAGCCTTTCTTATTTTCCACTGTAAAGCTTTCCCAGTTTTCTGCCTTCCTTTGAGTCTCTGCCAAAATGCAAGTGATGTGGTTGACTACATTGATATAGCTAGCACAGAATAAATAGGTTTTGCTTTTCTCATTTGGTTTGGCTTTATTTCCACAGTCAGCATTCAATAATTTTTGCTGTTAAATAAATGGCAGGGGATGGCAGTGGGGGTGAAATGCGAACCAGGCAGTACAGGTTATGATCAATTTATCTTACAATGAAGATATGGTATTTCAGATGTCTGAGAAGAAAAAAGTGGCTGACTAAAAAGTTAATTTAGACAGTTATTTTGGACAAAGCCTAAAAGGAAAAGAAAAGACTTTGAAAGGTTAAGTGGCTTGCCCTGAAGATTATTCATTAAATTATTATTAAATACACGATTGGGTACTGAGGTTGTCGGACTCTAAAATTCATGTTCTTAACTAATATATGAATATGTTCTCTGCTTAATTTCTTAACATTGACAGTGGTAATCCATGACTCACTTCCAATAAGTAGCAGTGAAAATGATTTTTAATTACACTCATGATACTATTAAGGCTTATGGCAAAATTAAGATGGTGCTTGCTTACTTTATTTTCTTAACTCTTTTCTCACTTTCTGAAACTTATTCTGATTCCCATATGTAACGGCTATGTTATGAAGGTGTTTGGTTGTCCAAACCACCCAACATATCTAGACTGTTCTCTATTCCCTCCTGTTCCATTAAAAAACTGTTTTCTGGGGTGCCTGGGTGGCTCAGTTAGTTGAGCGACCAACTTCGGCTCAGGTCATGATCTCGCGGTTTGTGAGTTCAAGCCCCACATTGGGCTCTGTGCTGACAGCTTGGAGCCTGGAGCCTGCTTCGGATTCTGTGTCTTCCCCTCCCCTGCTCACGCTGTGTGTGTCTCTCTCTCTCAATAATAAATAAAACGTTAAAAAAAACACTTTTCTTTTAGTGTTGCTGATCACAGGGGCCATTATGTAATTAATGTCTTTCCAAAGTGTAAATGACAGATAGACCTAATTATCCTTTAAAAGGAGAAGCCTTGGGGTGCCTGGGTGGCTCAGCCTGTTGGGCTGGGCATCCAACTTCAGCTCAGGTCATGATCTTCATGGGTTGTGAGTTCAAGCCCTGTGTCGGGCTCTGTGCTGACAGCTCAGAGCCTGGAGCCTGGTTCAGATTCTGTGTCCCTCTCTTGCTCTGCCCTTCCCCTGCTGGTGCTCTGTCACTCTCTCTCAAGAATAAATAAAACATTAAAAAAAAATTAAAGGGGCGCCTGGGTGGCGCAGTCGGTTAAGCGTCCGACTTCAGCCAGGTCACGATCTCGCGGTCTGTGAGTTCGAGCCCCGCGTCAGGCTCTGGGCTGATGGCTCGGAGGCTGGAGCCTGTTTCCGATTCTGTGTCTCCCTCTCTCTCTGCCCCTCCCCCGTTCATGCTCTGTCTCTCTCTGTCCCAAAAATAAATTAAAAAAAAAACGTTGAAAAAAAAATTTTTTTAAAAAAAAATTAAAAGGAGAAACCTCTTGGAGGGAAGGTGGGTGGGGAATGGGCAAAATGGGTGATGGGTATTATGGAGGCACTTGCTGTAATGAGCACTGGGTATTGTATGTAAGTGATAATCTCTAAATTCTACTCCTGAAACCAATATTACACTATATGTTAACTAACTAGAATTTAAATAAATAAATAAATATATATATATATAGAGAAGTCTGTCGAATTAGATTGATTTAGGTTTAAACCCTAGCTCCAGATTTTCAGTTCGAGTGACTTTCAGCAGGTTCTTACCTTCTATGAGTTTCTTCATCTTCTGAGTTTTACTTTATGCTATTTAATAGTGATCCTTATTACTCTCTATCTTGCTACTCTGCTTTATTTTTCTTCATAGTCTACATTACCACTTAATACATAATTGCTTGTATATTTTTCAGCTTTACGTCTTCCCTCACTAGAATGAAAGCTCTAGGAGAACAGGAATTTTATTTAACTACTATATCTTCAGTGTTTAGAATGCCCTCTGGCACATATTATATAAATATTTTTTGAGAGAATAAATGAAAAATAGGGATAACATTATTTCACAAGGCTGTTGTGTGAAATTAACTAATGTAGGCAAAAACCATACTACATAGTGTCTCATGCATGGAAGGTTCTGTGAAATTAGACAGGATGATATTCATTTTTGAGAAATGTGAAGTAAAAAACCATATATATCTCTTTCCAGCCTTCCTTATTCACTTTAACATTGTGATATTTATCCATTTAATAAATGTATTTCTACATCATTCATTTTGTTTTTGGTGTTCCATTTCTTGAATATGCCATAGTTTAACCATTTGCCTGTGGAAGAACATTTAGATTGCTCTAATTTTCTACTATTATATACAAAACTGAAATGGATATTTTTATAGCTATATTTTTGTGCACATATCAAAAATTTCCCTAGGCAATATACTTTAAGGTGGAATTTCTAGGTTATATCAGCATCTTTCACTTCACCAGACATTGCCAAATTGCTCTTTAAAAAGAAAGTTCTATTTTATAAATTGGCATGGATGACCAGGTTTGCACAGAAAATCAATAGTCTCTCAGATCTAAAATACCCTGTTTAGGGGTGCCTGGCTGGTTCAGTAGGAAGAATATGTGACTCTTGATATTGGGGTCATGAGGTAGAGCCCCATGTTAGGGGTAGAGATTACTTAAATAAATAAAATTTAAAAAAAGCTCAAAGAACTGGGGCGCCTGGGTGGCTCAGTCGGTTGGGTGTCCGACTTCGGCTCAGGTCATGATCGCATAGTGAGTTCCAGCCCTGAATCAGGCTCTGTGCTGACAGCTCAGAGATTGAAGCCTGCTTCGGACTCTGTGTCTCCCTCTCTCTCTGCCCCTCCCCTGCTCATGCTCTGTCTCTCTGTGTCTCAAAAATAAATAAAAACATTAAAAAAAATTTTTAAAAAACAGATCAATTTCTTCTTAAAAAAAAAAAAAACCTCAAAGAACTAAGCAAAGAATTTTGTTAGCTATTTAACTCTTTTTTAATCAGAAAGTAAAATAAACAAAATCAGTATTTTCATTCTTTTTTAATCAGTATTTTTAAAAAAAAATTTTAATGTTTATTTATTCTTGAGAGAAAGACAGAGTGCAAGTGAGGAGGAGCAGAGAGAGACACAGAATCCAAAGCAGTCTCCAGGCCTTGAGCTATCAGCACAGAGCCCAATGTGGAGCTTGAACTCGTTAACCATGATATCATGACCTGAGCCAAAGTCTGACACCTAACCGACTGAGCCACCCAGGTGCCCCTTAATCAGTATTTTCTAACAGCACATAGCACAACATTTAATGATCTTTTCCACTTTTGTTCGGTGTTTGTATACTTAGTTGTTTGAGACACTTCTCAGGGCTGAAGAATGAGAGTTTGCAAACTGGAAAAACAAAATGGCACATAGATATATAAAGGATAGGTGGTGATGGGGTGAACAGGAGCAAGGTAGAGAGTATCTTCCAGAATGAAAAGCTAGATGATTTCTAGCACATTTTGCTTGGTTAATATCCTCCGACCTGAAACTCTCCCCTAAATTTATATCTAATTGTCTACTAGGTATATTGACTTAGATGTCAAATAGCCATCTCAAGCTTAACATGCCCAAAATACCTTCTTCAATCTACTCTCTCTACTCTTTACTATCTTAGTACATGGCAACTTTATTCTTTCAGTTGCTCATGCTTTAAATGTTCCTTCTCTCTTTTACAGTCAATCCAATTAATCAGCAAATCTTTAGGCTCTTATTTTTTTTAATGTATTTTAATTTTTTATTTTTTGAGAGAGTGCATGTGTGTGCAGGGGAGGGGAGAGGGAAAGAGAGAGAGAGAGAGAAAGAGAGAGAGAGAGAGAGAGAGAGAGAGAGAGAGAGATTGAGAGAGAGAGAGAGAGAATCCCAAGCAGGCTCCATCTCAGGAACATGAGCTCATGCCCTGAGCCAAAATCAAGAGTCACATGTGAAGCTCAACAGACTGAGTCACCCAGGCATCCCTAGTCTCTGTTATTTGAAATACACCTGTAATCTAATCACTTATCACCCTTCCACCTCTATCACCCTAGTTCAACTCAACAATAACTTTATCAAGTAACATTATCAAGTCTCCTATATAATCTCTTTGCATAAGCTCTTATCATCATGCAGTCTGTTTTCCACATAGCAGCTAGTGTAATCTTTTCAAAACCTCTAAATTGGATCTCACACACCTGTTCAAAATTCTCAATGGTTTCCCCTCTCAGAATAAAAGATTAGGTCCTTATCACTGCCTGCAAGGTCCCACATGGCCCTTAGCTCTTCAATGTCATTGCCTTACTTGCCTACTCATCTAGCTGCATGATCTGGCTCTTAGCTCTTTCTCAGGTGTCATTTCCCACTATGCTCTTGCTTACTTCACTCTAGCCACACCTGCCCTTTTTGCCTCCAACTGTGGAGCAAGCTCCTGTTTAGGGCATTCCCCCTTACTATGCCCACAGCTTGGAACACTCTTCCTGTAGATATTTCATTTCTTTCACATTTCTGTCCACTTGTTATCTGATCAGAGATGTGAGCATTCTATCTGAAAGGGCAATTCTAATTCTTCCTCATTCTCCTATCTATGCTTAGCTCCTTCCCTTCTCTTTCCTTCCTTTCCCTTCACTTTCCTCCCTCTCTCTACCTCTCTTTTTTTAAAGCACTTATTTCCTACCAGCTGACATATACTTGCTTATTTTCTGCACCCCTTCCCCCGCCAACCCATTAGAATGTAAGTTCCATGAGAACAGGGACAAAGACTTTGTTTTGTTCACTACTGTATCTCTAGTTCTTGGAATAATGCCCGGTACATACTAAGCACTTAAGTATTATTGTTAGAAATTTATGATTTTTGCTAAGGGCATAAGTTAGTAAAGAGCAAAAGACCTCTAGCTGCATATACAGGAGAAAGATGCACACAAAGCTCTCTAAAAATTATAGAGGCTTCTTGTATAACTTTAAAGTTAATAAATGTCAATTTATTAATCATTCTTAGAGAATATCCTATGCATTTATGTTTTTTTCTTTTACAAATCAAGATGGTTCATTTAAATAAAGGAGAAAAATCATCAAACTGTTTTTAGTTCTCTAAGGATTGGGTTGGAACAAGATAGCTTAGTTTTAGGAATAAGATTATTAGAGCTGCAAAGCATGTTATTGATATTCATTGTTAATGTTTTTTTTATAGAGAAGTAAGGATTTTCAAAGTAAAATGACATACCCAAAGTAACTCAGGCAGCTCTAGGAGACTGAGAGAAGATTCATTTTCACCGGTGATCTTGTAAATGCATAATATTTAACTTATTTCATTCATCTTCCAAAAATTTAGTGAAGGTATTTGTTAGACACTTAGTGTCTTACATCAAGTAGCCTAGTCATTTTACATTGAATGGAATAATGGAGAATAGTATATAATCATTAATTAGAATATTAGGGGTGCCTGGGTGGCTCAGTTGATTAAGCGTCTGATTTTGGCTCAGGTCATGATCCTATGCTACATGAGTTTGGAGCCTCCTGTTGGGCTCTGCGCTGACAGCATGCAGCCTGGAGCCTGCTTCGGATTCTGCGTGTGTCTCTCTCTCTCTCTCTCTCTCTCTCTCTCCCCCTCCCCCTTCGTACTCTATCTCTCTCAAAAATAAACATAAGAAAAATTAAAAAAGTAATAATTATTAATGAGAATTTCAAATTAGGTTCTTCTAGTAACCTGGATTAGGTGATTGACACAGCTGTTATTTTTTGTTTTAGGGATGGCTATTGTTTCTAATTATTTATTAAAATTTTTTTTTAACGTTTATTCATTTTTTGAGAGAAAGAGAGAGACAGAGCTTGAGTGGGAAAGGGGCAGAGAGAGGGAGACACAGAATCCAAACCAGGCTCCAGGCTCTGAGCTGTCAGCACAGAGCCCGATAGGGGCTTGAACTCATGAACTGCGAGATCATGACCTGAGCCAAAGTTGGACGCTCAACTGACTGAGCCACCCAGCGCCCCTCTAATTATTTATTTTAAAAATTGTAGTATAATATACTAAAATTTACTATTTTAGCCATTTTTAGTTGTACAGTTCAGTGACATTAAATAGATTCACATTGTTGTGCCACTGTTACTGCTATCTATCCATAGAACGTTTTTCATCTTGCCAAAATCTAACTTTGTAACCATTAAGGGATAACTACTCATTTCCCCATTGCTCCAGCCCCTAGCAAACCATTCCACTTTCTAGGAATTTGACAAGTGAGTAGTTGGGGCAATAGAATCACAGATGCACATAATTTTAATTAGCTTGATTTTAAGGCGCTCCTTTTGTCTCCAGGATCATCAATTGGCTTTACTAAGCAATATTTTACATTCTTCACAGATGAACAGTAAGCTTTTATGAAAATAAAATTTTACCACCTGAGAAGTTAGCATCTAAAACCGTGGTTACTCAGTAATACCTTATTATAGTGATTATAGTCCTTTGGTATACTTTGGAGGTCTTTTGTATATCCTATGCCATTAGGAAGCACAGAGTGAAGGATGCTTCACTCAGAAAATTTAAGAATATCTAAATGCTTTTTATTACAATGACCATGATTTTATTTATTTAGAAAAACAAAATAAAGAATCCTAGAAAACATGTCTTAAGAAAATAATTACTATTTTCATACAAAAGCAGATTATTCTCAACACAGAATGCAAAAATGAAGTTTTTTACTAAAATTATGCTTGTATACAATTCTATTTAGTAAATTACAGAAAAAAAACTAGAAAATGATAAAGCTAATGAAATAACATATGTGAAAGGTTCAAAAAAGCAAACTAAATCCCTTCCTCCTAGGATTCCTTCTCCCTACCTACCTCTCCCCAGGAAAGACTAAAGTGGCTGAATTTAATGTAGCTGAGGTAAAGACACAGAAATAGGCTATTAGAAATAGAAAGAAAAATAGAATAGAATAGAAACAGAATATTAGAAATAGAAAGAAAAAAAGTTAGATGTCACCAAATCTTGGGTTTCTCAAATGTGAGTATGCAACAGAAGTTTCTAGAAAAGTTAAAGAAAAAAAAGTTTAGTCAACTATTATAAAGAGAAACATCTCATAACAACTGATGGCTAGTGTTGCCAGCCATCCCTAAAGGGCCTTCCAATGCTTCTCTCTGAAGAAGAGAACTAACTTGAACACAGATTCCTTCTATAGCTTTTTGGACAACAGATTATCCATCTACTCCTCAAATACCTAGAGTTACTGCAGGTTTTCATAACTTGTGGAAACAGGCCGTTCCACTGCAGGGCAGTTACAGTTGCTGACTGTTAAAAAAAAAAAAAAAAGATATCCTTAAAACTAACTTAAAAAAAAAGATACCTTTAAAACTAAACAATCTTATGTATCTTTTCATGAATTACAGATTACTTCATTTATATGTGGAAGAAAAACTTGCTTCACGTAAGAATTCTCAGTATTTTAAAGATAAAAGTCAATTACTAATGAAAATGGAGCGAATAGCAACATAACATAACTCCATGTATCTTTGCAAACTGTAGGCTTTCCTGGAGCCCATGGTAAGAAATTCCACATTGTTTCTTTTAGTTTTTAAAATAGGAAGTCCAGATATCTATAGTGCCCATCTAAACCTCTTTACATTCATATTGTACTTAAAGTTAATTCACTTGTGATGACAAAGGGCCTTTTGCAGATTTTATTAAGCTCTCTTCAAAGAAATTGTTAATCCAGGGGTAAAACAAAGGGTTGATCAATTTCATACTGTCTCTTTGTCTTGAAACTATTAAAACCAAACCCACTGCATAGAACAAAAATAAAAATATAACACTTAATGTAATCACTTTTATGCACCTTTAATGCTCAATAAAGAGCCGTACCCATTAGATAACACCTGTCCATCCTCTCCTCTTATAAAATACTGGGCTGATGAATTTCTAATCTCAATTTTAATTTGAAAGGTTCTATACAGTGTGAGTTAAATGTACATAAGCAAAATGACATTATCCCCAAACATACTAAGACAATCACTTTTTTTTTTTTGGTCTTTCTTATTTTTAACATAAGAAACCTCTCACCTGAGCATCACTTATTTTTATGAAAGGCAAAATGAGGTTGACTCTCTCAAAAGTAGAAACTGAACTTTTAGTCCTTTAGTTGTTTGCAGTGCAGTTAACTATGAGACAGAGATTAATGCTCTAACAATAAAAATACTGGTCCAAAAGCAAATTTGAAATTCTTGAGCTTCAAGTTCATTTATCTTCAAACGTTATTTGAAACAAGTTTCAATTCAAAGGGACAAATTGGCTACACGGTATATTAGCAGAACGGTATATTTGTTTAAAGAAGTCTAAGTGACACATTTGCAAACTAAATAATTAACTTCTTATAATTTCATTTCTTATAAGCTAATGTCTTACTGCTAAACTTTAAAAACACTTACTTTTATGGAAGCTGCTAATTTGGGTGGAAATGGATAAGGCCTACTTACACTTTCCTTTTTTATGTTCCCATCTCTCAGCTCTATTTCCATCTTTTGCAGTTAATTTGTTTCCTACAATATTGGCAAATGAATTAAGCTGGTTTGATTCCGGAGTTAAATTATTCAATGAAAAACGTCGATTTATGAAGAAACTTAAAATTCAGCTATTTTTTTTCTTTAAACAGTGTTTTGCTTTGCTAAACAGAAATAAACTAGGGCCTCTAAATGAAATCCTTGTCGTGAATTTCAATCTCATCAAGCTCTGAAATATTCCTGCTTTTCAACTATTCCTGCCCTGTAAAACACTCCCCCGAGCCCAAGAGCCCAAATAGGCTTTAACACCTGGAGGCTTACCTGTACCTCAGCACACATCATACAGTAATTAAGGACGCTTGACTCAAGAAGCAGGAGACTGGGCTCTAGGGCCAGTTAGGTAAGTCCCTTTATTGGCCTTGGTCAAATGGGGAAAGGGGATGGGATGTTAAGCTCAAGTAGCTCCAAGATCCCTTCTGCTTGGAACATTCTAAGATCGTTTTGCCTCTGACTAATCATGTTTGAGCTGAATTATGTTTAACTTACTCTGATTACATCTTACACATTTAAAAAACTAATATGTATATCGTGGCCAATAAAACAGGGCAATTTTCTAAACTGATGAGCCCTTTGAAAGAACTGAAAAAGAAAAATAAGTCTAAAAATAGTCTGAGTTCATTGAGGACTGGGCTAGTCTCTTAAGTACTTTAGTAATAGTTGAACGAATTCCAGTTTACAGCCATCCACTTTCTATAACTTCAGCGTTTTATGTTTTAAAAAAACTGAGTTCTAGTTTACCTTTTTTTCTGGACCTTTAAAAATGATGAGTGTGAATTTTAAAAAGAGATCCTCTTTATTACTATGCCATTTTTCCTCAGCTGACCAAATACATTTCCACTCCAAATGCTAAGCCAATGTCTAGGCTAACAGGTGGCTTTACCGTCTTTTTATTTCTGAGTTTGAGGACACTCTTGAGGACAAGTAGCTAGGAGAGACCGTGTAGTATTCCTTTTATTTTCATTTTTCTGGGCCACCTCGCGAGAGTCATTAAACTACAGGAGTTCCTAAAGTTTCCCCTTTTTCAATTTTCAGTCTACCCCAGCCTTGAAAGTAAACAAAGCCGCAGACGATCTCGGGCTAAAACCACGCACACAACCTCACTTTCCGATAGGTTCAGAGACAACAAGAATAGTACCACTAAATAGGCATTCGAGGTGGCAACCCGCAGAGAAAACAAGTCCCAGGAAGTGATTTCCGGGTGAGGTGGGAGGGGCAGCTGATTTCCGGTCTGAGGGCAGGCGACGGCTCTTGCGCAAGCGCTGTTCGTACTTTCCTGGCTTTCCTTCCCCCCCCTCCCCTCCCCCTCTCTTCCCCAGCCTGAGGGGTCTTGAGGTGACAGCGACAGCAACTGCGACTCCAGCAGGAGGAAGAGAAGATGGACAAGGGGAAGGCCGGGCGACGTCGATCTTCATCCGGTGAGAACGGGTCGGAGGAGGGCTGAGCATATTCTCTTCAACCTTGGGCAAATGGGAGGTACAGGCGGCGACGGGTGCGGCGGCCCGGACCAGAGAGGGCTCGGGCTCGAGCTCCCGTGGGGGCTCGGGCTCCCGTTCGCGCGGGGAGGGGAGGGGCGGGGAGGGTACGAGCGGAGGGGCGCGCACAATGGAAGACTCCCGGGGCGCCCCCGCCTCTGCCAGTCGGAGACCGAGTCCTAGCTGTCATCAAAGCGCTGGCCGCTCTTAACCCCAACACCCCTTCAGGTTTTCCCTCGTCCCCCGAACACCTTGCGTGAGTCTCGTCGGCCCAGGAATCTTCCCGGTTGGCTTGCCGCTCCCCTGCCACGCCTTCTTCTAATTCCACCAGTGTACCAGTTTCACTTCCAGCCCCTGACCCCACTTTTTCTCTATTTCTTTGATTCTCGATTCAGCTTCCTTCTCACCCCCTTACCTCGGGGCAGGTATAGCAGCGGCTGCAAAGGGGGAGAGGCGGGGCTTGTTAATTGACACTTCGTCGCTCAGATCAGCGCTGCGACGGGTTTCGTTCTTTTGAACAGGCCCTCTTAATAACCTTTTTCTTTTCCAGCCTCCTGCTGCTTCTTCCAGAAGTGATTAAAAAGTCGAACAAAGGATTTGAAGTTGTGCTTCCATTGTGTTTTTATTCTCCGTGTATTTTTGTTTTTGAAATTGCTTTATGGCTTCAGCTCGGGGTACTACATGTTGGAAACACAAAAGTGGAGTTGTAAGACAAGAGGTAGAGCTCCTCGTAGTCAACAAGTTTTTGTCAAAGATCTCATCTGCTAAGAGTACCTCATTTCCTCGTGTTAAGTCCTGTGGATGCACTGGAGGAGGAGAGGGGGAGGAGTCTATTTTTAATAAGCTTACAGTTCAGTCCACAAACTAACACCCAATGAATCAGTTAATTCATTGTCTCCTTTCTTACTGTACCGTTTATTTTTGCAGAGACAGTCTTAGCAATTACAAATTTATTAGGAGTCTCTGATGGCAGTGCGTCTCAAACCTTTTTCTGCCTTATTTGCAAAGGAAGAGTGAACAGGATTTCTGGGACATTGCTTGAAGCAGTTAAAAACCTGACTCCCTTTTCATAAGCAACTGTGTGTGTGTGTGTGTGTGTGTGTGTGTGTGTGTGTGTTTTCTAGGGATATTCTTTGCCTTTGAAAGTATGTGCATTACATATATGAAAGTACCAGCCTGCAATAGATCAGTGTTTATTTTAATATACTTTTTTTCCTCTTCTAAGACCTTCATGTAAAATTTACACATTAGGAAAATGCGCATTGTTCATCTGCTGCCAATTGCATGCTTTCTAACAGAGCTTTAGGGATTATTATTCTTCAGTTTAAGATGCACAGCCTTTTTTCAATTAAGTGCATTTCATCTTAATACATTTCTTTTGAGGGGGAGCAGCAAGATATTAACCCTGTCCTTCAGCAAATCCCATCTCCTTTCACTTGTCACATTTATTACAGTTAACATGATGCAAGTAGCCGTGGGAGGTAAAATTTGAAAACACAGCTGTTATTTCATAAAAGATAGTGATGTTTATGTTACCTATACCTCTGGAGAAGATTTTTTTTTTTTTTCCTGGTGATTTTCTTTTTGGAGCTGTCCTTTTTGAAAAATAATTGCTATTGTATAAAACCCATTCTCAAATCTAATATTACCTAGCTGTTTTCCAGTATTCATCTGGTTTTAAGAGACGAATATTAATTTTTAAGAATGATTCTAAAGTATGTTTAATTTTCTCCACAGATTATCAGAAATAAAACTAATCAGTTGGTTTGAAGGGATTCTGGATTCTGTGTGATATTTGTATGCATATATTTGCCATTTCATTAGGAGTGGTTGCTAACTTGAACTTATGACCGGAAGTGACATTTGTGGTCATCAGAATTTCCAAGTACCCAAAGAGAGGAATTTGATTAATAGGAAGAATTCTATTTAGTTAGAAGTAGAATGTGGATGGCAGTAGGGAAAAAAAAAAATGAAGTTTCAAAGTTTCCTCTGTGAGACTGCACTAGGTTTCCCTAAAACATACACCTAAAGAAGAAACTGTAAAGGGTTACATAGTGCATTGCTGATATATCTTTTAGTTGCAAGTAGCACTCACTTGCAATTGGTTTAAGTTAAACACAAAACAAGTATTTATGGATTCATGTAACTGATAACTGTAAGAGTGGGATGGTTTCCAGCATGGTTATAATCTGCTTTAGGCACTGGTTCTTAAGGTGTGTTGGGGACCTCTGGGTTCCCTGAGACCCTTCTGGGTCTGTGAGGTCAAAATTATTTTTGTAACAATTCTAAGACACTGTTTACCTTTTCCTCTTATTCTCCCACATGTGTACAGTAGAGTTTTCCAGAGGCTACATGACATGTATCACAACAAATTGAATGCAGAAACAGATGGGGGGGAAACAGTTGTCTTTTATTAAGCTAGACATGAAAGAGATTTGCAAATAAGTAAAATACTGCCATTCTTCTCAACATTAAAACAATTATTTTTCATATAATACTTGAGCCATGTTAGCATGCAATGAGTTTATTTTTAAATGAATTGATATTTTAAAATTAAAAGAAAAATTTTATAAATAGAAGAATCACAAAAGCTCTGATTAACTTACTTTTCTGTAATGTGTCCATTAATCAGGAATTAAGCACAAAACACCTTTGAGCAGTGAGACGAGAAATTACAAAGTCTGTATGCTAAAGTTTACTTGTGAGAAGCTTCTCTAGCTTTTCTTCAGAGTACGTTGTATCTATATTTTAAAATTATTTGTAACCCCAATGAGCATGAATATCTTATTTTCAAGTTCACAGAATATCAAAAGCAGTAAATTAAATGGGACACAGATAAAAAATTCACTGGTGCCAAAGACGGGTCCACTAACAACTGAGTAAAATAATAATTAAATAATGCACAGGTCATTCAAGGGAGAATGACCATTAGAAATGTTTAATAACAAAAGTATAACAGATAAATTAGAGTCATAGATAACAATTTTCAAATGAATCTTTGATTTCAAACAGGAAATTTCAAGTGAATTTCAGGTTTTCAATGGATTGCTTCAGGCAACATGCAAGGAATCTGTGTTCACTTTCATTTAAGTTAAGGGTACATACGTTGAGTACTTTGGTACTAAGCAGTGTACTAAGAATTTTAGGGACTTTAATTCTTTCAAAAGCCCTGTGAAGTGGTTATTATTTCTGATATACAGATGAGAAAACTGGATTTAGAGAGGGTAAGCAACTGTTAGCAATAGCAAGTAAGAAGCAGAGCCAGGATTCAAAGTCTGGTCTGATTACAAAATATATAATTTTAACTTCTTTTGCTGTCACAGGGCATGGGTGAGTCTCACTTGGAAAAAAGAAGTTTCTGTGGACAAATAAGTATGAGAGCTGTAGTTACAAGAAAAATTAATTTATTGCAGAATTTTTAGAGCCTTTGTTACGCTATAGTACACTGAGCCTCTGCAAAAGAGTAGCTGAGCATGCACTGTTATTCAAACTTGTTTGATTGTGAAACTCTTCTCTCCTCCCCCCCCCCCCCCCCGCCCCGTTCTTTCTTGAGGATCTAGTGTCCCATGATGATATGCCTTTATTTTTTTAGTAGGCCCTGGTGCTGTCTGCATATTTTGCATTATAGGTGTAATGAACGATACTTGAAGGTCAAAATCAGAATCTGCAATTAATCATGATAAAACTACATTATGTGCATAGATGTTAGCTGAAGCCATTGGCATGAATGGAATTACCCACAGAACGTACAGAGTGAAAAACATCTTGAATCACATACATTTAATTTCAATGTAAAGAGGAAGAGACATTGGTGGGCAGATGGGCAAATTAGGAAACAAGGAGAGTGAAAAGCAGTGTAAATTACAGAGTTAAAATAGTGTGAGAGTGCTGAATTTGGCAATTAGGAGGTTACTTTTACCACTGATTTTAGTAGGACGGAAGCCAGATTTCAAGAGGCTGAATGAAACAAGGAAAACAAAATGTAAAAAAAAAAAAAAGAAAAAAAGAAAAAAAAGATTTCTGAACAATTTGGAGTAGGACATTAGGTAGAAAGGAATTTTTTTTCCTTAAGACTCTAAGACACTTAAATCAGATTGGTATGGAGCTGGAAAGGGGTCAGTGGAAAGAGAAAGATATTAAGTAGGAGATAATTGATGGGGTGAGGTTCCAAAAGAAATGGGGGAGATTGGAATCGAGTTTCTTGAGATGTGCAGAAAGGAGGGAAGATGGTTAAAGATACAAATAAATTTTGAGAAGTTAATGATACTGTAGTCATGGCTTTTAAGTGAAGCAAAGAAAGATCATCTTTTGAAAAAACAAAAAGGACTTTCAAGTGGTAATAGGAGCTCAAAATGGAATAAGTAGTCAGGGATGAATAAAAGAACTGTTAACTAACTTTGAAAGTCTTTGTTAAAACAAGTGTGAATTTTGGGGCACCTGGGTGGCTCAGTAGGTTAAGTGGCTGACTTGGGCTCAGGTCATGATCTTGCAGGCCATGGGTTTGAGCCCTGTGTGGGGCTCTGTGCACATAGCTTAGAGCCTGGAGCCTGCTTCAACTTCTGTCTCCCTCTCTCTCTGCCCCTCCCCTGTTCACACTGTATGTGTCTCTCTCAAAAATGAATAAACATTAAAAGAAAAAAAAACAAGTGTGAGTTTTGTAGTTAGTAGTAGTAATAGTAGTAAGTAGTATTTGCAGTTACTATTATGTGACTTTCTTCAGAAGTGCTAACAAGTCTAAGAGCAAGAATTTGGGGCAAAAAACATATCTTTTATAAAGGGAGAGGGAGCTAATAACACATTTGCAGATTTTTTTTTTTTTTTAAGTTTATTTTGAGAGAGAGAATCCCACGCAGCCTCCACACTGTCTGTGTAGAGCCTGATGCGGGGCTCAATCTCAAGAACTGTGTCAAAATCAAGAGTCGGAACTTAACTGACAGAACCACCCAGATACCCCTGAAAATGTTTTTGTAGAATATTCCCAATGTAACTCTCACCTTTTGCTTCATTCCCCCACTTCCCAATTACAAAAATCTATCTGGTCATATGGTTCAACCAACATTTGTTGAACACCTATTGGACTTTTGCTGGGTGATATTTTATTTAGTTCTTAGAGCCAAGTTTTCTTCTTTTTTCTATTGTCATCATATATATTATTTAATGAAGACATTTTGTGAGAACTTGCTGCTCTTCAGATTATTTTTTGACCTT
Organism: Panthera pardus; assembly: GCF_024362965.1. Lineage (NCBI taxonomy): Eukaryota > Metazoa > Chordata > Mammalia > Carnivora > Felidae > Panthera > Panthera pardus. The sequence continues at coordinate 48,785,855 of NW_026526721.1, read as the reverse complement.
TATGTTTAGTCCATTAGATTCTGTAAAATATATCAATGTAAATTCAAATTCTAACAGGTTAATTTAAAACAAAGGATAGCTGTGAGAGGATTTATTTTATTACACTGTGTATTTCATTTAGATATTAAATGATAATTTTTACCATGTCTTTGTAGAAATTGTCACAGAAGGAAAAAGGAAAAAGTCTTCATCTTCTGAGTTACATAAGGTATGCATTAGTTTTGCTTTTAATCTGTTCATTATCTTCAGAGTTACTAATATTGAAAGTATTTTGCTATTTAGTTTTTAAACAAAAATTTAAAGAAAATATAAAAACTTAATCAGTGTTTTATAGGGAATGGTATATCCTAATTATTTCAAGGGTTAACCAAGAAAATTTCTGGGATGTGACTTACTTAAATCATTGTGAGATGTATCAGTACAGTTTCCAGACCTTATTTTAGATTTTATATAAAACATAACCCAGCATTTCTTTGATAACTGAATATATTAGTTATCATTCATTCATTTTAATACTGTAGATATACAAAAGTTGTGCTCAAGTCATGTGCTGAAAATTACTATTTAAAATATTTCCTGTGAAACTTTAAAAAAAATTTATTTAGTTCTTTTATGTAAGCCAATAGTAGCAAAATAAGCAAAATGAAGTTTCTACCTATGTAGAAAGTGTTTCAAAAAATATAATTTGTTTTTAGAAAAATGATCTTTTTTCCTCTAGAATTTTGTGATATTTTATTTATTTAAGTTTATTCTGAGAGAGAGAGAGAGAGAGAGAGAGAGAGAATGCAAGTGGGGGAGGGCTGGAGAGAGAGAGGGAGAGACAGAGAATTCCAAGCAGGCTCTGCACTGTCAGTGCAAAGCCTGATGGAGGGCTCTAGCCTGTGAGATCACAGCCTCAGCCGAAGTCTGATGCTTAAAGGAGCCACCCAGGCGCCCCTAGCATTTTGTGACTTAAACACAGTAGTATCCTGATATACATTGTAATAATTTATTAGACACCTTTTACTGAAGCATTCCAAATTATGCAGAGAGGACTTTTAATTTGACAGAGAGAACTTTAATTTGGTACATTTCATGGAACAAAGAGGGAGAAGAAACCATAAAGAGGGCTTTGAGAGAGAATCAAGAGCACACAGACCACAAGACCAAACAGAAAGTATGGCTTTAGGTACTCTTCTGCCTTGGCTTACTTCACATTTGTGGAGCGTGGATTTGTGTGTGGATTCACTCAAAATTCTGGATTTGGCTTCAGTGGCGTAAATGAGGGGGATAAAAAGAAATTCTCACATTGCTACCATTCCCAATTTTAAATACCTCTGTATTGACTACTGCTGCTTCTGTGTTTAATACCTCCAGTGAAGTGAAATGCTCTGTTTTAGGCTGTTGCTTCATGCAGTTGAATCTGAAAGTCCACCATTAGAAGTTCATAGTATTGAGTAAATACATTTGTTTTATTTTTAGATGAACTGCACTATTTTTTTTTAACTTTTTATTTTCCAGTACCTTTAGATTTACAGAAAATTTACAGAAATAGTACAGCGTTTGCATCTACCCTTCACTCAGCTTCCCCTAGTGTTAATATCTTACATAACCACAGTGCAATGACCACAATTAAGAAATTAATGTTGGTACAATACTTTAAGCTACAGACATTTGGATTTCTTAAGGTTTTTTAAAGATTTTGTTTTAGGGGGGCCTGGGTGTCTCAGTCGGTTAAGCATCCGATGTTGGCTCAGGTCATGATCTCATGGTTCACGAGTTTAAGCCCTGTATCAGGCTCTGTGCTGACAGCTTGGAGCCTGAAGCCTGCTTCGGATTCTGTGTCCCCATCTCTCTCTGCCCCTCCCCCACTCGCACTCTGTCTCTCTCAATAATAAATAAACATTAAAAAAAATCTTATTTTAAAGTAATCTCTACACTCAATGTGGGGTTTGAACTCAAAACCCTGAAATCTCACGCGCCACCGACTGAGCCAGCCAGGTGCCCCAGTTTTGTTTTGTTTTCTTTTTTTTTTCACACTAATGTCATTTTTCTGTTCCAGGATCCCACGTTGCATTTAGGTGTCATGTCTCCTTGATTTCCTTCATTCTGTGACAGTTCTTCAGTCTGTATTCCTTCATGGTCATGACATTTTAAAAGAGTACTGTGATTTTTTTCAGTATTTTGTTGAATATCTCTCAGTTTGGCTTTGTCTCTGGTTTCTTATAATTAGATTAAAGTTATGGTGTTTTGGAAAGAATATGTGATGTGCCCTTCTCAGTGTATCCTATCAGTGTAACCATTACTGGTTATGTCAGTCCTGACTGCCTGCTTAAGATGGCTTCTATCTGGTTACTCCTTCACTTTGTAATAGGTATCTTGGGAGAGCTACTTTGAATCTGTACTGCAAATACACTGTTTCTTAAACTTTCGCTCACTGTTTAACCACCTAGTGGTGGATCTTGCCTGCAGCGATTGTGTATACAGTAGTCTATTGGTGATTTTCTATTTCCCTCATTCCCTTCATATTTATTAATTGAAGTTCTTCTGTAAGGGAGACCTGCCCCTCTTCCCTCCTTATTTATTTATTCAGTTATTTATTTTTATCAATATGGATTCATAGGTATTTTATTCTATGGGTTATAATTTATTGTAGCATTATTGGTTTTGTTGCTCAAATGTTCTAGCTTTGGTATTGGCAGATCTTTTAGTTTGGCTTCTGTGCCCTTTGGACATGCTGCTTTTTTTTTTTTTAAGTTTATTTATTTTGAGGGGGAAGAGGGGCAGAGAGGGAGGAAGAGAGAACCTAGTGCGCTTGAATCTGTGAGATCATGACCTGAGCTGAAGTCAAGAGTCAGGTGCTTAAATGATTGAATAACCCAGGTGCCCCCCCTCAGTACTGATACTTTAAAAAAAAATTTTTTTTTTAGTGTTTATTTATTTTTGAGAGATGGAGAAAGAGCACAAGTGGGGAAGGAGCAGAGAGAGAGGGAGACACAGAATCCAAAGCAGGCTCCAGGCTCTGAGCTGTCAGCACAGAGCCTGATGCGGGGCTCGAACTCACGAACGATGAGATAATGACCTGAGCTGAAGTCGGCGCTTAACCAACTGAGCCACCCAGGTGCCCCAGTATATTAAATTCTTAAAAAAATTTTTTTTAATATTTATTTATTTTCGAGAGGGAGAGAGTGCAAGCAGAAGATGGGCAGAGAGAGAGAGAGAGAGAGAGGGAGACACAGAATCTGAAGCAGGCTCCAGACTCAGCTGTCAGCACAGAGTCCGACATGGGGCTCGAACCTACCAACAGCAAGATAATGACCTGAGCTGTAGTCAGATACTTAACCAACTGCGCCATGCAGGTGCCCCAGCATATTAAATTCTTGTTAGTAGTTTATATTACTGCTTTTTCTCTCAAGGTAGCTAGGGAAATAAATTACTGAAAGAATTAGGGCTGTGATGGGTATAGGTACAAGACACTGATACATTTTGACTTTAAAGTATTTGAAAAATATTTCTGAAGGGGCCCCTGGATGGCTCAGACAGTTAAGCATCAGACTATTGATTTCAGCTCAGGTCATGGTCTCATGGTTTGTGAGTTTGAGCCCTGCATAGGGCTCTGTGCTGACAGTGCAGAGCCTGCTTGGGATTCTCTGTCTCTGCCCCTCCCATTGCTCGCTCTCTTTTTCAAAATAAACAAATAAACTTAAAAAAATTTTTTTCTAAAGCAATACCAGTTTGTTGTAGAGAAATTAGAAAAGTGAGTTGAGGAAAAAAGACCACTCAGGCAGGACCAAAATTAATGTTTGGATGTATATCTTCCTAGTTTTCCTATTTGTTTTGTTTTGTTTTTATTTTAACTTGTTTTATGTTTTATTTTTTTTTAATTTACATCCATATTAGTTAGCATATAACTAATAGTTACGTAGTACCTAGTTACATAGTACATAGTTACATAGTTTCGTGTCCCTTCGAAACAGCATACCTGTATCCCTTGGATAAATGCCTAGTAGTGCAATTGCTGGGTCATAGGGTAGCTCTATTTTTAATTTTTTGAGGAACCTTCATACTGTTTTCCAGAGTGGCTGCACCAGCTTGCATTCCCACCTAGTTTTTCTATTTGCATATCCATGTATAACAAACACATATTTAAATATTAAAAAATAGAAAACCACAGAATACTGTTTTATAATTTGCTTTTTCTGCTTAACTATATATTATGAACATCATTTTCTGAAATCAAATTTAAAGTATGGCTCAGTAGGTATTTGTTGAGTACTTAACATGTATTGGACACTATACTAGGCATAAGTACCAGGAAAACAGTAGCAAACATTTTTAATGGCTACATTGTATTCAGTTATATGGGTGTATCACAGTTAATTTAATCAATATCGTATTGTATTTTTGAGTTTTGTTTGCTTGTTTGTTTTTTAAGTAAACTACACCCAACATGGGGCTCAAACTCATGACGCGGAGATCAGGAGTCACATGTTTTACTGAGCTAGCCAGGCACCCCTTGAATTGTTTTTAATTAAAAAAAGAAATTATGAACAGTGCTGTAGTCGTTATCCTTGTAGCTAAATCTCTGGAACATCATTATTTCCTAAATTATTCCTGGCCTTTTTTTTTTTTTTTGGATATATTTTTTTAAGTTTATTTATTTTGAGAGAGAGAGAGAGAGAGAGTATGAGCAGGGGAGGGGTGGAGAGAGAGGGAATCCCAAGCTTATAGCGCAGAGACTGACTGATGTGGGGCTCCAACTCACTAACTGTGAGACATGACCTGAGTGAAGCCAAGAGTTGGATGCTTAACTGACTGAGCCACCCAGGTGCCACTGGCCTTTTAATAGCTGAATGTAGGTTAATTCAAGCCTGTTCACCCTCTCACTCCCTGTTTTTTTTTTTTTTTCAAGTTTATATATTTATTTTGAGAGAGAAAGAGAGAGGGAGGGAGAGAGAAAAAGAGAAAACACATGGGGGGAGGAGCAGAGAGATTGGCAGAGAGAGAATTTCAAGCAGTCTCCTTTCAGTGCGGGCTGGAACTTACCATGAGATCATGACCTGAGCTGAGATCAAGAGTCATATGCTTAATTTTAATTGACTGAGCCAACCAGGTGCCCCAAAGCTGATATCTTGGTATATGTGAAGTAAGAGTGTGAATACCTTGAATTCTGCTAATGGGGGATCCATAGTTTTTGGATTTACGTATGAGGAAGTTGCTATTCTAGTTTGAATATTGAAAAATAAGAGTTTAAAAAATTATTTATTTATTTATTTTGAGAGGGTGGGGATGGGGAGACAGAGAGTGAGAGGGAGAGAGAATTCTAAGCAGGCTCTGAACTTCAGAGGGCTGAATCTCATGAACCATGAGATCATGACCTGAGCAGAGATCAAGAGTCCGACACTTAATCAACTGATCCATCCAAGCACCCTGAAAAATAAGACTTTTATTCTTCCTTGGTAAGTAATAGCCATACCTTTGGACAGACCCCCAATTTTCTTTAAATAATAACTTTATATTTAAGTAGTATCTGAATAAGTAAGCAATTAAGATTCTGAAGTTCTGTATTAAGAACATGGCAGAGATCATTTTAACCTGAACAATTTAATTAGCATATGTTAGTAATGTGTAACTTGTCAGTGGATTCCAGCATCTTTTTTTTCTCCTGGATTATCTGCTTTATCAAAAGCATTTTGCTTTTTGAAGGCTATACTGTAATGAATCAGGTATAGAATGAACCTGAAGGTGACTACATGACTTGATCTGCTGAAGAGCTTGTTTAGTATTACATTTGAACATTAGTAAGTAAAATAAATGCTCTTGAGCTTTGTTTTGGGGAAGTTATTAGAGTTCTATTGATATATTTAAGTGTAATGTGAAGGGAAGGAGATTTAGAACCCATTTTTGCCTTAAAAGTTTAAATTTGAATCTTTATTAGAAGCCTGTTGAAATACTTGAGAGTGTTAGGAGTTCCTTCTGATTCTTGTAAATGGAATTATAATGTATGCTTTATAGAATCATGAATAGCTTAGAATCTTTATTGGTTGTACACAGCTGAGACCATGATTAAAATTTGTGTAAGACTAGATCAAGTTGTTGCAAAAAGGCTTACATTATTTTTTTATCAGTCATTAAGAAAAAAGTGAGCGTGGAAAAAACTGACAGTAGTTAGTTGTACCTGAAATCTGCTTGTCCTATGCTTGTATACAATATTAGTGTGAGAGATTTAAATCTATAATTTATTAATCAGGAAGCTACAGCAGAGGCTTTTCTGGAGCTTTAAATATTAATATTTTTTCCCTTACCTTTAACAGTTGCATTGTATTCCTATCAAAACATTTGGAAGCTAGGAAAACACAAAAATGAAAATAAAATTCATCTCTTATCTCACTAGAGATAATCACTGTCAAACATTGTTATGTACAGCCTTTCACATTTTATTTCTATTCATGGATTTTTTTTTTTGCCTTATAAAGAAAGATCATTCTGAATCTGTGTTTTTCTTTTATACTTATTTTATTTGAAATAATTTCTTTTTTTTTTTAAAGTTTATTTTTTTTTGGTAGTCTCTGCACCCAGTTTGAGTAGGGCTCAAACTCATGACCCTGAGATCAGGAGTTGCATGCTTTTCTGACTGAGGCAGTCAGGCTCCCCCAAAATAATTTCTTAATATCATTAATTTTCTGGAACATGTTATTTAATAACAACTGAATAGTATCTTACTTGGTTTAATTTTGCCATAATTTTGCATTATTGTTCTTTTATTATTTCTACTTTTTCTATATTAAAATAATATGTGGTCTATATCCCTTTTCATAAATATTTATATATACTTTTATTTTCAAAGCTTTTAATGCTAGTTTATAGAGTTTTAATAAATATCCGTATTTCATGTGTCTATACTTTGGAGGGAATAGAGAACTGCCCTTTTTCTTTTAATGTTTGTTTATTTTTGAGAGAGAGAGAGAGAGAGAGAGAGAGAGAGAGAGAATGAATATGAGCAGGGGAAGGGCAGAGAGAGAGGGAGAGGAGAATCCTAAGTGGGCTGCACAGTGTCAGTGTAGAGCCTGTCACGGGGCTCAGTCTCACAAACCATAAGATAATGACCTGAGCTGGAATCAGGAAGTCAGATGCTTAACCAACTGAGCCACCCATGTGCCCCAAGAACTGCCCTTTTTGAATATAGGATAAATTATATTTTGTGTCTGTCCTAATAGAAGTATACATAAATATTTATTAGGGTAAATAATTCATTGATACTGAGTATAAGCCATTCATAGGTAAAATGATTGAAAACAAGTTACTGTGGAAAAAGAATATAAAATCTTCTACAGAAGACATCAGCAGTATTTTATAAGAAACTAATTTTACAGAATACACAGTACTTTTCTAAATTTTAGTTACTGTCCTACAAGTTTGAACTGGGTAACTTTCTTTTCTTTCTTTTCTTTCTTTTCTTTTAATATCCAAGGTAGTTATCATATAGTGTAGTATTGGTTTCAGGAGTAGAGTTTAGTGATTTATCACCTACATATAACACCCAGTGCTCATCCCAACAAGTGCCCTTCTTAATGCCCATCACCCATTTAGCCCATTTCCTTCCCCTTTCCCCTCCAGCAACCCTCATTTTGCTCTCACTATTTAAGTCTCTTATGAAAAAAAAAAGTCTCTTATGGTTTGCCTCCCTATTTTTAACTTATTTTTACTTCCTTTTCTCTATGCTCATCTGTTTTGTTTCTTAAATTCCACAGATGAGTAAAATTGTATAATATTTGTCTTTCTCTGATTGACTTATTTTGCTTAGTGTAATACACTCCAGCTGCATCCACATTGTTGCAAATGGCAAGATTTCATTCTTTTTGATTGCCAAGTATTATTCCTTTTTGTATATACCCCGCATCTTCTTCATCCGCTTATCAGTCGATGGACATTTGGGCTCTTTCCATACTTTGGCTATTGTTGATAGTGCTGCTATAAACACGGGGTGCACGTGTCCCTTTGAAACAGCATACCTGTATCCCTTGGATAAATACCCAGTAGAGCAGTTGCTGGTTCGTAGGGTAGTTCTATTTTTAATTTTTTGAGGAACCTCCATACTGTTTTCCAGAGTGGCTATACCAGTTTGCATTCCCACCAACAGTGTAAGAGGATTCCCTTTTTGCTACATCCTTGCCAACATATGTTGTTTCTTGAATTGTTAATTTTAGCCATTTTGACCGGTGTGAGGTAGTATCTCATTGTGGTTTTGATTTGGATTTCCCTGATGAGTGATGTTGAGCATCTTTTCATGTTAGCCATCTGGATGTCTCCTTGGGAATAGTGCCTGTTTATGTCTTCTTCGCAATAGTTCACTGGATTATTTGTTTTTGGGGTGTTGAGTTTGATAAGTTCTTTATAGATTTTGGATACTAACCCTTTATCAAATAAGTATTTCAGAAATATCTTTTCCCATTCCATAGGTTGCCTTCTAGTTCTGTTGATTGTTTCCCTGAACTGGGCAACTTTTTAGGTTATTATAAGGGCCATGTAACTACTTACCCCAAACTTAGTAGTTTGAACTTATTTTATTCAGGAATCTGCAGTCTGGGCATGGTTCAATTGGAGATAACTTTTCTTTTTTTCACTTGCGAGTTAGCTAGGTTGGCTTGGAGGTCAGGGCCTTTGATCACTTTGAAGGCTTGCTCACTCACTTATCTTGATTCCTGTGCTGAGAAAACTCAGTATCATGGTGTAGATTTATTTCTTTTTCGATGTTTCCAGTATAGTGGCTTAAGGGTGTCCAAGATTTTTTTCTATTGGCTCAGGTCTCCTGAGGAATGTGTATTGAGGGAAAGGGAGGAAAAAAAAGAGAGGAAGGAAGAGAGAACACAGAAGCATGCAAAAGCCAGGCTGAAGCAATATAAGTATTACCTTTAATGATCTAGCCTTGGAAGTCACAGGTCTTCCCAGATTCAAGGGGAAGGAACGTAAACTGCACCTGATGTTGGAGGACTGTCATTGTCACATTGTAAGAAGAGCTTGTGGAATGTGGAATATTGGTGTGGCCATTTTGGGAAAAATATAATATGCCACATTATCCAATATAGGCTAAATAACCTGCTCACAACGAATCCATGGGTGTGAACAGCCTGAAGACCTTATCGTTACCCTTTGAGGAAGCAATTGTTGTTCCCTAATTAAGAATATGAAGGAAATGACTTAGAGATAATATTGTCTTTTGCAGATGAAAACATAAAAATAGGTACCTTTTTATACAGATTAGGTATAAGTAATTAAGAAGTTATTAGTGCCTTGGAGGATCAACTCAGATTGCTGTGAAATAAGGGTTGCGATAACCTTTGTTCAAATTTACTGTGTTCTCATGACTTACACTTTACTCTCACTGAAATCATTTTATGGATTGCTAATGGATGTAGTTGATATAGTACTTATTATGTTATATTTTGTAGGCTGAATTTGATGCTTAACTATCATTTATAACTTTCTCTTAATGTGAAATTTAAGGTATTTAAATTCTAAACAAATGATTTCAAACTTGTGGTTGTAATCCATACATTCATTTGTTTATACAGCATACATGAGCCATACACTTCAGAGATCTAAAGGTGACTAAGTTAAGGTCCTCTGCTTAAGGACCTCCATAGCCTGGAGAAGAAGATGGACATATAGACAAATATTTATAATATAGTATGATACATGTAATATAAATAGTGTAATAAAAATGAACCAACTACTAATACCCAGAGAAAGGAATGCCTTGGTTTGGGAGTGACAGTTGTGTGGATAGGAGACAAATTTTGAGCAGAATCTGAAGTGTTTTATAAGGGACAAGCAGAGGGAAGGGCATTCTTCATACATATATACAAAGGGAGCAGTACATACAAAGGTCTAGAGATATGAAATAATATGATGTGTTTGAAGGAGGTTGAGTAAACAGTGTGGTGGGATGTAGAGTTTGTGATGTGTGGGTGATGTTAAAGAGCCCAGATTGTTAAGAGTTTTATCTGTATGTAGTAGGTGCGGTTGTTGTATGTTAAGTATTGTAGCCATATTTAGATTTGTGTACTAAAGAACTCTGGGGATAGTATTTGAAAGATTAGAAGGGATAGAGACTGTAGGTAAGAGAATATAGTATGGCTTGCTCATACTAGGCAAAGCCTAACTATAGTTAGGAAGCTATTGTGATACTTTATTTATCTACCTTAATACTGAATGAGAGGTTTTTAGAATAAAAACTACCTATAAATTAACCACTGAATTTAAAACTAATAGCAAAATGGGGTATGTGGTTGGCTTAGTCAGTACACGATGCAAGTCTTGATCTCAGGGTCGTGAGTTAAAGCCTCACATTAGGTGTTGAGCTTATTTAAAAAAACTGAAAAACTAATAGTAAAATATTAACGCAGGTAATATAATGATTCTGTTAGCTGATTCAGTTCTTATTTATATCTCAGATCAATTATTTTCTCATTCTGATTTCAGATAACAAAGATGTTAAATGCAAAATCAGAGGATGTTCGTGTTCAGTCATCACTGTCCAAACTCAGAAGCTCAGAACGCTGGGATCTCCCTTTGCAGGGGGTAAATAAAAACTATTTTTTTAAAGTACATAATATTATTTAGTGTGTTGAAAATATTAAAACATTTTTTAATGTTTATTTTTTAATTTTTTAAATGCTTAATTATATTAGAGAGACAAGAGTGTGAGTGGGGGAGGGGCAGAGAAAGAGGGAGACACAGAATCCAAAGTGGCTCCAGGCTTTGAGCTGTCAGCACAGAGCCTGATGCGGGGCTCAAACCCACGAACTATTAGATCATGACCTGAGCTGAAGTCGGACACTTAACCGACTGAGCCACCCAGGTGCCCCAGTGTTTATTTATTTTTGAGAAAGAGAGACAGAGTGCTAGCAGGGAAGGGCAGAGAGAAAGGAAAACACAGAATCTGAAGCAGGCTCCAGGCTCTGAGCTGTTAGCACAGAGCCCCACAAGGGGCTTGAACTCACAAACTGTGAGATCCTGACCTGAGCTGAAGTCAGATGCTTAACTGAGCCATCCAGGTGCCCGGTGATGTTTAAAATATTTTAATAAAATTGAGTTTTCATTTTTTTATATGTCCTTGTTTGGGTTTTTTGTGTTATTTAATCACAAGTTTTTAATTAGTGTATTTCTGGTATTTGTTGAAGTGATGAAGTTAGGGTCTCCTTTAGTTTAAATCTAAGTATACCTTATTTTGCATGAGTGTTTTCTTGAAATTTAAATCTCATTATTGTACAATGTATTTTAAATTTACAAGAATACTAAGCTTATTAGAATCATTTGCTCTTTTGCTCTTGTTTTGTAAATTATAGAGGGTATATTTTAAAATGTGACACAACTGTACTTTAGAAGATATTCTGATTATAAATTTTAACTTTAATTTTATCACTATTAAGCATTTTTATGGAGCTTTTGTGAATAACTCTTGAGATGGCACATTTTAAGTATATATATTTTTTTCTGTTGCCTGGTCACTTTTTAAAAATAGAATTTTTCTCAGATTTTCCAGTTTATCCATTTGAGCCTGTGTTCATTTCCTAGGGCTCATGTAGCAAAATACCATGGTCTGGGTGGCTCAACAGAAATTTATTTCCCAATAGTTCTAGAGGCTGAAGTCCAAGATCAAGGTGCTGGTAGGGTTGATTTCTCTATTGCCTTTCTCCTTGGCTTAGAGATGGCCATCTTATTGCTGTGTCTGCCTATGACCTTTTTTTCTGTGTACCTACATCCTGGTGCTTCTCTTCTTAAAAGCAAACTAATCCCTGGGTTAAGTAAGTCCCTACCCTTATGACCTCATTTAAACTTAATTACCTTTGTAAAGAGCCCATCTCCACAAACAGTTGTCTTGACAGTTAGGACTTCAACATATAGAATGGGTATGGGGAGCACAATTCAGTTCACATCATCAAATAATACATTTGTTTCTCTTTTTTGTATTTTGTATAAAAAATGATAAATGAGTCAAGATGACTTCTGTTGACAGAAAAGAAATTGTGTAAGGTTAGAAAATTTGGGGTGTATAGAAAGGTACAGGTGAAAGACTAAAGAATCTTTCTCTGTTCCTTTTTCCTAAAGGCAACCACTATTAATAGCTTTTTTTTCATTCCTTTCAAGAAAAAAAATACATATGCCCATAAAAATAATAATTTATATAATTTTTTGATTGTTACAGAACAGGGATCATGAAATCTACACTGTTCTGTGCTTTGTTTGCATTTAATATTTCTTAAATTTTTTTTTCTATTTTAACACATTTAGATATACTTCCTTTATTTTTTTTGGCTTTGTAGTACTCTAAAAATATAAAAATACTATAATTAAAAATTTTTTTTGAATATAGTTGTCACACAATATTACATTAGTTTCAAGTGTACAGCATAGTGATTCAGCTTCTCTTTATGTTTTGCTGTGCTCACCACAAGCGTAGTTAACCATCTGTCACCATATATAATTTACTTAGTGCACTGGTATTAGATTGTTTCCAGAGTTTTGCTAATAGAAACAGTGCTGCAGCAAACATCATTTTTTTTTTGAATATCATTTTTCATATGTAGAAAACTATTTTTGAGTGGGATTACTGGGTTGAAGGGAATTTGTATATTAAATTTTAATAAACATTGCAAAATTGTCTTACAGAAACTGTGCACTAATTTATATTGCCACCAATGAAAGCTCCCATTTTGCTAGAAACTTACTGGCACTGGATATTATCACACAGTAAAATTGTTGCCAATTTAATAGGAAGAAAAAAACATAATTTTAAAGAAAATTTAGTCACTTTGCATGTATGTATTTTGTTAGGACATTGAATTTATTGTGGAATAAATGTTATATATACTATATATAATTTTAAGTACACACACACACACACACACACACACACACACACACACACACACTGCCTCTTGGAAGTAGACGTAGGCTTTTTGTTGGGTTTGTTTTCTTAAGCAGTATCTTATTAAATGCCTTTTTTCCTTTACCCTTCAGTCATACATGTCTTCCTTAGTTTTTGGCTTTCAAGAGGTAGATGTGGATCACCTGAGAGCTCTTTGGATATTAAGTGTTTGTGTTATAGTCTTCTGTCTTCTCTTTTTCCTTAACTTTTTATTTCAGCAGTCTCCTTTTCCTGAGAAACTAACCATTTATTTCTTATTTAGTTTCTTCTAACCCACTGAGTGAAACAAGATCTTTCAGAGACATACTTTCTTTTCCCATGACTAGTTTCCCACCCTAGTTGGATGTCTTCCTTAAGTTAGTGTTACTTTTCGGAAATCTGTATCCTGTTTGAGATTTGAAGTGGCTCATGTGTCAGCATTGCCATGCTGTCTTGTTGCTTTAGATTTCACAACGTTTGCTAAGTATGCTTCATAGTTTGTAGAGTTTGAGGCTGTACCAGTATCTTGCTTTATTGTTTCTCTCACACACCCTTTTTTAAATTGTTTTTAGAGGGTTTCAATGAACAACAAAGAGATAACCTTGCGTAGTCTTTAGTAGAATTTTAACTCCTTTATTTACATGTTTGTGATTTTTATTGAGATAAAATGATATGAAATAGGTTACACAGGTCTTAGGTATATAATTGAATAAGTTTGACTAATGTGACATATGTAACCAATCCTGCTCAAAAATAGTTCCCTACAGTGTGAGAAATGATGTTCACTGTTGCAGTGTTTCCCGAGGAATAGAGCAGTCATGAACCTTGAGAGTTGTTTGTGCCCCTTTCCATTGTATCTTATCTTTTCCTCTCTTCCAGTCCCTAGCCCACTACTAGCAACCACTTTTCTGAATTCTATTTCTGTAGGATAGTTTTGCCTGTTCATACAACGTACACTCTTTTGTGCTTTGCTTCTCTTGCTCAGCAAAATGTTGCATTTCATCCCTGGTTTGCATCGATCAGTGGTTTGTTACTTTTTATTGCTAAATCATACTCCATTATGTGGCCATAACACAGTTTATTTAATTCTGTTGATAGACTTTTGGACTTTTTTTCTTTTTTTTATATACAGAGAAAGCAAGTGTGTGAATGTGCACACACCAGGGAGGAGCAGAGGGAGAGGGAAAGAGAGAATATTAAGCAGGTTCCACATGCAGTGTGGAGCCGATGCAGGGCTTGGTCTCACAACTATGAGATCATGACCTGAGCTGAAAGCAAAGTTGGATCTTCAACTGACTAAGCCACCCAGGTGCCCTTGGACTTGGTTTTAATTTGCATTTTCCTGGTGACTAATGGCGTTAAAACATTTTATACGTTGATTGGCTTTTGTATATCTTTTTTTGTGAAGTGTGTGTTCAATTTTTTCACCCTTAATTTAAAAAATAAATTTTATTGAGAATTAATTTATATACAATTAAGTTAATCCATTTTAATTCTTTTTGAATTTTGACAAGTGTATATGCTTTTGCAATCACCACAATAATAAAGGTGTGCGTGCGTGTGTGTGTTTGTATTTATAGTTTTTTTCTCTGTACAGCTCTGAGTTACAAGTTCTGTACAGGCTCATAGAAGTATTATGACAATGAAGATACTATACATAGTTCTATCAGTCCAAAACATTCCCTGGTGCTGTCCCTATGTAATTGTTCTCTGGCTCCAGTTTTCACCCATGGTAACATTGTTTTCTGTAGCTACACTTGTACATTTTCCAGAATGTCACACAAATGGAATCATAGAATGTGTAATGTTTTGAGAATGACTTTTACTCTCAGCATAATGCCATTGAAATTCATTCATGTTTTGGGGCACCTGGGTGGCTCAGTCGGTTAGGCGTCCGACTTCGGCTCAGGTCATGATTTCACGGTCCGTGAGTTCGAGCCCCGCGTCGGGCTCTGTGCTGACAGCTCAGAGCCTGGAGCCTGTTTCAGATTCTGTGTTTCCCTCTCTCTCTGACCCTCCCCTGTTCATGCTCTGTCTCTCTCTGTCTCAAAAATAAATAAAACATTAAAAAAAAAAAAAGAAAGAAATTCATTCATGTTTTTGTGTGTGTCAGTAGTTTATTTATTTCCGCCGTTGACATATGGGTTGTTTCTAGGTTTTTGGCAATTGGGAATAAAGCTGCTATACATATTTGCATACATGTTTTTTTTTGTGAGCATAAGTTTTAATTTCTCTAGGGTAAATACTTAGGAGTGGGATCCTGGATTATATGGTAAGTATATATTTAATTGCCAAACTGATTACCATAGTGGTTTTATGATTTTGCATTCCTACCAGCAGTGTATGGAGAGTTCTGGGTGCTCTGTATCTTTCTTAGCACTTGGTATTGACAGTTTATTTACTTTGTAAAAAATGTTTATTTATTTTTGAAAGAGTGTGAGAAGGGGAGGGCAGAGAGAGAGAGAGGGAGACACTGAATTTGAAGCAGGCTCCAGGCTCTGAGCTGTCAGCATGGAGCCTGATGTGGGGCTCGAACTTACAAGCTGTGAAATCATGTCCTGAGCTGTGAAATCATAACCTGAGCCAAAGTTGGATACTTAACCAACTGAGCCACCCAGGTGGCCCCAGTTTATTTGCTTTTTTAAATTAACGGAATCTATTTTTTAAGAGTAATTTTAGGTTTACAGAAAAATTGAAGGAATAGTACAGGTAGTACCCATAAACCCCTTAATTCCCCCTCCCCTGTTACCCCCACACAATTTCATTTATTAATATCTTTGCATTAGTGTAGTACATTTATTACAATTGATGAGTCAATACTGATATTATTATGTATTGAGATGTAACTGACATATAACATTGTACTGATTTTAGGTATACAACATAATTTGGTATATGTATATATTGCAGAATGATTAGCACAGTAAATTTAGTTAACATCCATCACCACACATAGCCACAGTTTTCTTATGATGAGACTTTTAAGATCTACTCTCTTAGTAACTTTCAGATGAACAATCAATATCAGTAAGTCACCATACTGTGTATTACATTCCCAATATCATTAAGTCACCATGCTGTATATTACATTCCCAGGACTTATTTATATTGTAACTAAAACTTTGTACATTTTGACCCCCTTCACCCACTTTGCCCACTCCCCACCTTTGGCAACCACAAATCTGTTCTCTTTATAACTTCAGATTTTTTTTTTTTTTCAGATTCTTCATATAAGTGAGATCATACAGTATTTGTTTTTTTGGTCTGATTTATTTCACTTAGCCTTATGCCCTCAAGGTCCATCCATGTTGTGCAAATGGCAAGATTTTTTTTGATGGTTGGATAATATTCCATTGTGTATGCATACCACATTTTCTTTATTCATGTATTGGTGGACATATTGTTTCCATGTCTTAGCTATTTTATTTTATTTTATTTTATTTTATTTTATTTTATTTTATTTTATTTTATTTTATTATTTTTTTAAAAGTTTATTTTTGAGACAGAGACAGAGCATGAACGGGGGGGGGGGGTGGGGGGCAGACAGAGAGGGAGACACAGAATCGGAAGCAGGCTCCAGGCTCCGAGCTCCGAGCCATCAGCCCAGAGCCCGACGCGGGGCTCGAACTCACGGACCGCGAGATCATGACCTGAGCTGAAGTCGGAGGCTTAACCGACTGAGCCACCCAGGCGCCCCTGTCTTAGCTATTTTAAATAACGCTGAAATGAACATGAGGTTGCATATATCTTTTTGAAGTGGTGATTTCATTTCCTAACGATAACTACCCAGAAGTGGAAGTGGAATTGCTGGATTATATGGTAGTTCTGTTTTTACTTTTTGGAGGAACCTCTATACTGTTCTCCCTAGTGGTTGCACCAGTTTACATTCCCACTTGCAGTGCACAAAGATTCCGCTTTCTCCACATCCTTGCCAGCACTTGTTATGTCTATGTCTTTATGATAATGGCTGTTCTAACAGGCATTGATGATTAGTGATGTTGAGCAGCTTTTCATGTAGGTATTGCTCATTTGTATGTCTTTTTTGGAAAAATATTCAGACCCTCTGCCCATTTTTCAATTTTTTGGGGTTTGTTTTTACTTATTTTTGAGAGGGGTGGGGAGCTAGAGAGGGACTGAGAGAGAGGGAGACTATCTGCTATCAGCACAGAGCCCAGTGTAGGGCTCAAACTCACGGAACTGTGAGGTCATGACCTGAGCCGAAATCAAGAGTTGGATGCTGAATTGACAGAGCCATACAGGTGCCCTGAGTTTTATGAGTTCTTTAAATATTTTGGATATTAACCTTTTATTAGATATATGATTTTCAAATAATTTCTTAGATTCTGTACGTTGCCTTTTCATTTTGCTGTATAGAAGCTTTTTAGTTTGATATAGTCCTAGTTATTTCTTTGTTGCCTTTGCCTACATCTCAGATCCAAAAAACCATCCCTAAGACCACTGTTAATGACCTTACCATCTTCTAGAAGTTTTATGGTTTTAGGTCTTATGTTTAAGTCTTTAATCCATTTTGAGTTGATTTTTGTATATGGTATAAGATAGCGATCCAGTTTCATTCTTTCACATATGACTATTTCCCAGCACCATTTATTGAATAGACTTCTTTCCCCATTGTGTTATTTTTGGCTCTTCTTATATATTAATTGAACATATATGCATGGGTTTATTTCTGGGCTCTGTTCTGCTCCATTGATGTATGTGTACCATTCTATGCCAGTACCATTCTGTTTTGATTACTATAGCTTTATAATATAGTTTCAAATGAGGAAGTATGATGCCTCTGGCATTTTTCTTCTTTTTAAAGACTTCTTTGACTTTTTGGAGTCTTTTGTTGTTCCATACAGATTTTAAGATTGTTCTATTTCTGTGAAAAATGCTGTTGGAATGTTGATAGGGATTGCATTGAATTTATAGATTTCTCTGAGTAGTGTGGACATTTTATCAATATTCTTCTAATCCATAAGCACAGGATATTTTTCATTTATGTCTTTTTCAGCTTCTTTAATCAGCGCCTTATAGTTTTCACTGTATTGGACTTTCATCTTGGTTTAATTTTTTCCTAGGTTTTTCTTTTTTTTTTTTTGTTTGGTTTATATATGGGATTTTTTTCTTAATATCCCTGATAGTTTGTTGTTAATATTTGGAAATGAAATTGATTTTTGGATAGTGATCTTGTATCCTGAAACTTTATTGAATTTGTTGATTAGTTTTAGCAGTTTTTGGTGGAATCTTTAAGCTTTTTTTTTTATGTTTACTTATTTATTATGAGGGATAGAGAGCATGAGTATGAGCGAGCTGGGGAGGGGCAGAGAGAGAGAGGGAGAGAGAATCCCAAGCAGGCCCTGTGCTGACATGGGGCTTGATCCCACGAACTGTGAGATCATGAGCTGAGCTAAAATTAAGAGTTGTATGCCCAACCAACTGAGTCACCTACGTGCCCCTTTAAGCTTTTCTATGTATTACATCATGTCGTCTGTGAATAGAGACAACTTTACTTCTTTTTAATTTGGTTGTCTGTTATTAAATTTTTATGCATGCATGCATGCCTAATGCAAGATTTGGTTAGGACTTCTAGTATTCTGTTAAATAAAAGTGTGGGAAGTTGGAAACCTTGTCTTTTTCCTGATTTTAGAGAAAATACTTCGAACTTTTCATGATTGAATATGATAGGAGCTGTCATCTTGTGATATATGGTCTTATTATGTTTAGGTACATTCCATATATATTTATTTTGCTGAGAGTTTTTATTGTGAATGGATGTTGAATTTGTCAGATGGTTTTTCTGCATCTTTTGAGATGATCATATGTTCCATCTTTTATTTTGTTAATGTGGTATTTCACATTGATTGACTTGTGGATGTTGGAACCTTCCTTTCATCTCTGGAATAAATACTATTTGGTCATGGTATATGATTCTTTTCTGTGGTTGTATTGGGTTTGCTAATATTTTGTTGAGGATTTTTGTGTCTGTTTTCATCAGATATTTTGCTCTGAAATTTTCTTGAGTGTACTGGTCTGATTTTGGTATTAGGGTATTGATGGCCTCATAAAATGAGTTTGGGAGTGATTCCTCTTCTTCTCTTTTTTGGAGGAAATTAAGAAAAATTGGTAATAATCATTATTTAAGTGTCTGGTATACTTTACCAGACAAGTTCTCTTGTCCTGTACTTTTGTTTCTTGGGAGTTTTTGATTACTCATTCAATCTTACTAGTAACTGTCTGATCAGATTTTCTGCTTCTTCATGATTCAGTCTTGGTAGGCTGTGTTTCTAGAAATTTACTCATTTTTTCTAGGTTGTCTAGTTTGTTGTGTAATTTTTTGTAGTAACCTCTTAGGACCTTGTGTAGTTTGGTGGTATCATTAGGAATGTCTCCTCTTTCACTTACGGTTTTATTTATTGACTTCTCTTTCTTTTTTTTCTTGGTGAGTTTAACTAAAGGTTTGTCAATTTTGTTTATCTTTTCAAAATACCAACTCTTAATTTCATTGGTTTCTTTCTTTCTTTCTTTCTTTCTTTCTTTCTTTCTTTCTTTCTTTCTTTCTTTCAAGTTTTTTTGAGACAGAGAGAGAGCACAAGTGGAGTAGGAGCAGAGAGAGAGAGAGAGAGAGAATTCCGCAGAGCCCGATGTAGGGCTTGAACTTATGAACTGTGAGATCATGACCTGAGCCAAAGTCAGTCGCTTAACCAACTGAGCCACCCAGGCGCCCTGGTGTATAATTTTCTTTATACATTGTTGGACTTGATTCTTTTGAGATTTTTACATCTATGTTTGTAAGAGAGATTGTGTAGCTTTATTATCTTGTAATGTATTTTTCTGGTTTTGGTATTAAGGTAATGCTGTCCTCAGAATGAGTTTGGAAGTGTTCCTCTGCTTTTGTTTTTTGGAAGAAATTGTTGAGAATTTGTATAAATGGTTTCCTTAAATGTTTGGTAAAATTCACCAGTGAACCAGTCTGGGCCCAGTGCTTTCTGTTTTTGAAGGTATTAAATATTGATTCAGTTAATTTAACACCTATGAGACAATTCAGATTATGTATTTCTCATTGTGCAAGTTTTGATAGATTGTGTTTTTAAAGATACAGGCCCAGTTTATCAAATATGTGGGAGTAGAGTTGTGTCTAGCATTTCTTTATCATTTTTATATAGTGTCCATGGGATTAGTAGTTATCACCTCTCTTTCATTTCCTATATTACTAATTAGAGCTTGTCTTTTTTTCTTAGTTAACATGGGTAGAAGTTTTTCAATTTTATTGATCTTTTTAAAGAAGCAACTTACAGTTTTGTTGATTTTCTCTATTGATTTCTTGTTTTGTTTTATTGATTTCTGTCCTATTTTTAGAAATTTTCATCTCCTTTCTTTGAAATTAATTTGTTCCTCATTATTTTAGTTACCAAAGATGGAAGTTTAGATTATTGATTTTAAAATTGTCTCTTTTTTTAACAGATGCATTCAATGCTATAAGTTCCCCTTTTAGCATATGAGCTTGAGAAGAATGCATATTCTTCTGTTTTTAGATGAAATATTCTATAAATGTTAATTGGATACAATTGATTAATGGTGTTTTTCAGCTTAACTCTGTCCTTATTGATTTTCTGCTGGATCTGTTTCTAAATGAGGGGAATTGAAGCTATAATTGTTGATTCTTTTATTCATCCTTGTATTTCTATTGTTTTTTGCCTTATGTATTTTGATGCTCTGTTGTTGAGTACATATACATTAAAGATTGTTATGTCTTCTTGGAGAATTGACCTTTTTATCATTATGTAGGATGTCTCTTTATCCCTGTATCTTCCAAATTTGATAATTTTTCTTTCTCTGAAGTTTGTTGAGCCTGAAATTAGTATTGCTACTCTAGTTTTCTTTCGATCTCTGTTAGAATGGTATCTCTTTATTCCTTTACTTTTCATCTGTTTGTGTCTTTATATTTAAGGTGAGTTTATTGTGTACAATGTATAGTTGGGTCTTTTTCTTTTTCTTTTTTGGATTGATCTTTGAATATTTAACCACTTTTCTGTCCTGGAATAAACCCTAATTGAATGTATTGTAGTATTCTTTTTATGTATTACTTGTTTTGATCTACTGATTTTTTTGTTGTTGTTGTTGAGTGTTTTTGTTTATGCTTATCACAGATACTGGTCTTTAGTTTTCTCTTCTTGTACTGCCACTATATGGATTCAGTATCAGTGTAATTGTTTGCCTTATAGAATGAATTGAGAATTGTTCCCTTCTCTTCTAGTTAATAGAATAGAGTGTTTAGAATTCATTTTATTCCTTACGTAAATATTTGTGTGAATTTCTAGGAACACTCTCAAGGTCTACGGGAGCTAGGAGTTAGTGGGAGGGAAGGTGGTAGCTGTGTTTGTAAAAGGATAGCAGAAAGGTTGGTGTGACACAGCTGTTCTATATCTTGACTTAGGTTGCAGTCACAGAGATGTGCACATATGATAAAATTGCATTGAACTAAATATGCATGCACACACAAATGTATGTGAAATTTGGGGTGCCTGAGTGCCTCAATAGGTTAAGTGCCCAACTGTTGATTTTGGCTCGGTCATGGTCTCGTGGTTTGTTGGATTGAGCCCTGCATTGGGCTCTGCACTGACAGCATGGAGCCTGCCTGGGATTCTCTCTCTCTCCCTCTCTCTCTGCCCTTCCCTCGTTCATGTACACTCTCTTTCAAAATAAATAAACACTTAAAAAATTATTAAAAAAAATAAAACAGGTGAAATCTTGATAAGGTCATGGATTGTGTCATTGTTAATTTCCTGGTTATATATTTTTCTAGAGTTATGCAGGGTGTTTGGGGAAAACACTGAGGAAAATTCCTTGAAGAGTATACAGGATTCCTCAGACATTATCCCATAATTCATCCACTGGTTCACTAGATACTGGTTAGCAAATAACTTCAGCTCATGGTTTTTGTCAAGTGTTTTCAGTGTTGGCATTACAAGTTTCTTACTTTGGAAACTGGGTGAAGAATCAATAGAGTTGAAATTCTGATTTAAAGTTAAATGAACATACATAAGAAGGAAAGGAAAATAAGCTAAAAAGAGACAGGGAGGCAAACCATAAGAGACTCTTAAATACAGAGAACAAACTGAGGTTTGCTGGAGGGGAGGTGGGTAGGGAGATGGACTAAATGGGTGATGGACGTTAAGGAGGGCACTTGTTGGGATGAGCACTGGGTCTTATATATAAGTGATGAGTCACTGGGTTCTACTCCTGAAACCAGTACTACGCTATATGTTAACTAACTTGAATATAAATAAATGAATGAATGAATGAATAAATAATCAATCAATTGGGTTGCCTGGATGGCTCAGTTGGTTAAGCTCCTGACTCTTGATTATGGCTCAAGTCATGCTCTCATGGTTCGTGAGTTTGAGCCCCGCATCGAGCTCTGTACTGACAATATGGGGCCTGTTTGGGATTCTCTCTCTCCTTCTTTTTCTGCGTCTCTCTTACTCTATTGAAATAAATAAGTAAACTTAAAAAATCTATAAAAAAAAAGTTAAATCCAGACCAGTAATCTCACTTGGTTAGAAAGTCATCATATATTTTTATTTCAATAAGCTGTGATAGTGGTAGTGGTTGTGAACAAAGTATTTTCCTTAGGATACAACTTTAGTTCTTTTTTAATATTTAAGGAAGCACTCAGTTGAGGTTGTAAACCCCACACCATTTAGAATGCATGTAGGGTTGATTTTGTTCAAGCAAACTTTTAGTCAGGATACTATGGAGTTTTTATTTTAATTAGCATTATATTTTATTTTGGCATTTTTCTCAGAATGAAAGCTTCAGAATTAGGTAACTGAATGCTTTGATCTTGTTTGTAAACAAAGTCTTTTATTCTTCCAAAAGCTTTTTTCATATTTAAATTAAAATTATTTATACCATCTTAAGTTTCGTAGTGTGGTCAGGTAGCTTTCAAAATATGTATGTGAATAAATTCCCATTCATAATCAGTTTGTAGGAGAAATCTTTGTTATCTGATTTTATTTTTCAGAGCTAGTGTATAATAGGTTCACAGACTAAAAGAAAAGTCATAATTTGTGAAAAATACAAATTATTAACCCAGCCTGTAATTCTTATATAATTTTTAGGAAGAAAATATATAAATATTTTAGTGTGATAATATCTGTAAGAAACAATTGATCAAAGTCTAAGTGAATTTTGTTATCATTTGAAAATATCTCCAGATATACTTCAGGTTACCCTTAAATATGATAGGATTCAAGAATTTGGAGTTAATGACATTTTAATTAATTTCCTTCCTATTAATGTTATCTCCAGTTTGTCCCCATGAGTTCATTTTGGTGTTCATTCCCTTTTTGGTGGGAATAATGTTTTGGTTTTTTTCCTATATAGAATATATAGTACTATAGGTTCAAAGACTAGTACTTTCATTGTTTTGCACATAGAGGCAAACTTTTTTACAATATGATAGTGGAGTACAAAAAATTCAGCAACATAAAATGTGAAGGCTGCATTTTACTGTGAGATTAATGGAATATTACAAGGACCTAATTGGACAGTAGTTTTGAGAGTTCAGCCCTTAAGCCAAATCATTCCCAGTCCTGGTGGTAGTTTTGATGTAAACAGATAGTATAATTCATTGTGAGAAGTCTTATCAATAATAGGGATATACAAAACTTATAATGGTGTCGTAGAAGAGATTGATTCACTCTGCTAGAGGGTGAGAAAGGTTTCTTGATGGTACTAGATTGGGGCTTAATGGACAAAGAGGATTAGGGAGGGCAAAGCACTTTCTAGTAAAAGGAAACAGATGTTGAAGGATGAAACTGCTTGGCTCTTTCAGGGAACTACAAATAATTTAGTATGGTCAGAATACAAGATGTATGGGAAACAGAAGTGAGAAATGAAAACAAAATTTTTTCCCCATCTTATAGGTAGTCAGGATGGAAATTTAAACAAGAGAATGATAACAGTTTTGCATTTTTTAAAGATTTAACTGTCATGATGGACTAGATACTAGAGTAAGGGAGTAAGAGACCATTGGCAGGGAATCCCATTAGTTTAACATTGTAAGAGTCCAGGTGACAAATAAGAAGAGGCAGAACTAAGACAGTGATAACGAAAATGGAGAGAAGATATAGTTTTAATCTTGTTATATTGATACATTTATATTTTGTAGAGGAATGGAAGTGACAGATGTATGTTTAGGTTGATATCTTGGAGATTTTTGAGAATTTGTATAATTTAGAATTAAAGTATTGGAAGAAACATAGGCTTTTATGGGAGTCAGACCTGGGTTCATTGGCCAAGCCTCACTTACCTTTGATTAAAGTGATATGTTTTATACCATGCAGGGCTGTGATGATAAGGAGATAACATAATGCTTGGAAAATTAAAAAGGATGTTTATTGAAGGCTGTCATGTTCAGGACAGTGTTTTGTTTTTCATTACTTAAAACATTTTTTTCTTTTGTTAAATGACTTTTTTTTTTTGTACGGGTGGAAATGAATTGGTTTACTTTTTTTTTTATTAATTTTTTAGTTTTTATTTAAAATTTAGTTAACATATAGTGTAATATTAGTTTTAGGAATAGAATTTCGTGATTCATCACTTACATAAAACACCCAGTGCTCATCATAAATGCCCTTCTTTAAAAAAATTTTTTTTAATGTTTATTTATTTTTGAGAGAGAGAGAGAGAGAGCGCAAGCAGGGGAGGGTTAGAGAGAAAGGGAGACACAGAATCTGAAGCAGGCTCCAGGTTCTGAGCTGTCAGCACAGAGCCCAACGCAGGGCTCGAACCCACAAACAGTGAGATCATGACCTAAGCTGAAGTTGGACGCTCAACTGGAGCCACCCAGGTACCCGGGTACCCAGGTACCCGACAAGTGCCCTTCTTAATACACATCACCCATTTAGCTCATGCCCTGCCTAATTCCTTTCTAGAAATGCTCAGTTTGTTCTCTATAGTTAAGTCTCCTATGGTTTCTCTCTCTCTCTTTTTTTAACCCCTTATACCCCTCTATGTTGATCTGTTTTGTTTCTTAAATTCCACATTTGTGTGAAAAAAATATGGCATTTGTCTTTCACTGACTGACTTATTTTGCTTAGCATAATATTCTCTAGCTCCATCCACGTCATTGCAAATGGCAAGATTTCATTTCTTCTTATGGCTAATATTCCATTGTGTGTGTGTATGTATGTGCGTGTTTGTGTATGTATATGTGTACACATAAATGCACACCACATCTTCTTTATTCATTCATCAGTTGATGGACATCTGGGCTCTTTCCATAGTTTGGCTCTTGTTGATAGTGCTGCAATAAACATCGGTGTGCATGTGCTCCTTCAAATTGGTGTTTTTATGTCCGTTGGGTAAATACCTACTAGTGTAATTGCTGTGTTGGAGAGTAGTTCTATTTTTAACTTTTTGAGGAACCTCCATGCTGTTTTCCGGAGTGGCTGCACCAGTTTGCATTCCCATCAACAATGTAAGAGGTTCCCTTTTCTGTGCATCCTCGCCAACATCTGTTGTTTCCTGTATTGCTAATTTTAGCCATTCTGACAGGTGTGAGCTGGTATTTCATTGTGGTTTTGATTTGTATTTCCCTCACGATGAGCGATGGTAAGCATCTTTTCATGTGTTTGTTAGCCATCTGGATGTCTTCTTTGGAAAAATATCTACTCATGTCTTCTCTCCCTTTCTTCACTGGATTATTTGTTTTTTGGGTGTTAAGTTTGATAAGTTCTTTGTAGATTTTGGATACTAACCCTTTATCCGATATGTCATTTGCAAATTATCTTCTCCAATTCTGTAGGTTGCGTTTTAGTTTTGTTGAGTGTTTCTTTCATTGTGCAGAAGCTTTTAATCTTGATGAAGTCCCAATAGTCCATTTTTGCTTTTGTTTTCCTTGCCTCTGGCGACATGTCTAGTAAGAAGTTGCTATAGCTGATCTCAAAGAGGTTGCTACCTGTGTTCTTCTCCAGGATTTTGATGGTTTCCTGTCTTACATTTAGGTCTTTCATCCATTTTGAATTTATTTATTATTATTAGCTTTAATGTTTGTTTATTTTTGAAAGAGAGAGAGAGAGAGACCGAGCAGGGGAGAGGCAGAGAGAGAGGGAGACAGAGGATTCAAAGTGGGCTTTGTGCTAATAGCAGAGAGCCTAATGAGGGGCTCAAACTCACAAACTGTGAAATCATGACCTGAGCTGAGGTTGGACACTGAACATACTGAGCCATCCAGGCATCCTTGAATTTATTTTTGTGTGTGGTGTAAGAAAGTGGTTTAGTTTCATTCTGCATGTTGCTGTCCGGTTTTCCCAACAACGTTTGTTGGAGTCTGGCTTTTTTCCACTGGATATTCTTTTCTGCTTTGTCGAAGCATTATTTTTTTATCTTTTAAAAATTTATTTTAAATTGTGGAAAAAATAACAAAATTTATCATTTTAACCATTTTTTAAATGTTTATTTATTTATTTATTTTGAGAGAGAGGGAGAGAGAAAGACAGCATGAGTGGTGGAGGGGCAGAGAGAGAGAGGCAAAGAGAGAATCCCAAGCAGGCTCCATGCTGTCAGCGCAGAGCCTGATGTGAGGCTTACACTCATGAAACATGAGATCATGACCTGAGCCAAAATTAAGAGTTGGATGCTTAACCAACTGAGCCACCCTAGCGCCCCATTTTAACCACATTTCTATTCATTCATTCATTCATTCATTCATTCATTCATGAGAGCATGCAAGTGAGTAAGGGGCAGAGAGAGAGGGAGAGAGAGAGAATCCCACCAGGTGCAGAGAGAGAGTGCAGATCCTGGAGTGTGATTCAAGCTCATCTGATGCAGGGCTTGAGCTCATGAACTGTGAGCTCATGACCCCAGTTGAAGTCGGAGGCTTAACCAACTGATCCACCCAGGCATCATATTTACAACAATTTTTGATGCCAGATGTGTGTGGGTTTCCCCCACCCATCAATCCTCTGTGACACCAACTGGGTATCCTAAAATTTAATTCAATTCTGACACTACTTGAAATAGTGTCAGATCCCACAAGTTAAGGGCGCAGTCACACAAGACTGCTCCCACAGCACTTCAAATGCCAGTCACAAGTCCAGCCGTCACTTTGCTTGTGATGAACTGGTTATAAATCTGAAGTTCCACAGCTTCACCCCCTCCCCACCACAGGTTCAATTAATTTATGCTAGAGCTGCTAAGAGAACTCAGGGAAACACTTATATTTATCAGTTTATTAAAGGATTTCACAACATAACACCACTGAAGAGCCAGATGAAGAGATACATAGGGCGAGGCCTGGGAGGGTTTCATAGACCAAATAATATAACAAAAGATGCTCCTATCACCCAGCAAATTACAAGGGTTTCAGAGTTCTAGGCCAGGAACTGGGGGCAGAAACCAATATATATATATTTTTTGTTCTGTCACAGTCATCAAGGGTCATCCATGTAGCATGTGTCAATTTCTTTTTTAAGACTGAATAATATTTCATTGTATATACCTCATTTTGTTTATCCATTCACTTATTGATGGGACACTTAAATTGCTTCTATCTTTTAGCTGTTGTGAACAATGCTGCTATAAACACAGTGTACAAATCTCTCAGGAGTAAACTGTGTTTTATTTTTATTTTTTTGATTTTTTAAAATAAGTTTGTTTATTTTGATAGAGACAGAGCACTAGTAGGGGAGGGGCAGAGAGAGAGAGAGAGAGAGAGAGAGAGAGAGAGAGAGAGAGAGAAAATCCCAAGCAGGCTCTGTGCTGCCAGCTCAGAGCCCAGCGTGTGGGGCTGGAACCCACAAAACCGCTCACATGGCCTGAGCTGAAACCAAGAGTCGGTTAACTGACCAAACCACCCAGGCACTCCAGGAAAACAGTGTTTTAAACTGACTACATATATAGTCATGTTTACATCCTTGTGAGATAGCTATTATTACGTCTATTTTCAGATAAGGTAACTAATGAAGAGAAGATAAATAATTTATTTGTCTAGATTGATACTGTTTTGTATTAAATAATTTTAACTTTTGTGTCTAGTTAGATTAAATATAAACCCTGTTAATAAGATGTCTGACTCTTCCCTAAAAATTTCCATGCAGCAATTCATCGGGAGCAAGTTGTAATCCCTTTCAATTATTATCAATATGGTAACTTCAAAATCACAGGTCCTATTTAACTTGGCATGTAATAATTTCTATTGTTTTTTTTAAACTCTTTGAAAAATTTTATAATTATATAAGCTTTAGGATCTCAAAATGTTGGTTTCCGGACTAAATTTACCTTGAGATTTTTAAATATCTTTCTTCTATTTTTTTGGTAGACTTATATTTCTACACTAGCAAAAGAGCCAGGTGGGTTTGTAGACTGCACTTGTTTTCCTCTGTGAATTACTATGAATTTGGCCATTCATCTTGAAGTTTTAAATAAAAACAAACTTAAATGCCTCTTAATTATCATATTGTTATACTTAGTATTAAATTCCATTTTTCCCCCACCAGTGGAAAAGAAGCCTAAGAAATAAGGTCCTCTCTCTAGACCATAAAAGTAGAAAAAGTGTTCGTGGGCGTCCTGTCACCTCTAAGACATCACCAGAAAGGTAAGATATATGTGTGTATGACATAGGATGGGCTTATATTGTGTATAAATAGTGTGACTGACCATGGTGATTCCTTTAGCTTCTTTGGATCTCAGATACATAATTTTGAAATACAAGGACTGAATTCAATGTCCTCTAAGGTTCAAGTGTGAACTTTCTGTGATTCTAAGTCATCTTAACTCTTTTCTTTTTGTGCATTTGGAACATCTTGATAAACTTTAGCTGATAAAACAAGAGTTACATATAGACTTGATTATAATGCTTGATTCATTATTTGTGGTCTGCAGTAAAAAAGATGCTGAATTTAGCACTTAGTGTTAGTAAATTATGTTAGAGTTAAATATTTGGGAGATTCAAATTGCAGTTATCAGAAGGAATTTAGAGCATTTCAGGATTGGATATTTGTAAATAATTAAAAAGTTGTTCTATAAAAGAGTGTTGAATTTTCTTTTATGGAATAGTGAATGAATAAAAAAAATGAGTGTAGCAAAGTAAAAGTTGTAATTATTGGGAGGTCACACAAATTAGAAGACTAATTGAAGTTCTTAAATTTATGTCAGAGCACTTTGTAAGGTACTTAGTCTTATTCTCCCTTTTCGAGTAAATTGTCTATAGGAAATGAAAAACATTGGTATTCCATATCCTTATCACTACTTAATTCCCTTCCTCCCTTCCTTCCTTCCTTCCTTCCTTCCTTCCTTCCTTCCTTCCTTCCTTCCTTCCTTCCAATGTCCTTGTGGGTGTAAACCTGTGTCTCATTGTGGTTTTGATATGCATTTCCTAATGACGTTTGTCTTTTTATGTGTTTGTTGGTGATTTTTATATCTTCTTTGGAGAAATGTCTACTTAGATTTTTGCCATTTTAAAATTGTGTTGATATGTTTCTGTTGAGTTGTAAGACTTCTTTATATATTCTGTATACAAGTCTTTAACAGATATATGGTTTGCAAATATTTTCTCCCATACAGCTTT
This sequence comes from Panthera pardus, assembly GCF_024362965.1. Taxonomy (NCBI): domain Eukaryota; kingdom Metazoa; phylum Chordata; class Mammalia; order Carnivora; family Felidae; genus Panthera; species Panthera pardus. The sequence continues at coordinate 48,756,390 of NW_026526721.1, read as the reverse complement.
TCACTTTTTTGATGTTGCCTTTTGAAGCACAGAGGTTGTTTTCATTTTGATGAAGTCCCATTTATCTATTTTTCTTTTGTCATGATGCTTTTTTGTTGTCATATCTAAACTATTGCCTAATCTCAGGTTAGAATGACTTATTCTTGAGTTTTCTTCTAAGAGTTTTAAGGTTCTAGTTATTAGAGTTAGGTCTTTTATTCATTCAGAATTAATTTTTGGATATGATATGAAATAGGCATCCAAATTTATATTTTTGTTTGTGAATATGCAATTGTCCTAGCACCACTGGTTGAAGAGGTACCAATGTTTTGGGGTAACTTTGATGAAAATCAATTGCCTACAAATATAAGGGTTTATTTCTGGATTTGGAATTTTATTCCATTGATCTATATGTTTGTCCTTATGCCAGTACCACTGTGTCTTGATTACTATAACTTTGCATTAAGTTTTGAAATTAGAAAGTGAGAGTCTTCCAGCTTTATTGTGTTTTTCAAAATTGTTTCAGTTGTTCTAGATTTGTTGCATTTTCAGTTGAATTTTGAATCAGGTTGTCAATTATAACAAAAAAGCCAATAAGGATTTTGAGAGAGGATGTGTTAAATCTGTAGACTAATTTGGGGAGTTTGGCCATCTTAATATTAAGTCTTCTGATTCATGAACATGAGATATCTTTCCATTTAGATCCTTTTTAATTTCTTTCTGCAGCTTTTGGTAATTTATTTTCTTCTTTTTGATGCTGTTGTGGAATTGTTTTCTTAATATTATTTTCAGACTGTTCATTGTTAGTGTATAGGAATTCACTTGATTTATGTATGTGGACGTTATATGCTGTGATTTTGTTTAAGGCTTCCTAGTTCTAGAAGTTTTTTCTTTTTTTACTTTTTACTTCTTTATTTCCAACTGGATGCCTTTAATTTTTTTTTCTTTGCTTAATGTTCTGGTTAGAACATCTAGTACGATGTAGAATAGAAGTGGTGAGAGTGGACATTTTTGTTTTGTTCCCACTCTCAGAGGGAAAGCATTTGGTATTTTACCATTACGTGTCATGTTAGCTAGGTTTTCATAGATGCTTTGCTATGGTTTGAATGTTTGTGTCCCCTCAAAATGTTTATGTTGAAATCCTAATGCCCAGTGTGATGGCATTTGGAGGTGGGGCCCTTGGGAGGTTAAGTCATGAAGGTGGAGCGCTCATGAATGGGATTACTGCCTTTATAAAAGAGACCTCACAGAGCTTCCTAGTTTCACCTTTTGAGGACACAGTGAGAAGTTAGCAGTTTGCAGTACAGAAGAGGGCCTTTACCAGAGCCTGAGCATGCTGTCTGGCACCCTGATCCTGGACTTCCAAGCCTCCAGAACATGGGAAATTAATGTCTGTTGTTTGTAAGCCACCCATTTTATGGTATTTTGTTACAGTAACACAAATAGACTAAAGTATGCTCTTTTTCACGGAGGACGTTCCTTTCCATTCCTAATTTGTTTGAAGCCTTTTTATCATGAATGTGAGTCAGGTTTTGTCAAATGCCTTTTTTGCATTCATATCATGTAATGTGTATCTTTTAATTAATGTGTTACATAAATTTATTTTTAGATCTTAAGCTAAATTGGCATTCTTGAGATAAATCCCACATGATCCTGATTTATGATCCCATTGATATGTTGCTGGATTTAGTTTGCTAGGATTTTTTTGACGATATTTTCATTTGTATTAGGAAGAGAAATTGATCAGGAGCCGTGGCTTAGTTGGTTAAGTGTCCGACTCTTGATTTTTGCTCAGGTCATGATCTCATGATTTGTGAGATTGAACCCTGCGTCAGGCTCTGTGCTGACAATGAGGAGTCTGCTTGGGATTCTCTCTCTCCCTCTTTCTTTCTGCCCTTCCCCCACTCACATTCTCTCTTACTTTCAAAATAAATAAACTTAAAAAAGAAGAGAAATTCATCTGCTGTTTTCTTATGTTGTCTTGTCTGGGATTTGGAATCAGGCTAATACTGACCTTGTAGAATGAGTTGGCAAGTGTTTTCTCTTCCTTTGTTTTCTGGAAGAATTTTTGGAGAATTGATGTTAAGTTTCTTTAAATTTTTTTTGTTATGATTTTATTTTCTTTATTTATTTTATTTTTTATTTTTTTACGATTTTATTATTAAAAATTTTTTTTTTTAATGTTTATTTTTTTTTGAGAGAGACAGAGACAGAATGCGAGTGGGTTAGGGGCAGAGAGAGAGGGAGACAGAAGCAGAAGCAGGGTCCAGGCTCTGAGCTATCAGCACAGAGCTGACGTGGGGCTCGAACTCACAAACCGGGAGATCATGACCTGAGCTGAAGTCGGATGCTCAACCGACTGAGCCACCCAGGCGCCCCACGATTTTATTTTTAAGTAATCTCTACACCTAACATGGGGCTTGAGTTCATGATGGTCAAAGTTGCTCGCTCTACCAACTGAGCCAGCCAGGCACCCAGGTTATCTTTTTTTTTTTTAAATGTTTATTTATTTTTGAGAGAGAGAGAGAGAGAGAGAGAGAGAGAGAGAGAACAAGTGGGGGAGGGGCAGAGAGAGAGAGGGAGACACAACATCTGAAGCAGGCTCTAGGCTCTGAGCTGTCAGCACAGAGCCTGTCGAGGGGCTGAAACCTATGAACCATGAGATCATGACCTGAGCCGAAGTCGGACGCTTAACTGACCCAGCCACCCAGGCACCCCAACCCCCCCACAATTTTTCTTTAAATGTTTAATTAAAGGCACCAGTAGGCCATCTAGACATTGGCATTTTGCATGTGTATGTGTGTGTGCCTGAGGATATCACGTTACAAGTTTAAATTTTTATTTGTTACAGCTCTATTCAGATTTTCTGTTTTTTTATGAGTCAGGTTTTTTTTTTTTTTTCAGTTTTAATTTAAGAAATTTCTACACTCAGTGTGGTGCTCAAACTCACAACCCTGACTACAAGAATTGCATGCTCCACTGAGTGAGTCAGCCTGATAGCCATGTATGAGTCAGTTTTGGTACCTTGTGCCTTTCTAGGAATTTGTGCATTGTGTAAGTTATCTAATTTGTTGGCATACATTTCTTCAAAATACTCTCTTACAGTCTTTTTAATTTCTGTAATATTGTTAGTGATCTCTTTTTCTTATTTACAAATTTGCATCTTTTTTTCCTCTCTTTTTCTGCTCAGTCTCCCTAAAGATTTGTTAATTTTGTTGATCTTTTCAAAGAACCAACTTTTGATTTCATCAATTTTGTCTCTTGGTTTTCTGTATTCGTTTTCATTTATTTCCACTATAATCTTACTTTCTTTGTTTTTGTTTTGGAAATAGTGCTGCTTTTTCTAAATCTTAAGGTGTCTAGTAAGGTTATTGATTTGAGATCTTTCTTCTTTTCTAACATAGCAATTTTACAATTTTAAAATTTCCTTGAGCACTGCATTAGCTGCATCTCATAAATTTTGGTGTGTTGTGATGTTCTATTCATTAATCTCAAAAGTATTTTCTAAATTCTGGTATGACTTTTTTGACTCATTTGTTGTGAAAATGTGTATTATTTAATTTCTGCATTTTTGAAAACTTGCAAGATCTTATTGAGATATAATTGACATAACATTATATTAGTTCAGGTGTACAATGTAGTGATTCATTATTTATATATATTGAGAAATGATCACTATAGTAAGTCTAGTTAACGTCTATCACCATGCATAGTTATACATCCTTTTCCTTGTGATGAGAACCGTTAAGATTTACTTTCTTAGCCATTTTCAAATACATGATACAGTTTTATTAACTACAGTCACCATGCTTTATATTACATTCTCATGACTTACTTACCTGTTGTTAATATTTAATTGAATTCCATTGTGGTCTGAGAACATTCTATATGATTTCCTTTAAAAATTTTTTTTTAACTTTATTTATTTGTCTTGAGAGAGAGAGAGAGAAAGAGAGAGCACAAGTGGGGAAGTGACAGAGAGAAGGAGAGACAGGACCCCAAGCAGGCTCTGGACCATCACTGCAGAGCCTGATGCATGGCTCAAGTTCATGAACAGCAAGATGATGACCTGAGCCGAGATCAAGAGTCAGATACTTAACTGACTATGCCATCCAGGCGTCCCTGTATGGTTTTCTTTCTTATAAATTTACTGAGTTTCATTTTATGGTTTTGCATATGGTCTTGCTTGCAGAATGTTTTGTGTATTTGAGAAGAATGTGTATTCTGTTCCTATTTGGTGGAGTGTTCTATAGATGTCTGTTAGATTGAATTGGATGATACTATTATTCAAGCTCCGGTTATCCTTGCAGATTTTCAGTCTAGTATATCTATCCGTTATCAAGACTGGTGTTTTGAAGTACCTACATATTATTGTTGAAATGTTCATTTCTCCCTTATGTTTTGTCAGTTTCTGCTTAATGTATTTTGTTGTCCTGTTGTTAAGTATATGTGTATTTGTAATTGGTATATCTTTCTGATGAATTAACCCTTTTATCAATGAAATGTCCTTCATTGTCTATTTTTGTTTGTTTTAAAGTCTATTGGATCTGATGTTCATATAACTACTCCATTTGTCTTAAGGTTGCTGTTTGCATTGTACACCTTTTTCCATCCTTTTACTTTGAACCTATTTATTTCTTGGAATCCAAATTGTCTCTAGTTGAGAGCCTTTAGTTGGATCTTGCTCTAGTGGTTTTGGGCTGCTATAGTAAAACACCATAGACTGGGTGGCATATAAACAACAAATAATTATTTTTTATAATTCTAGTGGCTGGGAAGCCCATTATCATGGCACCAGAAGGTTCATTGTCTATGAGAGCTTCTTGGTTCGTATAGATGGCATCTTTTCATTGTGTCCTGAAGGGGTGGATGGGGCCTCTCTTAAGACTCCTTTATAAGCGTACTAATACCATTTATGAGGGTTCCACTGTCGTGATCTATTCACTTCCCAAAGGCCCCACTCCTAATACCATCATTTTGGGGGTTTAGGATTTTAACATATGAATTTTTAAGGGAAGCAAACATTCAGAACATAGCAGATGTGGATTTCTCATCTCTTCTGGAAATCTCTGTCTTTGGACTAGATTGTTTACTCCACTCACATTTCATGTGAAAGTGTCAGTAGGGCCATGCTTCCTCTGAAGGCATTAGGGAAGGATTTATTCCATGTCTCTCTCTTCTCTTTGGGCATTTCTTGTACTTTGGATGCATTACTGCTGTCTTATCTGTTTACATGATCTCTATGTGTGTCCTCACATTGTCATATGTGTATTTCTGTTTCTATGTTCAATTTGCAGTTTTTAGAAAGACACCAGTCATAATTTATTACGGCCTTATTGCCATCATTTTAATTTGATTTCTGTGAAGACAGTATTTCCAAATAAATTAACATTCTGAGATACTGGGGTTAAGAGTTTAGAATGTCTTTTGGAGGGGGGCATAATTCAAACCCAGACAGACACCTTGAACAAGGGAGAGGAACTGAGCTTCTTTTGGGAGCAGTAATTTCTTTTTTTTAGGAAATGAATTGGCAGCCTATCAGTTTCCTTTTTCTTATTCTTTATTGCTTCTTAAAAATTCAGTCCTTCTTCAGTGACCTGCAATTAAAATGAATATTTGTTTTTTTGTATTACCTTTGTGTTTGTGTGTTGCTTCTAATTATAGAACTATTCAGGTTTTCTATTCTTTTTTTTTAAATCAACTTTATTGGTGTATCATTTACTTAGAGGAATATGTGTCAATTATAAGTTTTTATAATTTTTGTCAGATATATTGCTTTTTTATTATAAAATTTACACAACATAAAATTTACTGTCTTAAAAAAATTTTTTTTAAATGTGTATTTATTTTTGAGAGAGACAGAGAGACAGAGTACAAGATGGGGAGGGCCAGAGAGAGAGGGAGACACAGAATCCGAAGCAGGCTCCAGGCTCTGAGTTGTTAGCACAGAGCCCGACATGGGGATCACACCCACGAACCACAAGATCATGACCTGAGCTGAAGTCAAATGCTTGACCAACTGAGCCATCTAGGTGCCCCATAATATTTACCATCTTAACCATTTTTAAATACATAGTTCAGTAGTTTTAAATCCATTTCTAATGTTGTACTAACATCATCATCAACCATCTCTACACTTTTCATCTTGTACTACTTACACTATATACCCATTAAACAGTGACTCCCAGTTTCTCCCTTAGAGCCCCAAGCAACCACCCATTTTACTTTCCATGAATTTGACTACTTTAAGTACTTCATGTAAGTGGAATCATTCATTATTTATCTTTTTGTGGTGGGCTTATTTTACTTAGCATATTGTCACCAAGTTCATTCATGTTGCAACATGTCAGAATTTACTTCCTTTTTAGGCTAAATAATATTCCATTGTGTACTTATGTTATACACATGCTGTTTTGCTTAGCCATTCATCTGTCAATGGACACTTGCATTGCTTCCCCATTTTTGCTATTGTGAATAATGCTGATATGAACATGGCTATACAAATATGTTTTTGAAACCTTGCTTTCATTTCTTTGAATTTGGGGTATATATCCCCAAGTGAAATTTCTGGACCATATGGTAAATCTGTTTTTGATTTTTGAGGATCACCATACTCTTTTCCATAGCAGCTGCATCATCTTACATTGCCAGTAGTAATGTGCTACTTTCTCTGCATCTTCATCAACACTTACTTTCATTTAATTCATAATAGCCATCCTATGTGAAGTCATAGGTGATTGTGTTTTTGATTTGTGTTTCCCTAGTAATTAGTGATGTTGAACATCTTTCCATGTGCTTATGGCTATTTGTATATCGTTGGAGAAATGTTTATTCAAGTTCTTTGCCCACTTTTAAAAGTCAAGTTTTTTTGTTGTTGAGTTTTAAGGGGTTGTCTATATATTCAGAATATCAATCCCTTATCAGATTCATGACTTGCAAATATTTTATCCCATTTTTGGGGTTGCCTTTTTGCTCTCTTGACGGTGTCTTTAGATGCTATAAAAATTAAATACTTTATAAAGTACATTTCGTTTGTTTTGTTGTTGTTGCCTGTGTTTTCAGTGCTATACCCAAGAAATCAGTGCCAAATCCAATGTCATGGCCATGAAGCTTTTCCCCTATGTTTTCTTATATGCATTTTATAATTTTAGCTCTTACATTTAGTTCTTTGATCCATTTTGAGTTAATGTTTGTCTATGGAGTTGAGTAGAGGTCCAACTTCATTCTTTGGCATGTGGATATCCAGTTTTTCTAGGACCATTTGTCCAAAAGTCTCTTCTTTCCCAATTGAGTAGTCTTGGCACTGTTGCTAAAAAACATTTTCTATGTATATGAGAGTTTATTTCTGGGTTCCTTATTCCATTTTCTTGATCTGTGTGTTTGTCCTTATGCCAATACCACACGTTTTCATTACTGTAACTTTGTAGTAGGCTTTTTTTAGTGTTTATTTTTGAGAAAAAGAGAACGAGCACACATGTGTGAGCAGGTGAGGGGCAGAGAGAGAGAGAGAGAGATTGAGAGACTCCCAAGGAGGGTTTCATGCTGTTAGTGTGGAAACTGACATGGACCTTGATCTCTCACAAACTGTAAGATCATGTCATGACCTGAGCCAAAATCAAGAGTCAGATGCTTAACTGACTTAACATCCAGGTATCCCTGTAGTAAGTTTTGAAATAATGAAGTGTGAGTCCTCCAGTTTTGTTACTCTTTTTCAAGATTGTTTTGGCTATTGGAAGTCCCTTATATGAGTTTTGAGATAAGATTTTTTATTTCTGCAAAAAACATCATGACTTTGATACAGTTGCATTGAACTGATAGATTGCCTTGAGTAGTATTGACATTTTAACATTTAGCCTTCTAATCCCTGCAAATGGGGTGTGATTACATTTATTCATGTATTTTGTTTCCTCTAGCCATGTTTTGTAGTTTTAATTTTATGATTTTTTTGCCTCTTTGATTAAGTTAGTTCCTAAGCATTTTCTTCTTTTTAGTGCTATTATAAGTGGAATTGTTTTCATGATTTCCTATTCAGATTTTTCATTGTTAAATGTATAGGTATGCAGGTGATTTTTAAATTTTTTTTTTAACATTTATTTATTTTTGAGAGACAGAGACAGAGTATGAGCAGGGGAGGGGCAGAGAGAGAGGGAGACACAGAATTCAAAGTAGGCTGCAGGCTCTGAGCTGTCAGCACAGAGCCTGTCGCGGGACCCGAACTCACAAACCGCGAGATCATGACCTGAGCCGAAGTCAGACGCTTAACCAACTTGAGCCACCCAGGCACCCACGTTATGTAGGTGATTTTTGTGTTGAGTTTATATCCTATCACTTTGTTGTATTCATTTTTGAAACAGTCTTTTTGTGGAATCTTTAGGGTTTTCTACGTATAAGATGATACCATTTGTGAACAGAGATCATTTTACTTATTCCTTTTCAATTTTGATGCCTTTTTTTTCTTTATATTTTGTCTAATTGGCTATGTAGTATGTTGAATAGAAATGGCAAAAATGAACATCCTTTTCTTGTTCCTCATCTTACAGGAAAAGAGTCTTTCACCAATAAGTATGATGTTTGCTTGTGTTTTGCATATATGGCTTTTATTATGTTGAAGCAGTTTCCTTCCATTCCTGGTTGTGTGCTTTTGTCATGAAAGATGTTGAACTTTGCCGCTTTTTTTTTTTTTTTTTTTGCATCAATTGGGATGATCATATTTTTTTTTCTATTCATTCTGTTACTCTCATCTTTTTAGTGACCAATTTTTGTAGGTTGAACCATTCTTGCATTACAGGAATAAATCCCACTTGGTCATGGTGTATAGTGTTTTTAATTTGCTGCCAAATTTGGTTTGTTAATATTTTGTTGAGGATTTTTTGAAACAATGTTCATAAAAATAATGGTCTTTAGTCTTCTTTCCTTGTGGTGTCTTTGTCTGGCTTCAGTAGCAGGGTAATGTTGGCTACATAAAATAAGTTGGAAATTATTATTATTTAAAAAAATTTTTTTTTATGTTTGTTTATTTTTGAGACAATGCGAGAGACAGAGTGCAAGCAGTGGAGGGGCAGATAGAGGGAGACACAGAATCTGAAGCAGGCTCCAGGTTCTGAGCTGTCAGCCCAGAGCCCGACACGGGGCTCGAACCCACGAACCGTGAGATCATGACCTGAGCCTAAGTCGGACGCTTAACCAACTGAGCCACTCAGGTGCCCCTAAGTTGGAAATTATTTTCACTTCCATTTTTGGGACGAGTTTGAGAATGATTGCTGTTCTTCATAAAATTTTGAAATTCACCAATGAAAGCATCAAGGCCAGGGCTTTCTTTCCTGGGAGTTTTGATTACTGATTCATTCTTCTTACTAATTTTAGGTCAAGTCAAATTTTCTGTTTCTTTGTGATTCTATCTAGGTTTTTTGTTTTTAGGAATTTGTCCATTTTATCTATATTATCTAATTTGTTGAGATACAGTTCATAGTACTCATTTGTAATCCTTTTTATTTTTGTGGAATCATTAGTAATGTCCCCACTTTCATTTCTGATTTTAGTTATTTGCATCTTCTCTCTTTTTCTTAGCTCATCTAGCTCAGGTTTGCCATATTTGTGAACAAACTTTTAGTTTCATTAATTTTTTCTATTGGTTTTCTTCCCCCCACCTTTTTTTTTTGATGGTGCCCTGCCCAACGTGGAGCTTGAACTCAGACCCCTGAGATCAAGAGTCAGATGCTCTACCCACTGAGCCAGCCAGGCACCCCATTCTCTTATTTTTCTATTCTGTATGTCATTTGCTCTGTTCTTTATTATTTCTTTTTTTCTGTTAGCTTTGAATGTAGTTTTTTTTCTTCTGGTTCTTCAAATTATAAAGTTGTTGATTTGAGGTCTTTATGTTTGTAATGTGAGCATTTATAGCGAAAAATGCTTCTTGGTACTAGTGTTCTTGTTGTGTTTTGCTAATTTTTGTATAAATTTTGTATGTAGGCACCCTATTTCCTTATAGTTTTATCTCTATCTTTTTCAGTTTTTGATTTCAAAAAATTAAATCTTTTATATTTTTGAATTTGTTTTTGTTTCTGTTTTCATTCATCTCTTAAGTATTTCCTAATTTGTGATTTCTTCTTTGAACCATTGGTTATTAAAAAGTATGTTGTTTAATTTCCACAAATTTGTGAGTTTTCTAGTTTTCCTTGTGTTAATGAGTTCTAACTTCATTCCATTGTGGTCAGAGAAGATGCTTTGTGTGATATCTTTCTAAATCTATCGAGACTTAATTTGTTCCCCAGAATATGGTCTGTCTTGAAGAATGTCTTATGTGCACTTAAGAAAAATATGTATTCTCTTGTTGGGTGGATTGTTTCACGTATATCAGTTAGATCTAGTAGGTTTATTGTGTCTTTTAAGCCCTCTAATTTCTTTTTTTCTGTCAGATTGTTCTATCCCTTATTGAGAGTGGGGCATTGAAGTCTCCCAACTATTATTGTAGAACTGTCTATTTTCATTTTCTATTAATTTATTCTTTATATATATATTGTTTTTGGCAATTTGTTAAAGTTTATTTTTGTGTTTGAGAGAGAGCAAGAGAGCACGAGCATGCTAGTGGGAGAGGAGCAGAGAGAGAGAGAGAGAGAGAGAGAGAGAGAGAGAGAATATCCCAAGCAGGCTTCGTGCTGTCAGCTCACTCTCATGAACTGTGAGATCATGACCTGAGCTGAAATCAAGAGTCGAATGCTTAACTCACTAAGCCAATCAGGTGCCCCAATTAATGCTTTATATATTTTGATAGTTTGTTATTAGGTATGTAGATGTTTATAATAGTTAGATCTTCTAGCTCTGTTATACCTTGTATTAATATATAATTACATCTTTGTGTCTTGTAGTCTTTTTTTGATTTTGTATTTTGTCTGGTATCAGTATAACCTTGCTCTCTTTTGGTAGTATTTGCATGGAATATGTTTTTCCATACTTTGACTTTTAACCTGTCTTTGGATCTAATGTGAGTCTGGTGTAGACAGCATATAATTGGATCTTTTTTTTAGTCATTCTGTCACTCTTTGTATTGGAGAGTTTAATCAATTTACATTTAAAGTAAGTAGTGATGAGGAGTGACTTATTTCTGTCATTTTTCTGTTAATTTTACATGTCTTACAGCTTTTCTTTCATCCCAACTTTCTGCATTATTCTTTTTTGCTTTGTGGATTTTGTTTTTCATAGTGAAATGCTTAACTTCCCTTCTCATTTCCTCTTATGTAGCTATTTTCTTTGTGGTTATCACGTGGGATTATGTTTAACATTATAAAGTTGTGGTACTCTAACTTGAATCTCTACTTACTTATCTTGAATAACACGTAAAAATTCTATTTCCTTATAGTTTTTAAAACAATTTTTATTTAAGTTTATTTATTTTGAGAGAGAGAGCAAGTGGGGTAGGGGCAGAGAGATTGAGAGGGGACAGAGAATTCCAAGCAGGCTACACACTGTCAGCATAGACCCTGATGGTTTTCTTTATATTATGTAGAAAACAAAATTTGCAGTTATAAACCAAAGTTGAAGTAATACTAGCTTTTAGACTAATTTTTTTTTAAATAAAATATTAGTCTGTCAAATCATGTGGAAAACAAAAAACGGAGTTTCAAACCAAAGTTACACCATTGCTCATATATTTACTTTTTATTTTTATTTTTTTTGAGAGAGGGAAAGTGCAAGTGGGGGAGGGGCATGGGGGTAGAGAGAGTAGAAGAGAGAGAACCTTAAGTAGGCTCCACACCCAGCATGGAGTCTGACATGTGGCTGGATATCACCACCATGAGATCATGACTTGAGCTGAAATCAAGAGTTGGATACTTAACCAAATGAGCCACCTAGGTGCCCCTCATGTATTTACTTATATTGAGATCTTTATTTCCTCATATGGTACTGAGTTAACTGTGTGGTGTTTTTTTTTTTTTCCCCTTGCAGGATTCTCTTGAGCATTTGGTGCAGGGCAGGTCTTACGGTTGCAAACTGTCAGTTTTCATTTGTCCAGGCATGTCTTAATTTCTCTCTACTCTTGAAGCACAGTTTTGCTGAATATAGGATTTTTGGTTCATGGGTTTTTTTCTTTTAGAACTTCAAATATATCAAGCCATAGCCTTCTATCCTCCAAAATTTCTGATGAGAAATCTTACTATCTTGTTGAACATTTTTGTATGTGACAAATCACTTTTCTTTTGCTGCTTTCAAGTGTGTCTTTCAAGAATTTGATTATAATGTGTCTCAGAGTGATTAAAAAAAAGACACTAAAAGTAAATTAGAAATAGAAACAATAAATAATACAAATTTTATTTATTTGTAAATAAAACCTTCATTGAATTATTTTAATTTGAATATGCTCTTTGACTTTTTTGTGTGTCCCTCACTAATAAAGTGCCAGGCACAGATGTTCTCAGCCATGCCATGATGTAGATATTGTTTATACAAGGGAAAGTGATATAACTTCTAAGGCAGTTGCTTATCTGTGAAATTAGGAAAAAGTCATCAAGTTTGCTAATTCTTTCTTCTGCCTGCTCAAATCTGCTTTCAAATACCTCTAGTGAATATTTCATTTTAATTACTGTACTTTCAGCTCCAGAATTTTTTTGGCTTACTTTTTGGTGTTCAGCCTCTTTGTTGGTATTTCTATTTTGTTCACAAATTGCTCTCTTGACTTTTCTCAGATCTTATTACATTCTTTGATCATCCTTAAGACAATTGTTTTAAAATAATTTGTCTCGTAGATCTGATATCAGGTCTTATTCAGGGACAGTTTGATTTACATTTTTTTTCCTATGAATGGGCCATACTTTCCTCTTTCTTTGTCATATTATGATTTTTTGTTGTTGAAAATTGGACATTTGAATCTAAAAATGTGATAATTTTGAAAATCAGATTCTGTCTCTTTCCCAGGGTTTGCTGTTATTATTTTTTATTTTATTTAATTCATTTATTTATTTTTTATTGTTGTAGGCTGTCTCTTTGTCAAAGTTCATTATATCTATAAACTTATGGTCTTTTCAGGTTTTGTTTGAGCCTGTGCCTTTCCCTATGTATACGTGGTAACTTTCTAATTTCATCCTTTTATGCATTCACTTTTGAATGTTTTAGTGTTTAATGTATGGCTCCTAAATGGGGAAAAAGGGAAAAATTAAGAGATGAAAAATGGGCATTAGCTTTTTAAATCCCCTGGAAGTCACTTCTAGAAAGGGTGAGGCTTGCAGAGATGGAGGGAGGTGCAACCACAATGATTGCTTGCCTCTTTTTCTGCACCTCTGACATAAGCAGTAATCAGTGATCAGAGAACAGATCCCTGATATTTAAAGGATAAGATCGTTTTTTTCTCCTTTGGTTCCTACAATGCTGTGAGTGTAAGCTGTTCCTCTAACATATGTTCAGCTGTTGCTGAGGGTCTGGGGGCTTGGGGTGGGTAGCTTCTGTGCTAAGAACTGAAATTGACCAAAATCAATGACATTTTACTGCCTAAGCCTTTTCCTGAAGTTGTAAGCCTTCAATAATCTCCAGATTTCTAAAAACAGTTATATCAGACAGATTTTGCTAGTGCAGTTCTGTGGGTTGGGAGATCGATTCTTGGTGAGTCCTACTCCACCATCTTCCCAGAATCCCCTTTGTATTGCTTTCTAAGAAAGGAGTATTCTTTTGAATATTTATTGAAATGTGTGGTGTGCTTACATTAAATTTCAACAATTTGTGTTTATTTCTTTGTTCTCTTTCCCAAAATCCATCTTTTTCCTACCATCAATAAAAAGTTAGAAGTAAAATTTGCCAACCAGGGAAACAGTATAATAAAAGGGAGGAGTCAGAAAAAAACAACACAAGACTTAATTGAATTTAGAGACAAAATAAGAAGACAATAACTGTGAAGGAGAACAGGAGTAAAGGAAGAGTGAAAGGTTGGAGCATTTTTTTCCTACATGTTGTCTTATCTTTCTTAAACATTGATATTTCTTTAAAAAATTCTTACTGTTTTTCCTTTGCCTGTTATGTAAGGAAAGTGGGATGGGAAATTGAAGACATAACCAAATAGCAAAGGAATCTAACTCCATCCTGTTAAATATAGTGTTTGAATATGTAGATATATCTTTGTTTTCTTTCCTATTCCTATAGGTCATTCCTATTTCTGTGCCTTTACTTAGGGTCCAGATAACCATCACTACAATATTTTTCAGGATTTTTTGTAAACCTTGTAGATCATCAGCTGCTTAAAGTTTTCTGGATGGTGGAGGTAGGTACAAAAAACCCCCAGAAGAGCAAAGGCAAAAAGCAAGGAGAAAATTGGAGACCTTCTATCATGTTTGTTTTTTTCTTTTATGGAGTGATATCACATTCATGAAGAATAGATAGGTAACTATAAAAACTGACATTTAGAGAATAAGAAAAAGCTCTTGGAAATTACAAAATAATCGTAGCAATAAAGAAAGTCCTATAGAAGATGTAGCTAAAATTTCCCCTAGTAAATAGAATAAATATACTAGAACAGAAAAGAAGAGACTCAAACCGGGTAGTACAACATCTAAATAATAGGAATATCACATAGTTTAGAGAAAATGCAGGGAAAAATTTATCAAGAAAATACTAAAGGACATCTCCAACATTTGAAAAATAAGTTTCCAGATTGAAAAGCCTTAACGAATATTAGCACTGTGTCAGAGGGGTAAAAAAAGGGAGAAAGAGAAACCTTCACTAAGGCATATTATGATATATCAGAGTACCAGAGGTAAGGTAGAAGAGATCTTAACAGCTTTCAGAGGCAAAAAACCCGCAAAAAACAAAACAAAAAACTTGTCACCTATGAGGATCAAGAATCATAATGGCATTGATATTCTTAGCTGCTCTGGAAGGTAGAAAATTATGAATCTGTATCTTCAAAATTCAAAGAGAACATTATTTCTAGCTTGTTGTTCTATACCTAACTCATCAAGTGTAAGAGTAGATTCAATATGTTTTTAGACATAGAGGTTCTCAAAACAATCATCTGCCATGTATACTTTCTTAGGAAGCTCCTTTACGATATGCTTCACTAAAATGAGCATGTAACAGGGCACACTTTTTTTTGTAGAAGGCCAGGTAGTAAATAATTCAGGCTTTTTGGTCCACAATGTCCCATATTCTTCTCCTCCTGGAGATGATAGGCTACCTGATGTTTTGGCTTTATTGAGAGGAATTCTGTATATGTTGTTAATCAGTGAAACATAAGTGATATTACATGGGGAAAAAAAGTAAATTGTATAAAAATTTAGGTAATTAACTCCTAGAAAAACTAAACACTGTATAAGAAAGGAAATGTAACTGTAGTGAATATATGGATTAGCTTTGAAGAACATGTAAGGATTAACAACTGCAGATTTAAATATAATTTGTGATATAAGGATATTGGGAATTTATTGGATGGAAGGGGAAATGTTGGAACAAAGATTGCAAAATGCTCATATTCTATCAGTGGATATTGTTTAAAAGAAAAAAAGATCAGTGCCAGTAATTAGTAGGAAAAATAGTAGAACAGTTTCATTGGGGAGTAGAGAAGGATGGGGCAGTGGATTGTTTCAACATGAATTCTGTAATAAGAATTTGTCATTCATACAAAGGAAATCAAATCATCAGTTATGTCAGAAAATTCTGTTTAGGGGACTTAGTGAAGACATTATAGGCTAATTGAAATCTGAGAGGTATTTCCTCAGTGGTAGTTCTGGGATTACCTAATACTTTCTTATATTTAAGTTATATAACGTTATATATGTAGCACCTTTTTGGGGAAAGAGAAAATAATAGTTACTTGTATAACTAAAGCAGAATCTGGATTATAAGGCAGTAAAAGTCAGACTTGAATGATTTTCTTTTACTTGTAATATTCAGAGAAAGCATATAATTTTATAATTAAGATGTACAAATACATTTTTTTCCTGCACAGGTAGTACTGTGGTACCATGTGAAAGATAAGAGAACTTTCTCTGAAAAATAAAGTGATCTGCAGTTGAAAAATAAAGGAATATTTGCAAGAGGAGGAAAGGGACTATTGTAATAGGGAGAATACTCTGACCGTAAGATCTTTAAGTGTCTCAAAAGTTAGCCAGAAAAAGGCTTTTCTCTTTTAGGGAGAAGTAAACAAGACTTGAAATACCTGGGTTTGGGGAAGCAGAACGAGAAACCAAATGAGATAGCACCATAGATCAGAAAATGTTTTAACTTGAGGTCAGTCTATTCTAGGCAAGGGTTGTATCCTGGCTCAGGCTGAGAGTAGGTCAAAGTTCATATACCTGGGCAAAGGTGACAAACGTAACTAGAGTTTGGTTAATAAGAAATTTGTTCCTATAGGTCAGTGGAGACACACAATTCAGTTAATCATGTGTGACGTTTCGGGGAAGAAAAAATTCTTCTAGCAATTTAGGTTCAGTGACTGGGTCTGCATATAAACTGAGAAAAGACAGATTAACAGGAGGGAAACAATGCTGTTTTTGTTTTTTCACTCCACGTGTAAGTGAAATCATATAGCATCTGTCTGTCTTTGACTTTTCCACTTAGTATATAATACACTCTAGGTTCATCCATACTGTCGCACATAGCAAGATCTCATTCTTTTGTATGACTGAGTAATATTCTATTGCGTGTATATACCACATCATCTTTATCCATTCATCTATCAGTGGACATGTGGGTTGCCATCATATCTTGGCTATTATAAATAATGCTGCAATAAACATAGGGGTGTATCTTTACAAATTGGTGTTTGCATTTTTGTGGGGAAATACCCAGTGGTGGAATTACTGGATCATATGGTAACTCTATTTTTAGTTTTTTGAGAAACCTTCATACTATTTTCCACAGTGGTTGCACTAATTTCCGTTCCTACCAACGGTGCATGAGGGTACCCTTTTGTCTACATATTCACCAAGTTGTTATTTCTTGTCTTTCTTCAGTCTAGCTATTCTGACTAGTGTGAGGTGCTATCTCATTGTGGTTTTGACTTGCATTTCCCTGATGATTAGTGATGTTGAGTATCTCTTCATGTGTCTGTTTGCCATTTGTGTGGCTTCTTAGGAAAAAGGTCTATTTTGGTCTTCTCACTTTTTTTTAAGGTTTTCTTTTCTTTTTCTTTTCTTTTTTTTTTTTTTTGAGAGGGTGAAAACAGGGGACAGGCAGAGAGAGAGGGGGAAGAGAGGATCCAGAGTGGGCTCTGAGATGACAGTAGTGAGCCCGAAGCAGGGGTCAAACTCATGAACCTTGAGATCATGACCTGAACCAAAGTTGGATGCTCAACTGAATGAACCACCCAGGCACCCCTGCCGATTTAAAACAAAATGTTTATTTATTTGTTTTTAAAAGAGAGCTCGTGTGTGAGTGGGGAAGGGGAGGTGAATGAGGGAGAGAAAGAATCCCAAGCAGGCTCCATGCTATCAGCACAGACCCCAATGCGGGGCTAGATCCCACGAACTGTGAGATCATGACCTGAGCCAAAATCAAGAATCGGTTGCTCAACCAACTGAGCAACCCAGGTGTCTCTGCTCATTTTTTAATTGAAAAAAAAAATTTTTTTTTTGGTGTTGAGTTGTATAACTTTCTTACATATTCTGGATATTAACTCCTTATCAGATCTATCATTTGCAAAGATCTTCTCCCATTCAGTACATTGCCTTTTTGTTTTGTTGATGGTTTCCTTTTTATTTTGGTGTAGTCCCAATAGCTTATTTTTGCTTTTGTTTTCCTTGCCTGAGAAGACATACCCATAAGTATGCTGCTAAGGCTGATATCCAAAGATTACTGCCTATATTTTCTTGCAAGAGATTTATGGTTTCAGGTTTCAACTGGGTGTGGTGCTATTCACTTTTGGCACTCTACTGGGAGTTAGCATCAGATCCCACAATTTAAGGGCTCATTCCCATAAGACTGTACTCACTTCATATGTCAGCTGAAAGTCTCAAGTTGTTACCGGTATTTCTGACTGGTCGGCTATCAACTGGGCATTTCCATGACCCTCTCTTCAGTTTTGATGATTTGTTAGAATGGCTCACAAAGCTTAAGACAATGTTTTATTTACATTTATAGGTTTATTATAAAGGGTACAACCCAAGAACAGCCTAATAGAAGAGATCTATAGGGCACGGTATGGATTGGAGGTGTGGAGCTTTCATGACCTCTTTGGATGTGTCACCCTGTCTGCACCTTCACATGTTTACCAGAGAAAAAGACCAAATGTCTATTTCCCATATATCCCAGTGCTAAACTAGAAAGCATCTTCCTTTCTTATGTTGTCTCTTTCTCAACTTATTATGGTGTTTTTTATTTGTATCTATATGTTGTTCTAAGTAAAGTAAAAATTTTAAATTATTAGAATTAATTTTATTGTTCACCTTTATGCTGTTCAATTCTTCTTTTTAAATGAAGCGTTGAGCATTGAGCCTGTATGTACAGTTACTGAAATTATACGACTTATATTTCACAGTTTATATATATACATATTTTGTTCTTACCAGAACAATAGAAATGCTGCACAAACCTAATTTAGCTTTTATTTTATTGTATTTAAAAATTTATTTATTTATTTATTTATTTATTTATTTATTTATTTATTTATTTACTTTTTAATTTACTTCCAAGTCAGTTAGCATATAGTACAACAAATGATTTCAGGAGTAGATTCCAGTGATTCATCCCCTATGTATAACACCCAGTGCTCATCCCAACAACTGTCTTCCTTAATGCCCCTTACCATTTAGCCAATCCCCCCACCCACAACCCTTCCAGCAACCCTCAGTTTGTTCTCTTAAGAGAACCTCTTAAGGTTCATAAGACCCTCAGTCTCTTATGTTTTGCCCCCCTCCCTGTTTTTATATTATTTTTGCTTCCTTTCCCTTATGTTCATCTGTTTTGTATTTTAAATTCCACGTGAGTGAAGTCATATAATATTTGTCTTTCTCTGACTAATTTTGCTTAGCACAATACCCTCTATTTCCATCCACATTGTTGCAGATGGCAAGATTTCATTCTTTTTGATTGCTGAGTAATACTCCATTGTATGTATGTACACACACACACCCCCACATCTTCTTTATCCATTCATTCGTCAATGGACATTTAGGCTTTTTCCATACTTTGGCTATTGTCGATAGCACTGCTATAAACATTGGGGTGCATGTGCCCCTTCAAAACAGGACACCTGTATCCCTTGGATAAATACCTAGTAGTGTAGTTGCTGGGTCATTGGGTAGTTCTATTTTTAACTTTTTGCGGAGCCTCCATACTGTTTTCCAGAGTAGCTGCACCAGTTTGCATTCCCACCAAAAATGCAAAAGAAATCCTCTTTCTCCACATCCTCGCCATCATCTGTTGTTGCCTGAGTTGTTAATGCTAGCCATTTTGACATGTGTGAGGTGGTATCTCATTGTGGTTTTGGTTTGTATTTCCCTGATGATGAGTGATTTTGAGCATTTTTTCATGTGTTGGTTGGCCATCTGGATGTCTTCTTTGGAGAAGTGTCTATTCATGTCTTTTGCCCATTTCTTCACTGGATTATTTGGTTTTGGGGGGTTGAGTTTGTTCTTTATAGATTTTGGATATTAGCCCTTTATCTGATACGTCGTTTGCAAATATCTTCTCCCATTCCGTTGGTTGCCTTTTTAATTTTGCTGATTGTTTCCTTTGCTGTGCAGAAGCATTTTATTTTGATGAGGTCCCAAAAGTTTATTTTTGCTTTTGATTCCCTTGCCTCTGGAGACACGTCTAGAAAGAAGTTGGTGCGGCTGAGGTCAAAGAGGTTTTTGCCTGCTTTCTCCTTGAGGATTTTGATGGCTTCCTGTCTTACATTTAGGTCTTTCATCCATTTTGAGTTTCTTTTTTGTGTATGGTGTAAGAAAGTGGTCCAGGTTCATTTTTCTGCATGTTGCTATCTAGTTTTCCCAGCACCACTTGCTGAAGAGACTGTCTTTATTCCATTGGATATTCTTTCCTGCTTTGTCAAAGATTAGTTGGCCATACATATGTGGGTCCATTTCTAGGTTCTATTCTGTTCCATTGATCTGAGTGTCTGTTATTGTGCCAGTACCATACTGTCTTGATGATTACAGCTTTGTAATAAATACATCTTGAAGTCCTGAATTGTGATGTCTCCTGCTTTGGTTTTCTTTTTCAGGATTGCTTTGGCTATTCAGGGTCTTTTCTGGTTCCACACGAATTTTAGGATTGTTTGTTCTAGCTCTGTGAAGAATGCTCATGTTATTTTGATAGGTATTGCATTGAATATGTAGATTGCTTTGGGTAGTATTGACATTTTAACAATATTTGTTCTTCCAATCCATGAGGATGGAATGTTTTTTCATTTCTTTGTGTCATCTTCAGTTTCTTTCATAAGCTTTCTATAGTTTTCAGTGTATAGATTTTTCACCTCTTTGGTTAGATTTATTCCTAGGTATTTTATGGGTTTTGGTGCAGTTGTAAATGGGATGGGTTCCTTGATTTTGCTTTCTGTTGCTTCATTATTGGTGTATAGGAATGCAACCGATTTCTGTGCATTGATTTTTTATATCCTGTGACTTTGCTGTATTCATGGATCAGCTCTAGCAGTTTTTTGATAGAATCTTTTGGGTTTTCCATATAGAGTATCATGTTATCTGTGAAGAGTAAAAGTTTGACCTCCTCCTGGCTGATTTGGATGCCTTTTATTCCTTTTTGTTGTCTGATTGCTGAGGCTAAGACTTCCAACACTATGTTGAATAACAGTGGTGAGAGTGGACATCTCTGTTGTGTTCCTGACCTTAGGGGGAAAGCTTTCGGTTTTTCCCCACTGAGGAGGATATTAGCAGTGGGTCTTTCATATATGGCTTTTATGATCTTGAGGTATGATCCTTCTATCCCTACTTTCTTGAGGGTTTTTATCAAGAAAGGATGTGGTATTTTGTCAAATGTTTTCTCTGCATCTACTGAGAGGATCATATGGTTCTTGTCTTTTCTTTTATTGATGTGATGTATCACATTGATTGTTTTGCGGATGTTGAACCAGCCCTGCACCCCAGGTAAAAATCCCACTTGGTCGTGGTGAATAATCCTTTTAATGTAATTGATGGATCTGGTTGGCTAGTATCTTCTTGAGGATTTTTGCACACATGTTCATCAGGGAAATTGGTATGTAGTTCTTCTTTTTAGTGGGGTCTTTGTCAGGTTTTGGAATCAAGGTTATATTGACTTCATAGAATGAGTTTGGAAGTTTTCCTTCCATTTCTATTTTTTGGAACAGCTTCAAGAGAATAGGTGCTAACTCTTTAAAAATTTTTAAGTGTGTATTCTTAGAGAGAGAGAGCACGAGCAGGGAGGGGGCAGAGAGAGAGAGGGAGACACAGAATCCAATGCAGGCTCCAGGCCCTGAGCTGTCAGCACAGAGCCCAATGTGGGGATTGAACCCACGAACCACGAGATCATGACCTGAGCTGAAGTCAGATGCTTAACTGACTGAGCTACCCAGGCGCCCCAGTGTTAACTTTTCTTTAAATGTTTGGTAGCACATTTTCCAGGAGAACCTGGAAAGCTATCTGGCCCAAGACTCTTGTGTTTTGGGAGATTTTTGATTACTAATTCAATTTCTTGACTGGTTATGGATATGTTCAAATTTTCTATTTCTTGTTTCAGTTTTGGTAGTTTATGTGTTTCTAGGAATTTGTCCATTCTTCCAGTTTACCCAATTTATTGGCATATAATTGTTTATAATATTCTCTTATTATTGTTTATACTTCTGCTGTGTTGGTTGTGATCTCTCCTCTTTGATTCTTGATTTTGTTTATTTGGGTGCTTTCTTTTTTCTTTTTGATCAAACTGGCTAGGGGTTTAACAATTTTGTTAATTCTTTCAAAGACCCAGGTCCTGGTTTCATTGATCTGTTCTGTTCTTTTGATTTCAATAGCATTGATTTCTGGTCTAATCTTCATTATTCACTGTCTTCTGCTGGTTTGGGTTTTATTTGCTGTTCTTTTTTCCATCTCTTTAAGCTGTAAGGTTAGGTTGTGTATCTGAGACTTTTCCTCCTCCTTTAGGAAGGCTTGGATTGCTATATACTTACTTCATATGACTGCCTTTGCTGCGTGCCAGAGGTTTTGGGCTTTGGTGTTATCATTTTCATTGGCTTCCATGTACTTTTTAATCTTCTTGGTTAGCCCATTCATTCTTTAGTAAGATATTGTTTAGTCTTCAAGTATTTGTTGTCTTTCCAAATTTTTTCTTGTGGTTGATTTTGAGTTACATAGCGTTGTGGTTTGAAAATATACAAGGTATGATCTCGATCTTTTTGTATTTGCTGAGAGCTGATTTGTGTCCCAGGATGTGATCTATTCCATGTGCACTCGAGAAGAATGTGCATTCTGCTGCTTTAGTATGAAATGTTCTGAATATGTTTGTTAAGTCCACCCATCTAGTGTGTCAATTAAAGCCATTGCTTCCTTGTTGATTTTCTTTTTAGGTGATCTGTCCATTGTTGTAAGTGGGGTGTTGAAGTCCCCTACTATTATGTATTATTATCAATGAGTTTCTTTATGTTTGTGATTAGTAGATTTATATATTTGGGTGTTTTCACATTGGGGGCATAAATGTGTACAATTGTTAGGTCTTCTTGGTGGATAGACCCCTAAATTATGATATGAAGCCCTTCTTCATCTCTTGTTACAGTCTTAATTTTAAAATCTAGATTGTCTGATATAAGTATGCTTACTCTGGCTTTCTTTTAGCAACCATTAGTGTGATAGATGGTTCCCTATCCTCTTACTTTCAATTTGAAGATGTCTTTGGGTCTAAAATGGGTCTCCTGTAAACAGCATATCAATGGATCTTGTTTTTGTATCCATTCTGTTACCCTGTGTCTTTTGATTGGATCGTTTAGTCCATTGACATTTAGAGTGAGTATTGCAAGATACAAATTTATTGCCATTGTGTTGCCTGTAGAGTTGGAGTTCTGGTGGTGTTCTCTGGTCCTTTCAAGTCTTTTTTGCTTTTGAACTTTTTTGTTTTGTTTCATCTCTTCTCCCCTCAGAGAATCCTCCTTAAAATTTCTCACAGGGCTGGTTTAGTGTTCACAAACTCTTTTAGTTTTTGTCTGGGAAACTTTTTATCTCTCTTTCTATTTTGAATGACATCCTTGCTTGATAAAGAATTCTTGGTTGCATATTTTTTCAATTCAGTACATTGAATTTATCCTGCTACTCTTTTCTGGCCTGCCAAGTTTCTGTGGATAGGTCTGCTGCAAACCTGATCTGTTTTCCCTTGTAGGTTCAGGACATTTTTTCCCTTGCTGCTTTCATGATTCTTTCCTTGCCTGAGTATTTTGTGAATTTGACTATGGTATGCCTTGTTGATGGTCGGTTTTTGTTGAATCTAATGGGAGTTCTCTGTGCATCCTGGATTTTGATGTCTGTGTCTTTCCCCAGGTTAGGAAAGTTTTCTGCTATGATTTGGTCACATAAACCTTCTACTCCCTTCTCTCTCTCTTCATCTTCTGGGACCCCTATGATTCTGATGTTATTTCTTTTTAATGAGTCACTGAGTTCTCTAGTTCATATATTGTGTTCTTTTGCCTTAGGCTCTTTTTTTTTTTTTTTTTTTTTCTGCTTCATTCTCCTTAAGTTTGTCCTCTGTATTGCTGTTAGCTGCTCTGCTTCATCCATCCTTGCTGCCATGGCATCCGTTCGAGATTGCCACTCAGTTATAGCATTTTTAATTTCATCCTGACTAGATTTTACTTCTTTTATCTCCACAGAAGGGATTCTAATCTGTTTTCAACCCCAGCTAGTATTCCTCTTGTCATGATTCTAAAAATCTGGTTCAGACATCTTGCTTGTATGTGTGTTAAGTCCCTGGCTGTTACTTCTTTCTGTTCTTTCTTTTGGGGTGAATTCCTTCATTTTGTCATTTTGGAGGGAGAAAAAAAATTAATCAAGTAAAAAAATTAAAAAACTGAAAAGAACACAAAAATACCAAATAATGGATGCTAGATCCTAGATGTGTTTTGTTCTGGTTGTTGAAAGAAGCTTGATGTAATAGAGAAAAAAGGAAAGAAAAGAAAAGGAAAAAAAAGGAAAAAAGTAAATGTTTGTAAATTTAAAAGTATGAATACAATAATATAGAATAAAATGAAATTACAAGAATAAAATAGAATAAAAAATTTACAAAATTAAAAAGTAGTGTATAAAAAATAAAAGAAAAATCTTTTTTATAAAAACAGAAAATAAAAATAAATGTTTTTCTCTTTCTGTATTAAAGAATACAAAAAGAAAAAAAAATGAATAGATGAGCCAGTGAACAAAATGAAATATGATTGAAATTACATCGAAGTTTCCCCTGGGTGTCAAACTATGAAGCACTTTATAGTCTGTAAAGTAAACAGGTGGAGAGACTTGTGGTATTTCTGCAAAGCATGGTTGGCACAGTTGGACAGGCTTTGTTCTCACTAGGTGGTGCTGCTTTGCTTACTGGGGTGGATC
The DNA here is from genome assembly GCF_024362965.1 of Panthera pardus. Classification (NCBI taxonomy): domain Eukaryota; kingdom Metazoa; phylum Chordata; class Mammalia; order Carnivora; family Felidae; genus Panthera; species Panthera pardus. Next base: position 48,731,944 of record NW_026526721.1, on the reverse strand, counting down.
ATTGTGGCACGTGTATGTGGGTATGTGCATGCAGGAGAGGTGAAAATAGCGTCACCCAGCTACCCAGTCTCTAACCCCAGAACTCTGTGCTCTCACCTACAGGCAGTCAAGCACCCTCCTTTGTCTCCAGTTTCTGACCACTCCCCACTTCTACCTGTCCACGTCCAAGCTGTCTGTCTGCCAGGCATTACCTCCCTTCCGAGTTTTATCTCAGGTGGGGCTGTATTTCTAATCCCCTCACCTCTGAGAGCCCTGTGGCTTTGACCTGCTCAGACTCTCTGGAGGAGAGTCTCAGCGAGCAATGGTTGGGTGCTGGCTTGCCTCCAGGAACTTCCCTCAACCGCACTGCTGTAGATGCCCAGAGACTGCGGCCAGGTGCTAGCCTACACCTGAAAAAGTTGATGCAATCATGTAGCAGCAGTGTTTCAGGGATTATGGTAATCACAACACACATCTGATGCCAGGCTTCACCATCCCTTTATGTCCTTGTTCCAACACCAGCAAACGTGACTGTTCTCTGTGGTCCTCTGGGTACTTTGCCTGTGGGGAGGCCGCACAGCCTCTACCAAATTTCCTCTCAGCTAGAGAACTACCTCTCTCCTTGTGCCTGAGGACCCCTTGGACTTCACTCTCTGCTCCTGGGTATTCACCCTTCCCACCATAGCTCCACCACGTATCGAGCTGTGGAGTTTTTAGAATTTATGCTCCCCTGTGTATAGAGTCTTGATGGTATTTAAACCCTGTTCTTTTTCCTTTCTCCCTTTCATGTTAAGTCCCTTATGGATGTTTCCACTCTTTCTCTCCAGCTTCTTTTGGGGGGAGTGCTTTTCCTGTACTTTTCCCCCTGTGTCGCTTCTCACTCCACAAGCAAAAACAGCTCCCTGTCCTCCACGCCTTCTCTCTCCCCCACTTCCCCTCTCTGTGTTGCATACTTGCTGAATTCTGTGGTTCAAGTTATGCAAAGTGTTTTGTTAATCCTTGGATCAATTTTTTAGGTGTGCACGATGCTTTGGTGTTGATCTAGCTGCATTTCAGGGACAAGAGAAATAAAAACATTCCATGCTGCTTCTCCATCTTGGCCCCTCCCCACTTAGCTTTTATTTCACTTTTTGTTACATCTATATTCTACCAACACTTTCTGTCTTTGCATAATGATATGTAAAAGAATGAATGAAAGTAGAAGGAACTAAGAGTTTCCCTGTCATTCCTTTTCCTGCTATGTCATCGTTTTCAGCACAAGTGGTTGACTAACACAGGGAAGTAACACAAGTAAGAAAGGATATAGTAGGGCACCTTAGTCATTTCTGTTTCTTAGGATACCATTCTTTTTTTTACTTTCTCTCTTGGAACCATTTACTGGTTTGAATGAAAAAAATGTGGCCTCTCAGGACTTTCAGTGCCTTTGCCTGCCTTTTTCTCACTTTGAATTTCATCGAACTTCCATACATAGTGAATTCACCAAAATTTTCTCCTCATGGACATCTCAAATATTATATGTGAATGGAGCAGTCAAGAATGTTTGACCATGCATATGATGAATATTTTCTCTGCTCTTGTGCATGCTTCATTGTTTCATGAATTTCACTTACAAAGTACAGGTTCAAAGATAAAATTTTTAAGAATTTCAGGATAGTAACAGCAGAGCATTAAAACAAGTGTGGGGTCTTGAGCCTAGGGTTCTGTATGCTGTACAGGTTGCATGTCCATGAAGCTGCTGATGGAGGCAAGTAAAATAAGATGGAAATGTTTACTCAGAGCAGCTTCAGAGGAAAAAAAAAAGATTATCATCAATAGGTGATAAAGAAACTTAAAGTATAGCTGAAATTAAGTATGTGTTATGGATTGAATTGTTGTGTCCACCCCAAAATCTATTTGTTGAAATCCTAATCCCTAATGTAATGTATTAGGAGATGGGAAGCCTTTGGGAGGTGATTTGGTCATGAGGGTGGAGCCTCTAGTAGAGTCTCTTATAAAAGAGACCCCAGAGAGCTCTTTCATCCTTTCTGCCATGTGAAAATACAGTGAGAAGATGGCCACCTGTGAAACAGGAAGCTCTTACCACAAATTGCATCTGCTGGTGTCTTGATCTTGGACTCCCCAGCCTACAGAACTGTGAGAAATACTTGTTTGTTGTTAATCCATCCGGTTTATGGTATTTTTATTAAAGTAGCCTGAGTGGACTGACAGTAAGAAAGGGGAATAGGGCAGAGGCATGCAGTGTACTGTGTTAACTGTATGGATTATGGATTAAAATTATTCACTCAACTGTGGTTTACTCAAACTCCAAACACTGTAGTATATGTGTTGTGCCAGTTTTTTTAATTTCAAAGAATCAGTTTAAGTACCTTTCTTATTTAAAAGGTGCTTGCTAAGGCATTTGGCCAGTTGCCAGGTAACAAATTCATGTACTAGAAAGGTGGCATCTAAGGCATACTGCAGTGATGATTATTCTTTAGAGCCCTTGAACTTATTCTAACTCATGAGTTTTTCAGTCCAAATCTTAACAAAGTATACTTGTATAAATTAATAAAATTGTTAGTCATTTAATTCATTTAGTTTGGCTGTGATGAGGTAAACTAATAAGGTAGACTCATTTTTTAAAGACAATAGAAATGTTTTTGCATATTGTCAATGACTTTTAATCACCTTTATCGATGTATAATTTATATAAAATAAAGTACACACATTTTATGTGTTTATTTTGATGAATTTTAACTAATTTGTATACCCATGTTACCACTACCACCACAATCTAAAAACATCCACTTCCCCAAAGACTTTTCATGTACCCTTTCCCACTTAACCCACAACCCCCTTCCTCCAATCCTAGTCACTGATCTGCTGTCACTATAGATTAGGTTTGTCTTTCTAGAGTTGGACATACATGAAAACAAAGTATGTGTATTCTTTTATGTCTGTTTTTTTTTTTTTTCACTGAACATAATGTTTTGGAGATTGTCCCTATTACCCTCTGAGATTCTTTTGCTGGGCCTGGGAATTAAACTGGCAAGACAGAGCAACAGGGAAAAAAGCATACAAATATTATTTAATTTTTAAAAAGTGCGCATGGGAGCTTTTATAGGAAAAATGGAGACCTGAAGACATGGCTAGGCCTGAAAGCCTATATATTTTTTTAACAAGGAATAATAAATTTGTGAAGTGACAAGACAAAAGAAAAGGGTTTATGTTTCCAGGCACAGTAAATTGTGGGAAAGTGATTAGAAATATATGGGGGAAACTAATGGAAGATAAGGGTTATTTTAGTAGGTTTGTTTGTACAGATCCGTTTTGGTGTCTACTCCCAGTCTGCAGTGATAAGAATGTCTTCCTGGTATAGAAAGGGCACCTTTCTCAAGGGAAATTTTATGACTTTCCTTCAGGTAGAAAGGGGGAGGTCAGAGAGTCTTTCTGGCATCTGCTCTTTCTCAGGTGGCTTCAGCTCAAAATAATATGCCAGAGTGGTGTATTTTGGGGTGACGTGTTTTGAATGGGGTGAATCCATTCAGCTATTGGTGGACATTTGGGTTGTTTCCAGTTTTTTGCTACTATGAATAAAGCTGCGGTGAATATTCATTTACAAATGCTTATATGGACATATTTTCATTTCTTTTGGGTAATTACCTAGGAGCTAGATTGCTGAGTCATTGCAAGTGCATTTTCAGTTTTGTCAGGAACTGTCAAACTGTTTTCCACAGTGGATTATTTGTTTTTCGGGTGTGTGGTTTGGTGTATTCTTTATAGATTTTGGATACTAGCCCTTTGTCCAATATGTCATTTGCAAATATCTTTTCCCATTCCGTTGGTTGCCTTTTAGTTTTGCTGATTATTTCCTTTGTTGTGCAGAAGTTTTATTTGGATGAGGTCCCAAAAGTTAATTTGTTTCCCTTGCCTCTGGAGACATGTCTAGAAAGAAGTTGGTGCAGCTGAGGTCAAAGAGGTTTTTGCCTGCTTTCTCCTTGAGGATTTTGATGGCTTCCTGTCTTACATTTAGGTCTTTCATCCATTTTGAGTTTCTTTTTGTGTATGGTGTAAGAAAGTGGTCCAGGTTCATATGGTGTATGAAAGTGGTCTAGGTTCATCCAGCATGTTGCTGTCCTGTTTTCCCAGCACCACATGCTGAAGAGACTGTCTTTATTCCATTGACTATTCTTTCCTGCTTTGTCAAAGATTAGTTGGCCATACGTTTGTGGGTTCATTTCTGGGTTCTATTCTATTCTGTTCCATTGATCTGAGTGTCTGTTTTTATGCCAGTACTGTACTGTCTTGGTGATTATAGCTTTGTAATACATCTAGAAGTCCTGAATATAAATTTTTGGATTGTTTGTCCCAGCTCTGTGAAGAATGCTGATGTTATTTTGATAGGTATTGCATTGAATATGTAGATTGCTTTGGGTAGTGTTAACATTTTAACAGTATTTGTTCTTCCTATCCAGGAGCATGGAATATTTTTCCATTTTTTTGTGTCTTCTTCAATTTCTTTATAAGCTTTCTATAGTTTTCAGTGTATAGATTTTTCACCTCTTTGGTTAGATTTATTCTTAGGTATCTTATGTTTTTTGGTGCAATTGTAAATGGGATTATTTCCTTGATTTCTCTTTCTGTTGCTTCATTTTTGGTGTATCCATCTCTCTCCCTTTTAAAGACAGAGACCTTTTTTTCTTTTTTAATACCAGAAAGACAAGATAAATAATACGCAGGATCTTTTCATCTGTATGTTAGCCATTCATATGTATTTTTCTTACGAAGAATGGAAATATTTTGTCTAGCGACAAAACTGTTTTCCTCTACCCTCCTTGGTTCTCTGACTGAGGTCTTGCATATTAGACTGACAAAATACAGATTTGTTAGAGAAAAAGACACAGCTTACTAACACATCTAATGTGCATATATGAGGGAGAAATTCTATGATGTGTACCCCAAAGGGGTAGCTACAACTTGGGCTTGTGCAGTGTCTAACAAAGATTAAATAAATTTTTAGAGAAGGCTTGAGAGTCTCCAAGTCCAAACTGTGGGAAAGTAAATATATGGAGAAATCTAATGAAAATAAGGTGTAGGCTTGTTATATAGATTCAATTTCTGAGCTCATAAGAATTTCTAGCAATGAACAGTCTAAGCCTGCATTTAGACAAGTGGTAGGCAGACAGAGGTTTCTCGGTTGTCTTTAGTTCAAAACAATCCTTGCCCCACAGTGACATATTTTAGGGTGACATATTCTGATTTCCTACACCTATTATTTTTGAAGGACAAGAAATGCTCTCAATTATGAAAAAAGAAATTAAAACGCTGCTTTTATTCTGGTTAGTTGGAAGAACCAGAAAACAGGACTCCCAAGTTTTTTTTTAATGTTTATTAATGTTTGAGACAGAGAGAGAGTGAATGGGGGAGGGGCAGAGAGAGAGGATGACAGAAGATCCAAAGCGAACTCTGCACTGACAGTGGTGAGCCCAATGTGGGGCTCAAAAACTGTGAGATCTTGACCTGAGCTGAAGTTGCATGCTCAACTGACTGAGTCACCCAGGTACTCCAGGACTCCCAAGTTTTGAGCAATGGTTATTTTTTCTGATTTCTCAATTTATTTAGCCAAGTTATATAGTTAACTTATATTTATGTATTCATTGCATAAACTGCTTTTGTTGAAAATTATAACTAAATTTGAACTTTTTTAGAAAACCTAATATATGTGTTTTGTTCATAGGCAAAAAAAAAATTGATTTTTTTTCCTGCTGTGGTTATGAGTTTTCCTACAATTAGAGATTTTTAAATGTATAATAAAATAGTACACTAGAAGAGATATAGTTTTTTATTTCTAGGAGTGGTATTTTTTAGACTTGAGACAAAGATCAGTGATGATTTCCCTTGTAAATGAAATTACATTTGATCCTTGAACAACTTGGGGTTTAGTGGTGTCAACCCTCGGCTCAGCTGAAAATCTGCAGTTAACTTTCTTTTTTTTTTAATATATATGTTTTAATGTTTATTTATTTTTGAGAGATGGAATGCGAGCAGGGGAGGGACATAGAGAGAGGGAGACACAGAATCTGAAGCAGGCTGCAGGCTCTGAGCCATCAACACAGAGCCCGACGCGGTGCTTGAACTCATGAACCTTGAGATCATGACCTGAGCCGAAGTCAGATGCTCAACCGACTGAGCCACCCAGGCGCCCCGTAAACATTTTTCACTTTAATATTATGGGGAAAAAAGATTGCTGACTTGTGCTTTAGCATGTGACTAGTCAGCCAAATTACAGTAAAGCCAAATATATAAATGTGAAAATTTTCCCAAAGAATCCAAATTGTCTTTTTCAGTTAGAGTCACATTTTTAGAACAATCAGTAAAATCGGCAATGGTTTGCTATTTTCCAACACAAATTTTTAATTGGTCTGGGTGAACAGAAAAATGGCTTTTTCCAGCATTGGATATTTTCATATTTAAAATTATTACAATTACCATTGGGATAATAATTTTTCAAATAATTTATCAAATTACTAATTTTCAGTATTTTTCCTATTACACCAAAAGTATACCTTATATATCCTTAAGATTTTGTAAGTATTTTTATTTTATTATTTGGAATTTTAGACTGTACATTTGTAAAATCTTTTACATGAAATAGTCTAATTTCCTAAATGTAAAAAACATATATTTATGAGTCAACTGGTAGCTTTTGGCTAGGTAAACCTGAATTATTTACTATTCTTTTTTATTTTTATTTTTTTTTAGAGAGAGGGTACAAGTGAGCAAAGGGCAGAGAGAGGGAGAATCCCAGCAGGGTCACACACACACACACACACACACACACACACACAGAGAGAGAGAGAGAGAGAGAGAGAGAGAGAGAGAGAGGGAGAGAGGGAGAGAGAGGCAGAGAGAGAGTCACCAAAAGCGGGGCTTGTGTTTTATTTTTTTATTTTTTATTTTTTTTTTACCCAAAGTGGGGCCTGTGCTCACCCTAAGCAGGACTCCACCTGACCCGAAGCAGGCCTCGTGCTCACCCAAAGTGAGGATCCAGCTCACCGGAAGAGGGGCTTGAGCTCATCCAAAGTGGGGCTGGAGCTCACCCTGTGCAGCACTCGAACTCATCAACCATGAGATCATGACCTGAGCCGAAGTCAGATGCTTAACCATCTGAGCCACCCAGGCTCTGTTGACCATTCTTTAAAAAAATTAATTAGTTGACCTTTCTTTTCATATGAATAGTACTTGCTTTGTATAGAAAACAGAAATAAAGACAAGTGGAAAAAAGAAAACACAGAGGTAGTAAACCACCCTTAAAAGTTAAAGTAGAAGATTTTGAGAGACTAATAAGTAACATTTCATTAAGTGGATTTATCCTGGCTTACTTAACTATTCTGTAGTTTCTGGGTGGAAACAGGTTACTTTTAGTTTGCTGCTTTTATAAATGATACCATCATGAATATCTTTGTGCATAAAACTTCTCCCTGTATTTCATACATTTCTTGGTTTAGGATTCCAAACATGGGATTATTTTGTCAAGAGCATAACGAACATTCATATATATATATTCTTCTTCTAGATTCACCAGTTGTTATGCCTTCTTTCAGTCTCTGTATACGTGTATGTGTGTATCAGATATACACATGTAGATAGGAATATAATACACATTTTTCCCAGAACCATTTGAAAGTAAATTGCAAACATCATGGAGTTTCACCTCTAAATACTTCAACCTGCATTTTCGAAGAACAAGGGAGATTCTTTTATCCCATGCTGTAATACTTTATGAAGAAAATTAACAGTAGTCTCATTTTATCAACGGATATGAAGTCTAGAATCAATCAGAATTCCTAAATGTCTCCAAAATGTTTTTTATTTTATTACTTTTTACAATTTAGTGGAGCACCTGGGTGACTCAGTTGGTTAAATGTCGGACTTTGGCTCAGGTCCTGAACTCAGGGTTCGTGAGTTTGAGCCCTGTGTTGGGCTGTGTGCTAATAGCTTGAAGCCTGGAGCCTGCTTAGGATTCTGTGTCTCCCTCTCTCTCTGTCCCTCCCTCACTCGCACTCTGTCTCTCTCTCTCTTGAAAATAAATAAACATTAAAAAAATTTTAAATTTAGGATCAAATTGAAGTTTATGCATCATGTATTTTGGTTATTAAGTCTCAGTAGGCTCTTAATCTTACGATACCCCTGTCTGTGCCTTTTATTAAAAATCACGTCATTACTTTTTTGAAGAGTTTAGGCCAGTTGTCTTGTATAATGTCATGTGTTCTAGATTTTTATGATTTGTCTCGGTTTGTCCTCATGGATTAGGTTCACATTACATTTTTGGCAAGAATACTTAATAGCTGTTGTCATTTGCTTACTGCATCATATCAGAGGATACATAGTGTCTGCTTGTCCCTGTGTTGGTGGTTCTACATCTGATCATTTGGTTAAGATTGCTCTATTATGAAGGTGCCTTTCTCTTCTGTAGTTAATAATTGCCTGTGAACTTAATTATCTTGTTTGCATTGGGCTGACGCTAAGGCTGAGCATTGCTGGGAAAAAAAGTCACAAAACAGTGTCTATTTGTGGCATTATAAATTCATGACTATTAATCTCACTGGATTTCTGTACTGCAAGATAATCCTACTGTGTTTCTCTAGTCAGCTTGTGTTCCCCCTCTCCACAATGATGATTTGAGATCTTTCTCTTCTCAAGCCTTTGTTCCTTTATCTTTTGTATCATTTTGAAAAGGTGATCTTGATTTCTTCTACTTCCCAGAAGAAGGAAAGGGGTGCCTCTTCTTGCATCATAAACTAGCACAATGGAGCAGTTAAGAGTGCTGGCAGTAGAGTTGAGAGTGAATGGTTTTGGATCCCACTTTCACTACTCACTCATTTAAGTTTGGGTTTAAATCATTCTGTCTTGGTCTTAATTACAGAAGAATTACCATTGTACCTCATAGAGTAGTTTGTGAGGTTTAAATAAGGTAAATCATTGTAAAATCATTAGCATAGTGCCTGGTATATAGTGCATGTGCAATAGATATTAGCTCTTATTATACCATTTCTTAAAAAAATTTACTGTGTGAATTATACTGTCTTCTGTATCTTCTACCTCTCCTATTCTGTTGACCTCTTCCTTAGGCACTTAAACTTAACACAGATTTTCCATTTACTCATCCCATTGTATTCTGGTTTCTGCTCCCACCATTCCACTAAACTGCCCCTGATAAAGTCACCGTTCCATCTCTAAATTCATTTTTATTACCCTTACCCTTAGTGCTTCCATTTCATTCTTCATAAGAGATCAATAGTGCAGCTGTGAGCTCATCATTCTCTTGTAAAAACTAGTGGGTTTCAATTGTTTTTGACATAAAATCTCAAATCATTAATATAGTTCATTGGTCCTGCCTAACTACCCATACTGATCTTGTACACATGTCCTCTTCAGGGTAGGCACTTGAGCCCGCTACGTCCTTTGATTTTCTTCAACAAGCTTTACTCACACCAGAGCATTTGCATTTTGTCCCCACTTTTGGACCACTCTTTATTTTCCACCTGTTTCTTTGGATAGTGTCTGGTTTCAGCTCAAAAGTCATATTCTCAGTAAAACCTTCCCTGATCTAGTTCAGAAGAAGTGCAGCATCTGTACTTTAACTTCATATCACTTATTACAATTATAATTAAATAATGAATTGGGTAATTCTCTGGAATGTGAAGACAGGCAGGCACTATAACCATCATGTTCATCGATGTATCTCCAGATTCTGCTAGTACAGTTGTTTTGCTAGGAGGTATTTGATAAGTACTTGTTGAATGAAGAATGAATTACTATTATTTAGTCATAGAAATGTACTTATCTCTGTATTATTTATTTGAAGTTTCTGTGTATTTTATGGAGGTTCCCCTGAAGACTTGTACCACCTTTTTCCAGATGGTCTGAAAGTATAGCCTTAAGTGGCTGCTGCATACAAGTGATATCTTTGAAATTGATTTTATCTTAATTTCTTTTTTTTTTTTTTTAAATTTTTTTTTTCAACGTTTTTTATTTATTTTTGGGACAGAGAGAGACAGAGCATGAACGGGGGAGGGGCAGAGAGAGAGGGAGACACAGAATCGGAAACAGGCTCCAGGCTCCGAGCCATCAGCCCAGAGCCTGACGCGGGGCTCGAACTCATGGACCGCGAGATCGTGACCTGGCTGAAGTCGGACGCTTAACCGACTGCGCCACCCAGGCGCCCCAATTTTATCTTAATTTCTTAAAAACATGTTTATTTTTGAGAGAGAGAGTGTGAGTGGGGGAGGGGCAGAGAGAGAGGGGGACAGAAGCTCTGAAGCAGGCTCTGGGCTGACAGCAGTGAGCCAGATATGGGGCTCGAACTCATGAACTGTTAAGATCATGACCTGAGCTGAAGTTGGACACTTAACTGACTGAGCCACCCAGGTGCCCCTCTTTAATTTTTTTAATTTAATGTATTTTTAATTTTAGTTTTTTATATGTTTATTTTTGAGAGAGGGGAGAGAGAGTGCATGTGTGTGGGAGAGGCAGAGAGAGAGAGAGAGAGAAGGGGGGGGGGGGGGACAGAGGATCTGAAGTGGACTCTATGCTGACAGCAGAGAGCCTAGTATGGGCTTGAACTCATTAACTGTGAGATCATGACCTGAGCTGAAGTTGGCCCCTTAACCGACTGAGCCACCCAGGTGCCCCTTTAATTTTTTTTAAAGTAAGTTCTGGCTCAGTGTGGGGCTTAAACTTAAGACCCCCCCCCCCCAAATCAGGATTCGCATGCTTTACCAACTAAGCAGCCAGGCACCCAAGATCAGTTTTATCTTTAAAATATTTGAACACCTTGCTTTGTGTTTCCTAATATTCTTTTTTAAAAAATATTTTAAGTAATCTCTATACCCAATGTGGGGCTCAAACTCATAACCACTCGATCAAGAGTTGCATGTTCCACCTACTGAGCCAGCCAGATGCCCCTGTTTCTTAAGTCTTAGACTTATTTATTTATTTAAAAGTTTATAAATTTATTTTGAGAGAAAGAGAGCACATGCATGCACGTGCAAGCTGGGAGTGCAGAGGGAGAGAGCGAATCCCAAGTAGGCTCTGCACTGTCAGTGTGGAGCAGGACGTAGGGCTTAGACTCACAAACTGTGAGAGGCTAAATTGAGTTGAATGCTTATCAACTGAGCTACCCAGGCACCATCTTAACTTTTGTTAAACAATTCCTTGGGGTGCCTGGGTGGCTCAGTCAGTTAGGCTTCGGACTTCGGCTCAGGTCATGAGCTCACATTTGTGGATTTAAACCCCCCTGTCAGACTCTGTGCTGACAGCTCAGAGCCTGGAGCTTGCTTCGGATTCTGTGTCTCTCTCTCTGTCTTTCCCCTTCCCCGCTTGTGCTCTGTCTCTCTCTCTCTCTCTCTCTCTCTCTCTCTCTCTCTCTCTCCCCCTCTGTCTCTCAAAAATAAAATAAGCATTAAAAAAAAAATCCCTAAAACTAGTTACAGGACAGCTTTATAAATAAAATAGAACAGACACTCTTCTGATCACACATTTCCAATTCTTTAAGACATTTCTCATTTGATATTGTCTCAAGTCCACTTGGTAGCCTATCCAGACTACTGGAAGAACTATTCTCTGGTTCCAGAACTGAACATAGCTCTTCAAGTATTACCAGCAAAAGATTTATTGAATGAGTAACAACCAAAATGTAATGAGACAAAAAGCTGGGGCTGCTTGCATTTATTAGTTTTACTTATTAAAAGGGTATAGGTACAGTAAAAATAAATGTTTTAAATTGACCTATTTATAGAAACGAGGTAAAATTAAGTCTATATCTTAAGACTATGAAGACTTAAGACTACGTAGCTTTAGTAAGGCTGTAGATGATATACGTTTCACCTGTAGTTTTAATAATGCTTTCCAAATTAACAAATGCTAAAACAAAATACATTTACATTGCAGAAAGTGGTTGCCTTTGTGATGAGATATGCAGATGTGTACAATTGTTTTACTAAAAGTGTAAATAGGTGCAGATGGGTTGCCATACGTGTGTGTGGCCATAGTTATAGTATACTAGACAGAATTCTGAAGAAAATTCCAATATAAGTAAAATAGGCTTTACTTTTTAATATATATTTGAGAATGGTTAAGCAAATATTTTACTTATTTACTGCTCTAGTTAATTGCTTCAAGAACTGAAATTAAGAATTCCTGGAGGTTTTCTTTTGGTATAGTTTGTGATTAATCATGTATTATATACACTGTTTAGTACTTTATGTGTTAATTATTTATGTGTGTAACAGGCAACTCAAAGTTGTGTTGACGAATGTCCTATGGACGGATTTAGGACGAAAATTCAGAAAGATCCTACCTAGAAACGATGCTAATTTGTGTGATGCCAACAAGGTGCAATCAGACTCATTGCCTTCGACATCTGTTGACAGCCTAGAGACATGTCAAAAATTAGAACCTCTTCACCAAAGCCTTAATTTATCTAAAAGGTATGTTGTTCAGTATTGATTTTGTTCAACTTACCGCATTTGAACTAATAAAACTCCAATAATCTTAAAATTGTTAAGATTGTTGGAAATGATTTTTAAGAAAATCTGCATATACAGGTGTGCCCCACTCTAAAGCAAATCTTAAAGCTGACAGTCTCAATTTACAAAGTTAATGGTATTTTTGCATTTCATTAAGTTGACATAGAATTATTTTTAAAACCAATTATCATTATATTTAACTATAATTTGATTCCCATACACATATTTTTATAGATTCATTTATGATATAAAATGAAGATACTTATATATATATATAGGTAGGTAAGGACCTAGATTAAATAACTTACGAAAGATATGTTAAAGATGGAGAAAATAAAGGTATATATATTTATTTATTTATGCCTTGATAGAGTTGACAGAATTAATAGTTCATTTTTTATTTTCTGCATCTTTAACATACCTATTAAATAGTGTTTAATATAGTCCTTACCACTTTTGACTTTGAGTTTTCTTGTAATTTACATGCATTTTTAAATAAGTGAGGTGATATTAAAATAATACCCCTAGATTTTTTAATAGTAAATATGCAGTTTAATTTTATAAATAAGACCAGTTTTGTTTTATATTTTTTAAAGGAATTGTGTATGGAATTTGGGGCTAAATACTGGGAATTAGCTCTGGGAATTTGTTATCTGTGACATAATATTTTTAATGTGTTTCTACTTACAGTTTTAACCCTTAATGTTTTGATGGAAATACTTTGCTTTTAATTAGAAAAATTTGTCATTAGCTAGGTAGTGCTTTGGTTATATGGTCTGTAATATATAAGTGCTTTAAGCCAAGTCCAGAAAAAAACTGATAAATTTTTAAAAAATGTTTTATTTATTTTTGGGAGAGAGAGAGATAGAGAGCGTGAGCTAGAGAGGGGCAGAGAGAGACGGAGACATAGAATCCTAAGCAGGCTCCAGGCTCTGAGCTGTCAGCACAGAGCCCAAAATGAGACTTGAACTCGTGAACCACAAGATCATGAGCTGGGCTGAAGTCGAATGCTCAACTGACCGGGCCACCTAGGCTCTCCAAAACTGATAACTTTCAGCACAATTATTTAAAAAATAAAAGTAGAACTCTATAGTATTGCATGTTAATTTTAAAGGAGGATACCTCTTTTAAAAAAGGCAAAAACAAAGTTAAGTAGAAGAATTTCCTTATGTGTTCATGAAATTAAAATATAGTATGAAGTTAAAAGTCTCATTAAGATTCTAATTTGGTTTTTATAGTATGTGTCTGTGTTTTTTTCCTTTCTGTCATTACCAGCTAATGGAGACTTTTTCTCTCATCTCCAGGGGTCCTAAATTGAACTGTTCCAAAGTGAATGCATTATCTTTCTTCTCAGACTTATTCTTATTTCTGTATCCCCTCCCTGTCTGAATATATGACGACTCTTTCTTTCTCACCCTTTATATTCAGTCTTTTTTCATGTGTAGATATTTTTGCCTCCTAAATCAGTTTTGAAATGATCTCTTCTCCACTTTTATTGCCACTGCCTCAGTTCAAGCCCTGATAACTTTGTGCCTTTATTACTATTAGTATTGGGCTTCCCATGTATGGCCTTTTCTTCTTAATACTTTCCCTATATTGTTGTTGAGTTAATCGTTCTGAAAGGCAGATGTTACTTTTAGCTCTCTAGTTTAACATCTTTCTGTGGCTCCACATAACCTTCAGGATAAAGTTCAAACTCCTCACTTTAGCATACACGGTCCTTAATGGTCTCAGCTTTGTGCCTGTCTACACATTCATAACTGAGCTTTAGTCTGTAAGAAACTGGTGGTAGCTCAGTAAATGTATAGTGCTGTTGTATACCTCCGAGCTCATTCTGTTTGCTCTCTTATCTTGGAAACTGTTCTCCTTTCCCATTTACTGATATTTTTTAGTCTTTAACATTGAACTCATATGCCATCTTTTGGGGACAGCTTCCTTGATTCCACCCTCCTCATTTGCATTTAATCCCATTTTTTGCTTTGTTTAGCAGCCTGTTTATATATCATAACACTTATCACATTATATTATGAGTTTTAGTTTTTCTGCCTCCCTGACAGTAAGCTTCACAAGGGAAGCTTACAGGGACTACATTTTATTATTTTTTACTCTGATACTAATACCTAGCACATTGCTGGGTGCTTACTAAATGCTCAGTTTTTGCTGAATTCAAGGAAGGTTGCTTCTCAGCAGAGTTACATCTCCAGTCTCTTTGATTAAAATGTATTTTCATCCATTAGAACCATTTATTTGCTCTGTAATTTTGGTGACAACCAGGAAAAGGGATATTACAAGCTTCAAATAAGAATACTGGAGAACAGTTTAGGGTATCGGTTTGGACAGTGTTTTCTTTCAGAGACTTACTTGCTATCTGGAATGATCTGGAATATCTGGCTTGTTCTTTCTTCAGGCTTAGCTTAACTTTTGCTTTTTGTTTTACTTTCATTTTACTTAGCTAGGACTTTATTATTTCAGAAAGATGAAAGGGAGAAAAATTTATTTTTGGTTTTCAATTTTATCTTAAAGTGTAACTGTTGAGGGGCCCCTGGGTTGTTCAGTCAGTTGAGTGTCTGACTGTTGATTTTGGTTTAGGTCATGATCCCAGGGTCTTGGGATCGAGCCCTGTGTCAGGCTCTGAGTTGAGTGTGGAGCCTACTTAAGATTCTGTCTGTCTCCCACTGCCCTTGTCCCCACTGTACACTATTTAAAAAAAAAACAAAATACCAAAAACCCAAAAAAAGATCGACTATTGAGTCAATCAAAATTACTCATTCAGTCCCCAAAATGACATTTTTTAGAAATTTTATTTGCATTTTAGATTTTTTTAAATGTTTATTTATTTTTGAGAGAGAGAGGGAGAAAGAAAGAGGGCAGGGGAGGGGGCAGAGAAAGGGAGACACAGAATCTGAGGCAGGCTCCAGGCTCTGAGTTGTCAGCACAGAGCCTGATGTGGGGCTCAAACTCATGAACCTTGAGATCATGACCTGAGCTGAAGTCGAATGCTCAACCAACTGAGCCACCCAGGTGCCCCTTATTTGTATTTTGTTGGGTTTTATATCAGGACAATTTAGAATTTTAATTTCTGAACAATATTGAGAAGAAAAACAAAACATAATCCAAATCTGTCTTCTTAAATAGTGAGGAAAAGGGTAAAGAGTTTTAGAAATATGAAACTAGCAGTATGTGGAATGCACAAATTTCTTTTAAATAAGTAAACAATATTTTAGTGTAGGTTTTTATTTCCATATATGATTCACATCTATTTTCCTGAGAGATAACTTTGAGGCATTGATAAACCTTGATCATTAGGCAGGAAAGAGCCTCATGGGACACATAACACAAAGCTTTTGAGAAGATAAACCATCTTTCTCTTCTTTACATCAGTTGGCACCAGAGATTATTAGAGAAATATGGAGACAGTGTACTACCCATATTCCATTAAGAAAAGTTAGGTCCTAGTTCTTGGAATATCCCTAATTATATTTATTCATTTGTCTCTTAAATTTACATATATTTGAAGTTTTTAAAAAATACACAATTTAGATGTTGTGATGGTAAGACTTTTGGGACACTATAGTATTCCTGTCACCTTTCAGCCAGTGTAATTTTAGTTGAGTGATAATTTATTCATTTAAAATTAGCTTAGTAAAAGAAAGGAGTAAACTTAGAAAATCTGTGAATAACAGTTACTCAGCAATTAAAATTATTTTCACTATATAGCTTAAGAAACTGATTTAGAAAGTAAATTTTCTTAAAAGTTTATTTTGTGTGAGAGAGAGTGAGAGAGAGAGCATGAGAGTGGGTGAGGGGCAGAAAGAAAGGGAGAGAGAGAGAATCTTTTGCTGACAGCACTGAGCCCCATTCAGGGCTCAATCTCAGGGACCATGAAATCATGACCTGACCTGAACCAAGAGTCAGACGGTTAACCAACTGAGCCATGCAGGTGCCCCATAAATGGCATTTTATTTTACTTACTGTTATTGTTTACATACTAAGGAAAAATTGGATAGACGGTAAAATGACAGTTTTTTTTAGCACTTTCTTCCATATTGAGTTAGTGTGAAGGATGAAATGTATACCTTTATATATTTCTTGTGAAAATTTAGAATATTTTGAAATTGTGGCTAGCCATGGAATTTCCATGACAGTGCTAACTTATTTAATTGTACACCAAAAGGTAGCTTAGGTATTATGAACTTAGTCACCACTACCTGGATTTGTACTCTGGAAGGCTCTTACAGAGAGCTCTTTTTCTTCAAGGTAACCAAATTGCATGAGTTGCAAATGGTTGATGAAAGATGTTTGGGCTGTGGCTATGTGTTGTGAAGAGCTGAGTGTACTAAGGGCATTGCTAAGTGTTTAGTTATGTACTTTTCTAATAAGATGTTTTCATCAGGATTACAGAGTATGATGAATTAGGACAATTAAGCACCATTTGCTCTTTTCTTTTTTAAGTTTATTTATTTTGGGGGGTGGGGGAGAACCAGCAGGGGAGGGGCACAGAGAAAGAGGGGGACAGAGGATCTGAAGTGGCCTCTGACCTGACAGCAGAGAACCCGATATGGGGCTTGAACTCACGAACCATGAGATCATGACCTGAACCGAAGTTAGATGCTTAACCGACTAAGCCACCCCGGAGCCCAGGACAATTATGCATCATTTGAAAGGATACTTTATAACTTTGAGGAAGACTTCAGTAATAGGAAAGTTAAAGTGATTTTCTTCTCACTGTGTACCTACTACGTGCCAGGACTTATACCAACTGCTTTACATCTAATTTATTTCATTTAGTCTTAACAACTTTGTAAGGTAGGTTTTCTCCTAATTTTATAGATGAAAAGATCAATGCTAAGGGGAATAAATTATAGTAAATAGCTTGCCTAAATTATATTATTAGGTGCCAAAGTCAAAACCTGACCCCTATTTTTTTTCTGACTCTAGAGTCCTTGTTCTTAACCCCTGTACCAGTGCTTTTCACTCCTCTGAAATTTAATTTTTTCATAAGTAAAGTAGGAATTGGACTTTATTACTTATTATCTGTGAGATCTAAATTATTGACCTTTAAATATTCTACTTATTCTTTAATTTTTTTTCTTGTGGTATTTTGTTCACGTTTTAATAGAGTACTGTCTCACTGAAAGATCTACCACGGTAGAGATGCTGAGGGTAGTGGCTGGAACCTTCTGAGGACTTCAAGGGCTCTCTAGGGCTCTTGTGCTTTAGAGTTGCAGGTTCTACTGAAGCTTGGTATATCATCTTTTCAACCAGTTTTGGGGTCAATTTTGATATTTTTCTCTTCTAGGAAAAACTTGGCAGCTATTTGTTTAACCATTTAACTTTTTCTCTTCTAGGAAAGACTTTCAGATGTTTGTTTCAGCTATTTGTTAACATATTTGTCTAACTTAAAAGGTCTAATTTATCCTCCAGGGTTCTTTTTTCATATCTCCTTTGCTTTTTTCTTTCTTTAAATAAACCATACAAGAATAGGATGATGATCATTTATTACTCAGAAGAGAATTCTAATCTTTAAAAATTTTCCCTTTGCTTGCTGATATTTGTATTTTTTGTTGTTGTTGATTATTCTCTTCAGCACTTTGTACAAAAGTAATCTTTTATGGACTGCGTCACTCCTATTTGGAGGGACCGCTTTTTTAAGGGACTCAACATTCTAAAACATACTTAAACATAATATAGTCAGGCATTTAAACAGAGATACTACATGATAGTTGACATTTCTTTGATGTGTCTCCTTAGGTGCCACAAATTTTCTCTTTGCTTTCTCTTTGCTATACTACAGTTTTTGGATTATTTTATTATGAGCCACATTTTAGAATTCAGTAATTATAGGGGACCATAAAAATAGTATATTATCAATTCTTAAAATGATTTATCAAGTTAGTATATCAGATTCTCTCATCTCTTAAAAGTAAATAAAACTTACTTACATTAAGGTATTGATCTGGAAAATAATAGTTCTAACCTGAAATAGTTCTAGCCTCTGCTATCATTCCTATATTTTCCCTAAAATATTGAGAAACACAAGATGAGTTTTTTTTTTATTGAATTATAGTTGAAGTTTTTTAGTGAGTGAAGTTTTTTATTTCATAGCAATTTCTAGTGTGAGGTCAGATAAAAGAAATCTTGAGACTCCTTACTGGTCCTATATTACCTACATTCCTACTTCAGATCCAAGATATTAAGGAGGGTTCTGTCAGGCAATCAGATACACAAAGCTCACAATGACAACTAGGATCCTTGGAGATTTAAATCATATGAGAAGGTAGAAAAATATATCTGCCTTCTCCTCCTTATAATTGGTGGTTATGCTAGATAGCTAACTTCTTTCCCACTTTTTCTTTACTCAAACTCTGAGTTTAGGGGATTGTATTTACTACCTGCCTTTGCTTTTACATCATACATACTACTTTTTTTTTTTTAATGTTTATTTATTTTGGGGGGGGGGAGAGAGAGAGAGAGAGAGAGAGAGAGAGAGAGAGAGAGAGAGAGACAGAGCACGAGCGGGGGAGGGGCAGAGAAAGGGAGACTCAGATTCCGAAGCAGGCTCCAGGCTCTGAGCTGTGAATAGAGAGCCTGATGTGGGGCTTGAACTCATGAACCACGAGATCATGACCTGAGCCAAAGTCAAATAAATGCTCAACCGACTGAGCCACCCAGGCGCCCCTATGTCATACGTACTACTTAATCATTGCAATATTTTTTTGTGGAGGTTCTGCTGGAAAATGCCTATTTTCAAGAATTTCCTGCGGTATCTATAGAAAAGCTCAGTTATCTGGATCCTCTGGCAACTTAGTATTAAGGATACCTGTAGTGGAATGAAATAAAAAAACCAAAAGATAATAGGCCCAGGTTCTTCTACTAGGAAGAGTTATACCTTCAGCCATTTAATTTTTCTGAGATTTGAATTCTTCATATTTAAAATAAAGGTAAGACTAAATTATTTTAAAGTTTTCAAGATCTGAAATTCCATGCTGTCTAGAACATAGTGAAAAGAACATAATGCCTCTGTGTAGTGAAAATGAGTACCTCTAGGTACTACAACAAATATAACAAAGTACAGGGAAGCTCACATGTTTCACTTAAATAGAAGCACTCAGGCCCTTTCTAAGTGTTTTTTGTTGTCTCTCACAATGGGTCAATAAAGTGTTGCAGGTGACATATTGATAAAGTCAGGGGGACATCTGATGAAGAGGAGATAGAAAAACTTAAAAAATTCAGTAACAAGAACTAAAAACCAATACAGTAATTTGGTTTGGGTTGTCAGTTCAGGGCCAAATAATTGCCTAAGGGCGTCATTATAGTGTGGCAAAATATATAAGGTGTTTGTAAAACAATTGGCTAACCAAGAGAAGATTATATTATCCTCTTCCGTTTAAGGAGATAGCAGGCTTTTATGTAGTACATTTTGATGTGAACACCAATTTTAAAAAGTGTGGAGCTTTAAAAATACACTTTAATTTTCTAGACATTTGATTTGTTGGCTCCTTCCTTGGTGCTGTTATATAAAGCATATATATTATAATCACTATATGTGCTGTTTTACTTATGGAATCTATCATTACCACAGATGCAATCTGAATGATGTCTTTCCTGTTGGATATAGCATTTCTCATTTGCCAATTACAAGTATGTAATTATTTATCAAGAACCTTTCTGTTGAATGAGAAGAATAAAGATTTCTTGAATTGGTTTAAAGTACTCTGTGTTTTTAATAACTATTGGGGAAAAAGCATTTTTTGAGAAAAAGTGATTAAAGTTTTAAGCACCCCAATAGCATCCATTAGTTTAGTTAAACCCGTTACTGTGGCAGGCTAATCTGCACCAATTTATAAGACACTAGTACTTCTAAAAATAAAAAAAAGAATGTGTTCATACAGGATTTTGAGTGTTTATGGGTTGATTTCTAGAGTGGTATAGATGAAAATGTTTGAAAATTCAACTTCCTAGAATACATTTTTCACTGCAAACCTCAGTACAGTACAGTATTTGTTATTTTGTGTGACAGGATACCCAGAGTTATATTGACGAATGTCCTGGGAACGGAGTTAGGAAGAAAATACATAAAGACCTCATCTGTAACTGAGGCCAGTTTGGGTGATACAGACAACTTGCAATCAGAGCAGCTTTCTTCATCATCTGATGGCAGCCTAGAGTCTTGTCAAAATCTAAATCCTCACAAGAGCTCCTTTTTATCTGAAAGGTATGTTTAGTGATAACTTTACTCAAAATAAATAATATATTTACTCTAATGAGCCTCTCTATTCTTCCCCCCCATAGATGCATTATTCCTAAAAGTGAGGCAGATGTGTTCTGTTGGCTAGTGTGACTTTTCTCCCCTGGTGGCTCGAGATGGCTGTTGGAACCAACAGTCTGTGGCTAATAATCAGTTTCAGAAAGTACACTGTACTTGTGTTTTGGGAAAATAGATGTAGACTTTAATGAAAATTTAGTTATCTATTTCAGTATTTCAATTTATGTGATATAATTAAGATTTGTTCCTCTGACATTTTTCTGTTCCTCTTCCTCCTCTTTCCTATTTATCCATCTGGCCATCTATTGGTCTGTTCATTCATCCATCTCTCCATCTTGACATAGTCACTGTTTTTATATCCAGATTCTAGAACTAGACCTGGCATTTAGTACTCAGTAAATATTTGCTGAATGAATTGCTGAATGTGTTCCTCAAAAAAATGGTTTGAGATTCCATTAACAAACATAGCCTGCTGAGCCAGTGAGAGAAATGGAAATCTGAAGTTGCTTTTGTTATAACCTATAGGAGATGCTTCTGTGGGGACTGTAAATAAAATAAATTGTGGGATAAAGCTAAGGGATGTCAGTTAATAAATACTACTAAATCTCTTAACTTTCTTTTACCATGAACTTCTCTTTTTAATTTCTTGCCTTGTTGCTAGTACAATAAAGTAGTTTTGATCTCAGTGAAAAATTATTGATCCAGTCTTGTTTTTTGTTTTGTTTTGTTTTGTTTTTTTTTTAATTTTCCCTGAACCATCCAAAGGTAACTTCTAGTTTGTATTTCTCTTGTAAGCCTAATTACATTAAAGAGTATTTATAGCTGACTTTTTAAAGATTTTTAATAAATTTTTTACATTTCTAATGCACTTTATTTTTATAAACTCTGTTTATTTCTGATGAATTTATAAATTTTACAAATTTTTCTCCTTTTGGAGAATATTTTATGTTTCACATCAGTTCTACTTAGTGAATTATTAATGGCAATTTTAACTTTATACTTTATTTGGTCTTTTTCTGAATTTACCAGAAGAACTGAGTTTCAGTGTCATTATCCAATTAATAATGTATTTAATGTATAAATTAAGGTATAATTAGAGATGTTAGAAATGCACTTATCAGTTTATAATATAGTTATTTTGTTTCTGCCTCCTCTACTAGTCCATGAGTTCCTTAAGGAGAAGCATTATGTCTTAATTACATTTATGCCCAGTGCTTAGCTAAAATACATACTTTAATTTTGTGCACTTGGATTAATGTTCATGTCATTTAATCTTGAGCTTTGGTTTCCTGAGTTGGAAGAAGAGAAATGACCTTTGACCTTATACATCACATAGTTATTTATTATCTTTTTAATAAATATCACCTTAGAATTCTTTGTGCACATAAAACATCATGCATTTAAAAATGTTGTTTTTGATGATACTTTCTATAGAAAAAGTCACTTATTATGTACTGTCCCTGTGGAATTCAAAAGACATCAGTGCACATTCATACTGTTAAAAAAATAGCACTATTATGAGGATTCAATGGAACCATCAAATTATAATCTGTACTGTACAGGTTTTATACCAATTTGGGGCTAAGATTTAATAATAATAAGTCTCAAATTTCTAGTTGTTCCTAAAATCTATTCAGTGAGAATTCTAGCTCTCTTCAAGTCCTTTCTAAATATTTATGAAATTTCCAGGTGGTATTTGATGTGGGCTCTGAAAATTCATTTTCTTGGTGGTTATTTGCTTTGTTTGTTGCATTTAGAATAGGCATAGACTTTGGAGCCAGACATCAGTATTGCAAACATGCTGATTTACCTTGGGCAAGTTACTTTGATCTTTAAAACACAGATAGTAACACACATCTTAGAAGATTATTGTGCAGATTTAAGGAGATAACTATGTGATGTTCTTAATATAATGCTTGAAATTTAATAGGTGGTAGTCATTATTTTTGTGTCTCTCTTATTGATACTTTTATCAAAAGTACCATTAAAGGCTGGTGCTGTATGTTGATGCTACTGAAGTCTTCTATGGTGAGGATGCTAGTGTCTGATCCTGAGATCACTGTTACTCCATTACCATTACCAGTACTGCCAAGGCAATTGTCACAGCCATACTAAGTATTACCATTTGGTTTAAGGAGGAGTACTGTACTCCTTAAACCAGGCTTTAGTTCTCTTTTCCCTTAAGAGGAGTTCACTTTGAGGAGAATCCAGAGTGCCCTATGGAAATAAATTGCACATGTGGCCATACCATCACTTGAGTTAGATGTGCCCCATTAGAACTCACTGTAGCATGGACAGGATAGGCTCAAGGATGGGACTCTTGTTGTAACCAGCCTCTTTCCAGCCTGCCTATTTCAATCAAAATCAGGAAGAGGAAATATAAATTATGTAGATCTTTTTAGGAGACACATGTTCTGACATTATTGTAATTGTTATTGCAGAGAATGTGGTAAACATGTCAGCTCTTTGTTACAAAGCTAGAATGTCGAATAACAACTAAAAATTGGTGGGTGGGAGAATGGAGGCTATGACTGAAAACTGAGGAAGTTTTCTTTGAAAACCTAGCACTTATGCCCCTTATGATATTTGTGGAAAAGTGTTTTATAAAGGCTAAAAGTCTATTTATATATTTTTGAGAGAGAGAGAGAGAGAGAGAGAGAGAGAGAGAGAGAGAGAGAGGGAGAGGGAGAGGGAGGGAGGGAGGAGGGGGACAGAGAGGGAGACAGGATCCAAAGCAGGCTCTGTGCTATGGCAGAGAGCCTGATGCAGGGCTTGAACTCACAAACTTCCAGATCATGACCTGAGCCTAATTTGGCTGCTTAACTGACTGAGCCACCCAGGTGCCCCAAGGCTAAGAGTCTTATTTTAGCCTTAGCCTGTCTTTAGTGTTCAGAACTGTTATTGTTGACTATAATAACAACTTAAATGGACTTATGCAGGAAAAAGAAATTGTGTTTTATGCCCAAAATAAAGGAATAGTAAAAAAACATCACGAATGAATAGGAAATTTGAATTAAAACGATCTCTTTGAAGTAGCATATTTGTTTTTTCTAGTTGGCAATTAATTATTTTAAAATACTTAATTATTAAACTTTATATTATCCCTTAAAAACTTTTAACTAAAATTTGTTAAGTATTTGTGATATTATACTGTGATAAATGAAATTCATCTCAGTCTGTTTGCTTAATTTCTTTCTCTGTGCCTCAGTTTACCTCATCTGTAAATCACAATAATACGTAGGTATGCTGGAGAATAAAGAATTAGCTTTTCTTGGGGCGCCTGGGTGGCTCAGTCGGTTAAGCGTCCGACTTCAGCTCAGGTCACGATCTCACAGTCCATGAGTTCGAGCCCCGCGTCGGGCTCTGGGCCGATGGCTCAGAGCCTGGAGCCTGCTTCCGATTCTGTGTCTCCCTCTCTCTCTGCCCCTCCCCCATTCATGCTCTGTCTCTCTCTGTCTCAAAAATAAATAAACGTTAAAAAATTAAAAAAAAAAAAAAAAAAAAAAAGAATTAGCTTTTCTCTTTTAATTTGATAACTTGCCAATAAATATATTGAGATATATCTACTTTTACAAATATGTGTTTCCTTATGAGTGGACATTTAGGGTATTTTTCATTTTTTGTCTGTATAGCATTGGTACAGTAAGTTTGTGTATTTTTATAAATTCTTATAGTGCCATTCGTTTAACCAGAGTTAAGTGTTAATCATTGAAAATTTTTTTCAGGGGCGCCTGGGTGGCTCAGTCAGTTAAGCATCCGACTTCAGCTCAGGTCACGATCTCACGGTCCATGAGTTCCAGCCCCGCGTCGGGCTCTGTGCTGACAGCTCAGAGCCTGGAGCCTGTTTCAGATTCTGTGTCTCCCTGTCTCTCTGCCCCTCCCCTGTTCATGCTCTGTCTCTCTCTGTCTCAAAGATAAATAAACGTTAAAAAGAAAATTTTTTTCAGACTCTATTGATAAAAATAAATATAACTTTACATAAAATTGTTTTCATTTCAGCCATTTTTTATTTTTAGTGAAGATGGATTTTGTATTTTTATATAAGTTTTCTCTGTAGTCTTTGTATGTATTCAGGTGTTCTGCTTCTTACTGACTTGTAAGAACTCTTATTAAAGGTATTAACTTTTTGTTACCAGTGTGTTGGAAAAAATTTTTCAAGTTTCCTGTTTGTTAATTTTACTTTGTTTATAGTATCTTCTGTAGTATAATTTTTAAAAATTTTATTTTATAAAAAATATGTTAGGGCTTGACCCCTGTGTTTTGGTTTATCCTTGGAAAGACCTCTTCAACCCCAAATACAGAAATAGGTTAGTCAACCGGTGTCTTAATTTGTGATGATGTAGATGAGGTGACAGATCCAGAACAACAGTCTGGGGATCACTTTCCTAATTGAAGTTCTAATTCCTTTTTTTTTTGCCTCTCTGTAGTCTGGTATAAATGTCTTTGGATGGTTGGGTGGCTTTCACCTTTTTGCTGTTGTGAATAACACTGTTATGAACACTGGTATGCAGGCATCTCTATCCCTACTTTTAAGTTCTTTTGCATATCTACCCAGAAGTGGGATTTCTGGATCATATAGTAATTCTATTAGTAATTTTTGAGGCACCACCGTTACTCTTTTGTATAGTAGCTGCACCATTTTACATTGCCATTAGCAGTGGTTAGGGGTCCCAATTTCTCCACATCCTTGTTAAAACTTGTTATTTTCTGTTTTTATGTAATAGTCATCCTAATGGGTGTGACATGATAGCTCATTGTGGTTTTGTTATGGGTTTCCCTAATGATTAGTGATGCTGAGCATCTTTTCATGTGCTTATTGGCCGTTCATATATCTTCTTTGGAGAAATGTCTGTTCAAGTCCTGTGCCCTTTGATGAATTAGGTTGTGTTTTACTTTTGAGTTTTAGGAGTTCTCTATATATTCTGAATATTAATTTCTTGTCAGAAATATGATTTTGAAATATTTTCTCCCATTGTTCTCTGACCACATGATATGAAGTTAGAAATTATTAATGGAAGGAAAACTGGGAAACTCACAAGTTTGTGGAAATTAACATACTTAAAGCAACCAATGGGTCGAAGAAGAAATCACAAGGAAATTAAAAAATGGTTAAGAATGAAAGAAAATGAAAATACAACACATCAAAACATATGGTATGCATTAAAAGCAGTGCTAAAGGCAAAATAAATGTATAGCTGTAGATGCTTACATTAAAAAAGAAGAAATATCTCAAATCAACAACCTGACTTTACAACTTAAGGAACTGGAAAAAGAATAGTTTTGCCAGATACAGGATTTCTAGCTGGCAGGTTTTTTTATTCAGTACTTTGAATATACCAACCCAATGCCTTCTGACTAGAAATCTCATAATCATATGGAGTGTCCTTGGTATGTGATAAGTCGCTTCTTTCTTGGTGCCTTCAAGATTCTCTCTTTGTCTTTGTCTTCTGACAACTTGATTATAATGTTTCTTGGTACAGGTCTCATTGAGTTTATTCTGCTTATAGTTCTTTGGACTTCTTGTATGTTTGTATTCATGTCTTTCATCAAATTTGGAATTTTTTTGTGATTATTTATTTCAGTAATTTCTCTTCTCCTTTATTTTTTCTCCTACTGACATACCAGTATTGCATATATTGGTCTGCTTGTTGTTGTCCCACAGGTCCCTTAGGCTCTATTCACTTTTTTCAAAATTTTTTTGATCCTCAGATTTGATAATTTCCATGATCATATATTCAAGTTCTCTTCCTGTCTTTCCATTCCTTTCCTTTCCTTTCCTTTCCTTTCCTTTCCTTTCCTTTCCTTTCCTTTCCTTTCCTTTCCTTTCCTTTCCTTTCCTTCCCTTCCCTTCCCTTCCCTTCCCTTCCCTTCCCTTCCCTTCCCTTTCCCTTTCCCTTTCCCTTTCCCTTTCCCTTTCCCTTTCCCTTTCCCTTTCCCTTTCCCTTTCCCTTTCCCTTTCCCATTGCCATTCCCATTCCCATTCCCATTCCCATTCCCATTCCTATTCCTATTCCCAAGCTCAGGATTGATGATGGACTATTTCTTCTGCCGGTTCGAATCTGCTTTTTTAAAGTTTATTTAAGTAATCTCTGTGCACAATGTGGGGCTTGAACTCATAACCCCAAGATTAAGAGTCTCATGTTCTCCCAACTGATCCAGCCAGGTGCCCCATGAGTTTTTAATTTTAGTTATTATACTTTTTAACTCCAGAATTTCCTTTTGATTTCTTTATATATTTTGTCTCTTGATATTTTTGTTTACCCATTAATCATTTTCTTGACTGTCCAAGACTTCCTTTTTTTTTTTTTTTTTTGTAGCTTTTTGATGATCTTTAAGACAGTTGTTATAATGTCTTTTTCTTCTCTTGAGTCTGCTTTCTGAATTTTTTTCAGGGACATGTTCTGTTGATTTTTTTTTTTCATTTGGAATCATCCATGGTTTCCTGTTTGTATGCCTTGTGATTTTTTTGGTGTTGTTGAAAATGCAACATTTCAATCTTATTATGTGGTAAGTCTGGAAATCTGATTCTTCCCCTTCCCAAGGGTTTGCTGCTTTTTTTCCTTCCTCCCTCCCTCCCTTCCTTCCTTCCTTCCTTCCTTCCTTCCTTCCTTCCTTCCTCTCTTTCTCTCCCTCCCTCCCTCTTTCACTCTTTTCCTTCCTTCTTCTCTCTCTCTCTCTCATTCTTTATTGTTAACATGACTCTGTTCCACACATCAGCTTGATGTATAAATATAAGATCTTCCCAGGTCCTTTATAAGCTTGGTCTTTTTGTAGTAATTTTTTTTAATGTTTATTTATATTTGAGAGAGACAGGGAAAGAGAGTGCGCAAGCAGGGGAGGGGCAGAGAGACTGAGACAGAATCTGAAGCAGCCTCCGGGCTCTGAGCTGTCAGCACAGAGCACGATGTGGAGCTCACACTCAGGCTCACACTCACAAGCCGTGAGATCAGGACCTGAGCTGAAGTTGGACACTTAACTGACTGAGCCACCCAGGCACCCCTTGTAGTAATGTTTGTGCCTTTCTGAATTCCCTCATGTATGTGATTACTTTCTAATAATCACAATCCTTAAATGTTTGGTTTCCAAAAGGAGAAAAGGGGAAAAATTAAAGGGGGGGGGGAGTAGATAAAACAAAATAGGCCTAACCCTTTAAGTCTCTTGGAAGTCATAAGTGTTGTAACAATCGTGGTGGTTGCTGCAACACTGGCTGCCTTTCTCTATGTCTGCTCATCCATGAACAGAAACAGCCATCAGTGATCAGAATACAGATTCCCAGTATTTGGAGAATAAAGTTCTTCTTGATTACCTTGGTGATTGCAAGCCTGTGCAAACTATTTTAAGAACTCAAGCTTTGCTGCTTACTTTGTTGCTAGGGGTAGGGGACTGGGTCACTGCTACCACTGTTGGAGCTCAAATTGACCGAAATTAACTGTCACTTGCGGTTGAATATTTTGACTAGTAGTTGCAGGCCTTCAATAGACTCTAGAATCCCAAAATAGTTGCACAGACAGATTCTGCCAGTGTAGATGTTGTGTAGGTTGGAGGATGGTAGGTGGTTCTGACTCCACAGTCTTCCTGTGATCACTTGGTATGTGTTTTATAGTTTACTGCACAGGGATCCTTGAGTTATTCTTGGTATCTGAATTTTTTAGTGCTTATAAATGATGTAAAAATTTCCATGTTCTTGAATAGTGTTGAAAATGCAGCAAATACTATATAATATTTTTTATTATAAGAGAATAATATAGGTTAGTAATTTTATATAGTTTTTTATTTAAAATTTTTTGCCTAGTTTAATACCATAATGAGTTGTTTTGTTAATAATAATTATTATGAGTTAGAGTATTGTGTGTATAAAGATTTAATTCATTCTCTGGCTATTTTAATTAATACCAAATTGCTTTCCCAGTGTTTTCTATCAATTTATTTTTATATTTATTTATTTATTTATTTATTTATTTATTTATTTATTTATTTTTTTGGGACAGAGAGAGACAGAGCATGAACAGGGGAGGGGCAGAGAGAGAGGGAGACACAGAATCGGAAACAGGCTCCAGGCTCCGAGCCATCAGCCCAGAGCCTGACGCGGGGCTTGAACTCACGGACCGCGAGATCGTGACCTGGCTGAAGTCGGACGCTTAACCGACTGTGCCACCCAGGCGCCCCTCAATTTATTTTTAAAAATTAATTTTGCTGATATATTATTGACAGAACATTGTATTAGCTTTAGGTATACAATATCACCATTTTATGTATGTTTATATTGTGAAACAATTATTATTTTAGAGAGAGAGAGAGCACGCACAAGTGGGGGAAATGAGCAGAGGGAAAGAAAAAAGAATCTTAAGCAGGTTCCATGCTCAGTGTGGAGCCCAGTTTGTGGCTTGATCCCTTGACCCTGGGATCATGACCTGAGCTGAAATCAAGAGTTGGACGCCCGACTGACCCAGCCACCCAGGCGCCCCTATATTGTGATATTAATACAATAAATTTAGTTAACATTTATCAGCATGCATATAGTTATTAAATTTCTTGTGATGAGAACTTTGAAGATCTACTGTTTTAGCAACTTTCAAATACACAATACACTGCTGTTTACTATAGTCACTATGCTGTATGTATGTTACAACCTTAGCACTTACTTGTCTTAATACTAGAAACTTGTACCTTTTTAATACCTTCTCTTCTCTCCAACCCCCCTCCCCCCATTCCCTAAAACTACCAATCTATTGACTGTATCTAGGTGTGTGGTTTTTTTTTTGACTAAAACAGTTGACAGTTTTATTTTCACATTTCACAATACAAATAAAAATTGATAATTGCTTTTTTTTTTTTTTGTTCCACTACTCCCCTGCCAAAACAATTCTGTCTTTGATAGGAAGGGAGAGCAAGTCTTCCTTGTCATGCTGTTAGAAAACACCCAGAGTCACAGCACCATGATCTACTGGTGAAGTAGAACATGTAATATAAAATGGATATAAAGATGTTCACATTTCTCCTTATCAGTCTTGTTGACTCTTTCCTGGCCAACTAGGCACCATCATGGGATAGGTAGGGAGGTCTCATCATTGGGGGCTCAGGCATAATTGGCAATTGGCCTCACATAGGTGGCCTCATTCCAGGAGCAGGTCCCACTGGCATCATCCCAGGAGGAGGAGGACCCATCATTGGCATCATGGAAGGGGCCCCCATATGAGGTGCTGGCATCATACCAGGGCAAGGAAGACCCAAGAGACTGGGAAGAGGTGGGATCATTGCCCCTTAGGAGGAGGAACAGAGAATCAAGTAGGAGATATCTTTCCTCATTGAAATGTAGCAGCTGTTTTGTTGATCAGGCTCTGAGCCTACTCTTCCATCCATTTCTGATAGTAGTCTTTCACATTCTCTTTGTGTTTCCTACCACTGCTCTGTGTCTTTCTCACAGATGGAGAGTCATGGTTGAGGTATGTGTTGCAGTAGCTACAGTAGAACTTAGATGTGTTGCTCTGTAGGCCATTGGCCAGTCCCTCCCATTTTTTTTTTTAAGGTTTTACACAAAAGTGAGATCATACAGTATTTGTCTTTCTCTTTTTGATTTATTTCACTTGGCATAATGCCCTCAAGTTCCATTCATGTTACTGTAAATGTCAGGCTTTTTTTTTTTTTCCATGGCTGAATAGTATTCCTGTGTATGTGTCTTATATTTTCTTCATCCATTCATCTTTTAGTGGACATTTAGGTTGTTTCCATGTCTTGTCTCTTGTAAATTGCACTGCACTGAACATTGGGGCACAGATAACTTTTTGAGGTAATGATTTTGTTTTCCTAAGCATAAATACCCAGAAGTGAAAAAGCTGGAACATATGTCAGTTCTATTTTTAATTTTTTTCCTTTTAAAAAAAAATTTAAATTCAAGTTAGTTATATTTGTTAATATAGTATATCAGGAATAGAATGTAGTGGTTCATCATTATATATATATATATATATATATATATATATATACACACACACATATATATATATCTCATACACACACACACACACACATATATATATATATACACACACACACACACACAACACCCAGTGCTCATCCCAACAAGTGCCCTCCTTAATGCCCATCACCCATCTAGCCCATCCCCCCACCGACCTCCCCTCCAGCAACCCTCAGTTTGAGCTCTGTCTTTAAGAGTCTCTTATGGTTTACCTTCTTGTCTGTTAAAAACTAATTTTTCTGTCCCTTCCCCTGTGTTCATCTGATTTGTTTGTTAAATTCCATATATGAGTGAAATCATATTTGTCTTTTCTCTGACTTATTTTGCTTAGCATAATGCACTCTTGTTCCATCCACATTGTTGCAAATGGCAAGATTTCATTCTTTTTGATCACCAATATTCCATTGTGTATGTGTGTGTGTGTAAATATATATATAATAAATATATATAATAAATAAATATATATATAATAAAATATATATATACATACATACATATACAACTTGTTCTTTATCCATTTATCAGTTGATGGACATTTGGGCTATTTCCATAATTTGGCTATTATTGGTAGTGCTGCTATAAACATCAGGGTGCATTGTGCACCTTTGATTCAGCATTTTTGTATCTTTTGGATAGATACCTAGTAGTGCAATTGCTGGGTCGTAAGGTAGTTCTAACTTCTTTTTTAACTTCTTGAGGAACTTCCGTACTGTTTTCCAGAGTGGCTGCACTAGTTTGCATTCCCACCAGCAGTGCAAAAGGGGAACCCCCTTTCTCTGCATCCTTGCCAACGTCTCTTGTTGCCTGAGTTGTTAATTTTAGCCATTCTGATGGGTATGAGGTGGTATCTCATTGTGGTTTTGATTTATATTTCCTTGACGAGTGAAGTTGAACATCTTTTCATGTGTATGCTGGCTATCTGGACGTCTTCTTTGGAAAAATGTCTATTCATGTCTTCTGTCCAGTACTTCATTGGATTATTTGTTTTTTGGGTGTTGAGTTTGATAAGTTCTTTATAGATTTCGGATACTAACCATTTATCTGGTATGTCATTTGCAAATATCTTCTCCCATTCTGTAGGTAGCCTTTTAGTTTGTTTGAGTGTTTCCTTCACTGTGCATAAGCTTTTTATCTTGATGAGGTCCAGTAGTTCATTTTTGTGTCTTATATTTTCTTCATCCATTCATCTTTTTCCATCCATCCATCATCATTTTCACTTTTGCTTCCCTTGCCTCCGGAGACATGTCTAGAAAGAAGTTGCTGTGGCCGAGGTCAAAGAGGTGGCTGCCTGTTTTCTCCTCTAGGATTTTGATGGTTTCCTGTCTTAATATTTAGTTCTTTCATCCATTTTGAGTTTATTTTTGTGTATGATATAAGAAAGTGGTCCGGTTTTATACTTCTGCATGTGGCTGTCCAGTTTTCCCAGCACCATATGCTGAAGAGACTATCTTTTTTCCATTGGATATTCTTTCCTGCTTTGTCAAAGATTAGTTGGCCATATATTTGTGGGTCCTTTTTGGGGCTCTCTCCTCTGTTCCATTGATCTGTGTGTCTGTGTTTGTGCCATTACCATATTGTGTTGATGATTATAGCTTTGTAATACATTTTGAACTCCGGAATTGTGATGCCTCCAGTTTTGGTTTTCTTTTTCTTTCTTTCTTTCTTTCTTTCTTTCTTTCTTTCTTTCTTTCTTTCTTTCTTTCTTCCTTCCTTCCTTCCTTCCTTCCTTCCTTTCTCTTTTTTTTTTTTTAATTTTTTAACGTTTATTTATTATTGAGAGACAGAGAGAGAGCATGAGCACTGAAGGGGCAGAGAGAGGAGGAGACACAGAATCTGAAGCAGGCTCCAGGCTCCGAGCTGTCAGCACAGAGCCTGATGTGGGACTCAAACTCACAAACCACGAGATAATGACCCGAGCCAAAGTTGGATGCCCAACTGACTAAGCCACCCAGGCACCCCCAGATTTGGTTTTCTTTTTCAACACTACTTAGGTTATTTGGGGTATTTTCTGGTTCCATACAAATTTTAGGATTGTTTGTTTTAGTTCTGTGAAGAACACTGGTGTTATTTTGATAGGGGTTGCATTGAATATGTAGATTACTTTGGGTGGTATAAACATTTTAACAATATTTGTTCTTCCAATCCATAAGCATAGGATGTTTTTCCATTTCTTTGTATCTTCAGTTTCTTTCATATAAGCTTTCTATAGTTTTCAGCATACAGATCTTTTACCTCTTTGGTTAGGTTTATTCCTGGATATCTTAGGGTTTTTGGTACAATTATACATGGGGTCGATTCCTTGATTTCTGTTTCTGCTGCTTCATTATTGGTGTATAGAAATGTAACTGATTTCTGTATGTTGATTTATATCCTGCAACTTTACTGAATTCATGTATCAGGTCTAGCAGGTTTTCTATGGAGTCTTTTGGGTTTTCCACATAGAGTATCATGTCATTTGCGAAGAGTGAGAGTTTGACTTCTTCCTTGCTGATCTATATGCCTTTATTTCTTTTTGTTATCTGACTGCTGAAGCTGAGACTTCCAATACTATGTGAACAACAGTGGTAAGAGTGGACATCCCTGTCGTGTTCCTGACCTTAAAGGGAAAGCTCTGAGTTTTTCCCCATTGAGGATATTAGCTGTGAGTCTTTCGTATGTGGCCTTTATGATGTTAAGGTATATGTCTTGTATCCCTACTTTCTTGAGGGTTTTTATCAGGATAGGATCCTATATTTTGTTAATTGCTTTTTCTGTATCTATTGAGAGGATCATATGGTTCTTATCCTTTCTTAGTTAACGTGGTGTATCACATTGATTGACTTACAAATATTGAATCAGCCCTGCAGCCCAGGAATAAATCCCACTTGATCATGGTGAATAATTCTTTTAATGTACTGTTGATTCAGTTTGCTAGTATCTTGTTGAGAATTTTTATATCCATGTTTATCAGGGATATTGGCCTGTAATTCTTCTTTTTACTGGGATCTTTGTCTTGTTTTGGAATCATGGTAATGCTGGCTTCATAGAATCAGTTTGGAAGCTTTCCTTCCATTTCTGTTTGTTGAGAAGAATAGGTATTAATTCTTCTTTAAATGTCTGATAGAATTCCCCTGGGAAGACGTCTGGCTCAGGACTCATGTTTGAAATTTTTGATTACTGATTCAGTTTCTTTGCCTGTTAATGGGTCTGTTCAAACTTTCTATTTCTTCCATTTTTGGTTTTGGTAATTTGTATGTTTCCAGGTATTTGTGCATTTTTTCCAGATTGTCCAGTTTGTTGAAATATAATTTTTCATAGTATTCTCTCATAATTGTTTATATATCTGTGGTATTGGTTGTGATCTCTCCTCTTTCATTCATGATTTTATCTGTTTGGGTCCTTTCTCTTTTCTTTTTGATAAGTCTTTTCTTTTTGAAAAGTCTGGCTATTGGTTTATCAATTTTGCTTATTCTTTCAAAGAGCCAGCTCTTAGTTTCGTTGATATGTTCTACAGTTGTTTGTTTGTTTGTTTCTGTATCGTTTATTTCTGCTCTAGTCTTTATTTACCTTCTGCTAGCTTTAGGCTTCATTTGCTGTTTCTTTTCTTTAAATCTCTAGATGTAAGTTTAGATTGTGTATTTGGGACCTTTCTTGCTTCTTGAGATAGACCTGAATTGCAATATACTTTCCTCTTAGGACTGCCTTTGTTACATCCTAAAGGATTTGGACCTTTGTGTTTGCATTTTCATTTGCTTCCATGTATCTTTTTATTTCTTCTTTAATTTCCTGGTTAACCCATTCATTCTTTGGTAGGATGTCCTTTAACCTCCATGTATTTGAGAGCTTTCTAAATTTTTTCATGTGGTTGATTTCACATTTCATATCGTTGTGGTCTGAAAATATGGATGGTATGATCTCAATCTTTTTATACCTGTTGAGGGCTGGTTTGTGACCCAGTATGTGATCTGTTGTGGAGAATGTTCCATGAACATTCAAGAAGCATGTGTATTCTGTTGTTTTAGGGTGAAATGTTCTGATGATATCTGTTAAATCCATTCAGTCCAGTGTGTCATTCAAAACCATGTCTTCCTTGTGGATTTTCTGCTTAGATGATCTGTCCATTGTTGTTAGTGGGGTATTAAAGTCCCCTACGATTACTGTGTTATTATCAATTAATCTCTTCATTTTTGTGATTAATTGATTTATATATTTGGATGCATCCAAGTTGGGGGAATAAATATTTACAATTGCTAGATCTTGATGGATAGACCCTTAATTATGATTTAGTGCCCTTCCTCATCTCTTGTTGCAGTCTTTTTTTTTTTTTCTTCAATGTTTATTTATTTTTGAGAGAGAGAGAGACAGAGTGCGAGCAGGGAGGGACAGAGAGAGAGAGGGAGACACAGAATCTGAAGCAGGCTCCAGGCTCTGAGCTGTCAGCACAGAGCCCGACGCGGGGCTCAAACCTATGAACTATGAGATCACGATCTGAGCTGAAGTCAGCCACTTAACTGACTAAGCCACCCAGGCGCCCCTGCAGTCTCTGTTTTAAAATCTAGTTTGGTGTAAGTATGACTATTCTGGATTTCTTTTGATGTCCATTAGCATGATGGATAGTTCTACATTCCCTTACATTCAATCTGCATGTGTCTTTAGGTCTAAAATGAGTCTCTTATAGGCAGCACATAGATGCATCTTTTTTTTTTTTTTAATTCATTCTGATACCCTGTGTCTTTTGATTGGAGCATTTAGTCTATTTACATTCAGAGTGGTTTTTGAAAAATATGGATTTAGTGCCATTGTATTAACCTGTAAAGTTGTGTTTCTGGTGATGTTCTATGGTCATTTGTAATCTTTGTTTCTTTGGTCATCTTCTTCTCCTTTTTTTTCCCCCCTCTACTCAGTCCCCCTTAAAATTTCTTACAGGGATGGTTTAGTGGTCATGAACTCCTTTAGTTTTGTTTGTCTGGGAAACTCTTTATCTTGCCTTCTATTCTGAATTACAACCTTGCTGGATAAAGAATTCTTGGTTGCGTATTTTTCCTCTTCAGCACAATGAATATTTCCTGCCACTCCCTTCTGGCCTGCCAGATGTCAGTGGACAAGTCTGCTAATCTTATGTGTCTACCCTTTTTTTTTTTTTTTTTTAATGTTTATTTATTTTTGAGACAGAGACAGAGCATGAACGGGGGAGGGTCAGAGAGAGGGAGACACAGAATCTGGAACAGGCTCCAGGCTCTGAGCTGTCAGCACAGAGCCTGTCAGCACAGGGCTCGAACTCACGGACTGTGAGATCATGACCTGAGCTGAAGTTGGCTGCTTAACCGACTGAGCCACCCAGGCGCCCCTCTACCCTTTTGTTTAAGGATGTGTTGTCCTTAGCTGCTTTCAG
This sequence comes from Panthera pardus, assembly GCF_024362965.1. Lineage (NCBI taxonomy): Eukaryota > Metazoa > Chordata > Mammalia > Carnivora > Felidae > Panthera > Panthera pardus. The sequence continues at coordinate 48,695,843 of NW_026526721.1, read as the reverse complement.
AATTCTCTCTTTATCTTTGTATTTTGCAAGTTTCATTATGATACGTTGTGGTGTTAACCCATTTTTTTTTATTTTGAGGGGAGTTTTCTGTGCCTCTTGGACTTGAATATCTGTTTCCCTCCCCATATTAGGGAAGTTCTCAGCTATAGTTTGTTCAAATAAATCTTCTGTCCCTTTTTCTCACTCTTCTTCTGGGAGTGCTGTGATATGGATGTTACTTCATTTTATGGAGTCACTAAGTTCTCTAACTCTCCCCTAGTAATCTAATAGTTTCCTTTCCCTCTTCAGCTTCATTATTTTCTATAATTTTATATTCTTTCTCACTATACTCTGCTTCTTCAATCCTTGTGACTATATCCACTTGGTTTTGCATCTCAATTACAGCATTTTTTATTTTAGCCTGACTAGTTTTTAGGTCTTTGATCTCCACAGCAAGAGTTTGTCTGGTGTGTTCTATGCTTTTTTCAAGCCCAGCTAGTAATCTTATAACTGTTATTCTAAATTCTTGTTCAGATATATTCCTTATATCTCTTTTGAGCAAGTCCCTGGCTGTGATTTCTTCCTGACCTTTCTTTTGGGGAGAATTTTTCCATCTTGTCATTTTTGCTGTTTCTGTCTTTTGTGTGTTTTAAAAGCGTGTTATGTTTCCTCATCTGAGAATAATGCTGTATTAAAAAGAAGTCGTACACTGACCAGGGCCTGGCACTTCACGAAGTGTTTATGTTGTATGGTGTGTGCATTCTGCTGTTGTGTTTTGGCTGCTCTTTCCCACTGGCCAGTCTTCTGCAGAGCCCCAACTTGCTTGCATTGGGAAGTGTTTGGACGTTTAGCTAGGTGTGCTTTGATGTGTGTGTTAAAATAAGCCTGATGAAGCTGATTTGTTTGTTAAGAAAAGCCTGGAAAAAAGGAAAAAAAATTAACCAAACCCGATCCCCAAAAAAGGAAAAAAAAGGGAAAAAAACCCAACCAAACAAAGAATCAAAAAACTTTAAGATTGATTCCAAAGAAAAAGAAAGGAAAAAAAAAAAAAGAAGCCTGATCCAATAAAAAGAAAAAAAAGGAGATAAAAAAATAACAAACAAGAAATTCTTAGCCTGATTCCAATAGAAAAGAAAGAATAAGGAAGACAAAAAAGAAAAAAAGATTAACCTTGGTCTATTTCCACTAGAGCTGCAGGTGATGTTATGAAGCACTCAATTTCAGTACACTTGGTGCATGTGGGGTGCTGACTGTCCTGTTCTTCTGGAGGAGAGGCTCCTGTGTTGGCTCAGAGTCAGTCTTGCCCTGGGAGTAAGCAGTTTCTTGGCATAAGCAGGCTCAGTGCTGACAGTCGATCTCATGAACCACTAGATCATGACCTGAGCTAAAACCAAGAATTGGAGGCTTAACTGACTACTCCTCCATCTAGTCACCCCAAAACTGGAAGTCTTAATGGACCCTGTACTGCCTCCCTGTTCCCGAGTAGAGCTTCTCTACACTGTGTCTGAAGTCCTTTTTCTTTGAAAAATAGTCCCACGCCTGTGCAGTGTGTGGTATCTATGGTGTAGCACCGCTAAAAGCAGCAAAGGTTATCTTTCTTGGTATGTCTCTGTCCCCTGCTAACGAAAGACCTTTTGTTGGCACCTACAAGGTCTTGTGTCCCTGGGAGGAAACCTCTTCCAAAAATACTCCAGGAAGGGGAATGTTCTCTTTCAGTGCACCCTGGAGATCCCTACACCACACTATGCGCTCTGGCTCCACCTCCTTCCTCCCCAGCAGTGCATGCCCCAGCTACATTCTAGAGAAAATCACTCACTTCCAAAATCAGAGTTGAACTCCAAAGTCTCTTTGTGAAAAAAACCCTGTGATACAAAGTACTTCTTGCTCCCCAGTCCATGGTCCAGAGAGGTTTTCATCTTGTGCAAAGCAGATGCCATGCTTTCCCAAATCCTCTCAACTTTTTCTCCCTTTTGTCTTTGCATGGAAAAGGGTTTGCTCCCCCTCATGGCACCGACATTTTTTTCTTCCCCAATTCACTTCCACATGCCTTGCACCTGCTACTCTGTCTTCCTCCAACCATGGAGATTCTTCTGCCATTCCACAGATGGATTTCCTTGGTGTTCCGCTTGATCTCACCTCAATACAACTGTGATTGAGGGACTAGAAAAACCCAGGCTTCCTCTACTTCTCCACCATCTTAACTACTCCCTTACTTTTAATTTTTTTGAGGAACCCATACTATTTTCCACAGTAGTGCACCAATTTACATTTTCATCAAGATTGCCCAGGGGTTCTTTTTTCCCTACGTTTTTGCAAGGTGTGTTATCGATTTTTTTTTTTAATGATAATCACTCTGACAGGTGTGAGATGATATCTCATTGTGGTTTTAATTTGCATTTCCCTGCAATTAATGATATACCATTAATGCATTACTTTTCATGTACCAGTTGGCCATGTATGTATATGTCTTCTTTAGAAAAGTGTCTGTTCAGTTTCTCTGCCAATTTTTTAATAGAATGTTTTCTATTGAGTTGTATGAGTTCCTTATATATTTTAGATATTAACCCCTTATTAGATGTATGGTTTGCAAATATTTCTCCCATTCCATGTATTGCCTTTTCATTTTGTTGATAGTTTCATTTGGTTTGCAGAAGCTTTTTAGTTTGATGTAGTCCCACTTGTTCATTTTGCTTTTGTGGCCTTTGTTTTGGTATTAATTCCAAATAATCATTGCCAAGACTGATGTCAACAAGCTTACTCCCATGTTTTCTTCTAGGACTTACATGATTTTATGTCTTACATTTAAGGTTTTAATTACTTTTGATTTGATTTTTTTGTATGGTGCAAGATAGGGGTCCAGTTTTGTCCTCTTGCAAGTGGGTGTCCCGTTTTCCCAACACTATTAGTTGAAGAGACTCTCCTTTCCCTCTTGTATATTTGTGTCTCTTTTGCCATAAATTAATTGACCATATATATGTGGATGTATTTATGACTCTTGATTCTATTCCTTTGACCTGTATGTCTATATTTAGGCCATCCCATACTGTTTTGATTAATATAGCTTTGTAATGTAGTTTAAAATCAGGAAGTGTGATGATCCCAGCTTTGTTGTTCTTTCTGAAGATTTCTTTGTCTATTTGGGGTCTTTGGTGGTTACGTACAGATTTTAAGATAATTTTATTTCTATGAAAAAGGGCATTGGAATGTTGGTAGGGATTGCATTGAATCTTAGGTTGCTTTGTGTATGGTGGACATTTTAACACTCTTAATTCTTCCCATCCATGAGTGTGGAATGTCTTTCAATTTATTTCTATCATCTTTGTGGTGGTTTTTTGTTTTGTTTTGTTTTGTTTTGTTTTCCATCAGTGCCTTAAGGTTTTTGTGTATAGTTCTTTTTTTTCCTTGGCTATATTTTTCCTAGGTATTTTATTCTTTTTAATACAATTGTAAATGAGATTGTTTTCTTAATTTCTCTTTCTGCTAGTTCACTGTTAGTGTATAGAAAAGCAGCTGAGTTTTGTGTATTGATTTTGTATCCTGCAACTTTACTGAATTTTTTTTTATTTTAAAAGTTTTTTGGTGTTTTTTTTTTTGGGGGGGAGGGAGCGTTCTATATATAAAATCATATCATCTGCATATAATGGCAATTAATGCTTTTGAATGCCTTTTATTTCTTTTTCTTACCTAATTGTGCTGGCTAGGATTTTTAGTACTGTGTTGAATAAGAGTGGTGAGAATGAGCACCCTTGTCCTGTTCCTCATCTTAGAAGAAAAACTTTTAATCTTTTACTATTGATTATGATATTAGATGTGGGTTGGTTTTATTGACCTTTATTATATTGACATGCATTCCTTATATACCCAGTTTGGTGAGAGTTTTATCATAAAAGATACTGAACTTTGTCGGGTGCATTTTCTACATGTATGGAGTGATCAGATCCTTTTAATGTTTCATTCTGTTAATGTGGTGTCCCACATTGATTCGTGGATATTGAATCATCCTTGCATCCCTGGAATAATTCCCACTTGATCATGGTGTATGATCCTTTTTTTCAACGTTTGTTTTTTTTTTTTTTTTTTTTATTTATTTTTGGGACAGAGAGAGACAGAGCATGAACGGGGGAGGGGCAGAGAGAGAGGGAGACACAGAATCAGAAACAGGCTCCAGGCTCCGAGCCATCAGCCCAGAGCCTGACCCGGGGCTCGAACTCACAGACCGCGAGATCGTGACCTGGCTGAAGTCGGACGCTTAACCGACTGCGCCACCCAGGCGCCCCGGTGTATGATCCTTTTAATGTATTACTGAATTTGGTTTCCTAATACTTTGTTAAAAATGTTTGCATCTATATGCATCAGGCATATTGGTATATAGTTTTCTTTTCTTGTAGTGTCCTTATCTGGCTTTGGTATCAGGGTGATGATGACCCAATAAAATGATTTTAGGAGTATTCCCTCTTCAGTTTTTTGGAAGAGTTTGAGAAAGATTGGGATTACTTCTTTAATTGTTTGTAGAATTACCATGGAAACTATCTAGTCCTGGGGTTTTTTGTATTGGGAGGTTTTTAATTATTAATGTTTATTTTTAGAGAGAGAGAGAGAGTGACAGAGTACAAGCAGGGGAGGGGCAGAGAGAGAGGGAGACACAGAATCCAAAGCAGGTTCCAGCCTCTGAGCTGTCAGCACAGAGTCTAGCACGGGGCTTGAATTTATGAACTGCAAGATTATGACCTGAGCAGAAGTTGGATGCTTAACTGACTGAGCCACCCAGGCTCCTTGGGAGGTTTTTGATTATTAATTCAATCTGCTTACTCCTTATCGAACCATTCAGATTTTCCTTTTTTTCATGATTCAGTCTTGGTAGGTTGTATATTTCTAGTTACTTACCCATTTCATTTAGGTTATCCAATTTGTTGGCATATGATTATTTCGTAGTAGTCTCTTGATCCTGTATATTAGTGTGGTATCAATTTTAATGTTTCCTATTTCATTTCTTTATTTATTTAAGTCTTCTTTTTCTAGTTTGTTTAGCAAAAGCTTTGGATATTTTGTTTGTCTTTTCAAAACACTAGCTCTTGTGTTGATCTTTTCTATTGTTTTTCTGGTTTTCATTATTTATGTTCTGATCTTTGTTATTCCTTTCTTTCTGCTAACTTTGGGCTTAGTTCTTCCTTTTCTGTTTTTTAATGTGTAAAGTAAGGTTGTTTATTGGATTTCTTGTTTCTTAATGTAGGCTTTTATTATTACAGATTTCCCTCTTAGACCTGTTTTTGCAGCATTCACTAAGTTTTGATATATTGTGCTTAAATTTTTAATAGCTTCAAGATATTTTTTGGTCTCCTTTTTGATATTCTTTTTTAATATTTATTTATTTTTGAGAGAAACAGAGAAAGTGAGTAAGGGAGGGGCAGAGAAATAGGGAGACAGAATCCCAAGGAGACTCCATGCTGTCAGTGCAGAGCCTGACGCAGGGCTCGAACTCATGAACTGTAAGGTCATGACCTGATCTCAAACCAAGAGTTGGACACTTAACTAACCTAGCCACCCAGGCGTGCCTCAATTTCTTCTTTGACAAATTGTTTGTTCAGGAATTTATTAGTTAATCTCCATGTATTTGTGAATATTCTAGCTTTTTCCTCCTGTTTTGGTTTTTATTTTAATACTATTGTGGTTAAAGATACTTAGTATGACTTAAATTTTCTTAAATTTGCTACAACTGTTTTTGTGGCCTTCCATATGATTTATAGTTATCCTATGATTATGAATGTTCTGTGTGCACTTGAGAATTGTGTATTCTGGTGCTATTGGATGGCATGTTCTATAAATGCATATTAGGTCAATTTAGTTTAATGTATGCTTTTAGTACAGTGTTTTCTTTTTGATTGTTTGGTCTGGATGATTTATCCATTGCTGAAAGTGGGGTATTGAAATCCTTTACTAAGTTTTCATTAATGGTGATGTTGGGCTTGTCCTTCCAAAACTTGTTTTTCACACACCTTATATTTTATATATTTAACCTAGTACCCTATATTTTAAATTATTCATTCTATAGGTAAAATTTGTTATCACACTCCAAACTTTATTTTATACCTAACTGTTGATATATGAACCATGCTTGGAACATATTAACAAGTCCTTTGGGTTATTATTATTATTTTTAAAGTTAATTATTTTGAGACAGCACACATGCATGTGTGTGAGTGGGAGAGGGCAGAAAGAGAGGGAGAGAGAGGATCCCAAGCAGGCTCTGTGCTGTCATTGTGGAGCTCAGTCCCACAAACTGTGAGATCATGACCTGAGCTGACGTTGAGTTAGTTGCTTAACTGACTGAGCCACCCAGGCTCCTCTGGGTTATTATGTAAAAAAAAAAAAAAAAAAAAAAAAAAAATTGATAAATTTTTTGATAAAAAGAAATTTTTTTTTTTTTTACATTTATTTATTTTTGAGAGACAGAGAGCACAAGTTGGTGAGGGGCAGACAGAGAATGAGACAGAATCTGAAACAGGCTTCCAGCTCTGAGCTGTTAGCACAGAGTCCGACGTGGGGCTCGAACTTACAAATTGTGAGATCATGACCTGAGTCGAAGACGGATGCTTACCTGAGTCACCCATGTGCCCCGGGTTATTATTTTTTGATTATGTATAGATGCACTTATCATGTACTTCTGTCCATGGAATTTTTACTTTTTAAACTTCTTTGATGTATTTAAATACTCTTATTATTCTTTTGTTCATTTTGCATGTGCCCATTTCTGTGGTATCCATGTGTTTTCCCCCCCAAAGAAATAGGGAGAATTTATAGTAGAGTAGGGATGAGAACTTACTTCTCAAATATTATTTCAATATTCTTTCTTTTGTTCAGATCATATACTCTGCTATATGGGACTGTATTTTTAACCAACTGGATTTTTATCTTGTATATATATATCAATTGACTTCTTAATTCATTTAGACATAGAAGAATTGAGTGTAATATTACTTTCTTTTGCAGGGATTCACAACCAAGTAAGACTGTAGATAATAATTATGCAAAGCAAGCCTCACACACTAAAGAAAAGCGAAGAGATGATGATGGCATTTCTCTTGTAATGTCTGATGCTCAAGCTAAAGGTTTGTGAACACTAGAAAATTTTTGTCATTTGAATTTTTGTCTTTTGCATTTATAATAATTTTTAAGTTATAGTTAACTTTATTTAATCTTACATTTAAAGGATCTGTGAAAGTAAAGGGAGATTATTTAGCAACACAAAGGAAATTGCGAAGTTTACTATTTGTACACTATAGTATTCATTTCTTGATTTATTTACTGAATCTATAAGTTACATTTGACTATCATTTCTTTTTTGTTATTGGGGCTGGGCATACAGCTATACAATTATAATGCTAGTTTAGCTATTTGTAAGTATTATTTCCATGGATATGTCTGGTAATAATTGATATTACTGCTAATTTGATTATTATTCTTAGCTTCCCACTGTCTATCCTCCTATGGCATACATTCTTTATTCATTAGAATTTCTCTCAACTGTAGGATGATGCCTTTACAAGCCACTATTAGCAAATTTAAAAGTAAATACATCCCAGACTTCTGAACATTCTTTTTAGGCCTCCTTGCATGTGTAGGGTTAATTAATTGATTTTTCTCCTTTTTGTCTTTCTTTTAAGATTTTAAAATAATTTACAAAATTTTGCACCAAAACACTTAACTACATTAGTCACATCTTGTGGAACACATATCTTCAGGGATCTCTTGGATTACTGATTGCTTTTTTTTTTTTTTTTAAGTTTATTTATTTTGAGAGAGAGAGAAAGAGGGAGAAAGTGAAGGATGAGCAGAGAGAGAGGAGATAGAATCCCAAGCAGCCTCCACACTGCCAGTGTGGAGCCCGATGCCGGGCTCAAACTCACAAACCATGAGATCATGACCTCAGACAAAACCAAGAGTCAGACGTTTAATTGACTGAGCCACCCAGGCCCCCACGATCACTTAAAACTGGTTGAGATCTTTGTTTTCTGAATGATTTCAGAAACTATTCATGAGAAAAAATGCCTCTGCAATGGCACTATGCAATAATTCTTTGCACATTATTTGAAACACAGCTATTTACAATTTTTAGTAGTTTTTTTCATACAGGAGGAAAACTTAAAAAGAAACTAGACTAATAACCAGCTTCAACTCATATGAGGGCAATCTGGAGAAAGCATTTTAACTGTGTAGACATAATCTTTCTTTTTTTTTTTTCTTTTTTTCTTTTTTAACGTTTATTTATTTTTGAGACAGAGAGAGACAGAGCATGAACAGGGGAGGGGCAGAGAGAGAGGGAGACACAGAATCGGAAACAGACTCCAGGCTCTGAGCTGTCAACACAAAGCCCGACGAGGGGCTCGAACTCACGGACCGGTGAGATCATGAGCTGAGCTGAAGTCGGACGCTTAACTGACCAAGCCACCCAGGCGCCCCTAGACATAATCTTTCAATTAGCTACTAAGCACTAGCTGCATAAAATGAAAGACATTTATTTTCTTATGGATTGTACTTTTCCCAGAAATAATTCTCATTAATTACCAAATAAAAAGTATTTGTGTAAGTTGGCTCAGTTCACATACTATTAAGGTACTGTTAAACCCTCACATTCCACTGATTTCCTAGATAGAGTAGAAATAGTTAAATAAAAAGCTTTCTGATTTACGTCCTTTAGTAATTCTCCAAAGTCACAGTGAAAAAATGCATAATAAAAGAAACACTTCATAGTTTCTTAGTACCTACTCTGGAGGTTCTTTTCAGAGATAAAGTGTTGTTAAGAAAAGTGACTATTGAAACTATTGAAACTCATCATGTTTCCATACTACAGATAATTGTGTCCAGTATCAGTTTTTTAATATAAGCCCATAAATTAATGGGAATTCTGAATTAAACTCCAGGTGTGCCCTTCTTTTGTGGTATATTAAGTTTGTCTTGTGGAATTAGCTTTTATGAAAATAATGTATTGGGGAAAAATATATTTTAAAGGTTTTATTTATTTTTAAATGTTTATTTTTGAGAGAGAGAGCGCATGCGTGCACAAGTGAGGGAAGGACATAGAGAGAGGGACAGAGGATCTGAAGCTGGCTCTGCACTGACAACAGTGAGCCTGATGCAGGGCTCAAACTCAAGAACCATGAAGTCATGATCTGAGCTGAAGTACTGTGCTCAACTGACTGAGTCACCCATGTGCCCCTTAAAGGTTTTATTTTGAAGTAACTCTGTACCCAACATGGGGTTCAAACTCACAACCCTGAGATCAGTTGTATGCTTTACCAGCTGAGCCAGTGAGGCACCCCTATATTGGAAATATTTAATATTTTGTTTACAGGAATTTGTCACTTTTATGTACTAGCAAGTTAAATTGTATATGTTATGTAGGCAGAATCCCATTTTTACAATGGCAAGCTCTATCTAATACATTTATTCTTGTTTCCCATGGTATAGTCTTATGAATAGTAAATAAACTGAAAGAGGAAAACTCTTATATAGTAGGGTTTTTCTCAAGCCCCTTTTATTTTCTCAATCTTTTTGCTGTAGTATTTATCTTTAGAAATTGTAATTTGATTTATTTATATGTAGAAATTATATTTGACTACCTTTACAAAATTACAAAAAAATATTGTGCTTTTCAAAATATTGTGTTGATTATTTAGGAGGAGATTTTAATTTTTGGGAGAGTGAAGAATGTTTTTTCTGGCAATTGGAAGACTCTTCTTTTTATTCTTGTTTTTAAGTAGGCTCTGCTCCCAGCATGGAGCCCAATGCAGGGTTTGAACTCATGACCCTGAGATCAAGACCTGAGCTAATATGAAGTGTCAGATGCTTAGCTGACCCAGCCACCCAGGTGCCCTGCAAATTGGAAAACTGTTGATCATCTCGGAGTTTTGCCTCAATCATGCCCCACTGCCTACCTTTTAAGCAATGACAGATATAATGAATGTTAGCTATTAGGTTTCTGTGAAGCTAGAATAAGCAAGAATAGTCTGAAGAGAAGGTGGGTAGTATTGAAGAACTTTGAGTGAATGGAGAGGTCAGGCCCAGTGTTACATAAATTATCAGTTAGGAGTTCAAGGAAGCTGCTTTGTGATTTTGTTTACATAAACTTTGGGTTGGTACTTATATAGATTCGGAAAGAAATATAATTCAGGATAATCTTCAGTTGGTTAGGTAGAGCTTTTTGGAAGGTATTTTTGTATACTGCGTATATTTGCTAACTGAAATACTAAACATTTTTAGTAATAATTGACATGGGTTTTAAATAATGCTTTGTTGATTAAAAAAAATGGAGCATTTAGTAGACTTATTGGACACTTAAAGCGAGATCTTGAGTTTTAAAAAGAAGAAACAAACAAATTGATAGTGACTAATACTCTTTGTAATTATTGTTCTTTTTCACTTACAAAGTACATACATGTATGTAACACTTAAATTTTAAAAAGACAACTAATTTCTAAAGTCACAATGAATTATCAAAACATTTTAAGATTGGAATTTTCCAAATTTTATTAACACCCCTCCCCCCCACCATTCTTTTTGTATTACAGTCAAATGTAATTATAGCAAGAACAAAACAAAACATGTTTTGATTGCTTTGCTTTGGTTACTAAAGAATACTCCCTTTTTATGTTTTCCTCATTCATTATCGTACAATGAACATTTATTTTGTCGATGCAGTTTAAAATAGGGTATTTCTTTATATTCATGTCCAAGGGAACTTTGTTTTAAATTAGTTTTAAAAGTTGTGTAGCAATTTTGATGATGCTTATTTGAGCTCTTCTAAAAGGGATTCTTTCTGTACTTTTTGGCCATATTTATGTCTCTTTTGTTTTTTAAGACCTCAGTAGTGGAAGTAGAGGTTGTGATCATCTTGAAGAGGGGAGCAAAAATGAGGATGATACATTTTCTGATTCAAAAATGGAACCCACTCTGACTTCCAGGAAGAGAAAGAAAAGGCTTAGAAGTAATTTACCTGATTGTCATAATTCTACTTCTTCTTTGTATGAGTCAGCAGAACAGATAGTAAGTATAGGTATTTAGATATCATGTGAAATAATTTATGCTATGATAAAAATGAATTGACTATGAATTAGATATTGCTCTTACAGCTTTCTGCTTTTGTCATCAGATTTCTTTCTTTTTTTTGGCAATTTTTTAATTCTTTGATTTTTAAAAAATAATTTAAATGAAACTTTTTTCAGTAATATAGTTATTAGAGCAAATTTAAAATATGAACAAGTAAAAAAAATAAATATGTTCCTTCTTTGATACCACTCCTTACTTAGTAGTTTGGTATTTATCCATCAGACTTGTTTTATTTTCTCTTATTTTAACAAAAACTATTAATACTCTATCCATACTGTACAGTCAATTGCTTTTTCATATGCTTTGTAAAAGTACTACCAGATTTCTTTTATCAGTAGTAATTTACTTGCCAACTTCTTGAAGCCTTTCTCTGCCTAGAGTTTAGGGAGTTTGTTGCATATAAAGAATTATGATACTTCATGCACACATTACCTATTTTCAAAACTTAGTATACAGTTAATAAAAGTATAAGAAGATAATTTTTTTACTCCTTTGATTCACAAGGCCTTTCAGGACTTTTCAGGACCTTTGAGTTATAAACATGATTTAGATTTAAATGGTAATAGCAGTGTGACGGCAGTGATTGATGAATAGTTTTTCATATTGTTTTCCTAAGTTTTAATTTTTTGCTTTTGTTAATGAAATCACATGATGTCATATGGCCTCATTACTTTTGCAAAATAAAATTGTAAAAGAAAAGTTCCTCTTATTCTAAGTTGACTTAGTTTGTGGGAGACCATCTAAACCACTTGTAAATACGTATGGGAATTTCCATATCCTGGCCTTTTAAAAAAAAATGTTTGAGTATTTGATTGGACAGACCAACTCTCTATCTTTTTACTTGGGAAAAGTACTTTTTACTCCCTGGCAAGAGTAATATAGTATAATTGTGTAGTTTTCTGTCCCTGTATAATGTTTTTACATTTATATTCTTCTTTAGGAATTCAAACTTTAAAAAATTCTTTAGCCAAATTTGAAAAGTACCAATTTTTTGTGTGCATTTATTTCTGTTCAGATAAAACAAGAAAATGACTCTACAGTATCTGCCGAGTTTAAAAAGTCAAGTGAAAACTATCATCAAGACTCAAAAGTGCTTGAAGAAATTACACCTGAACCTATAGAAAGTGATTTTGCTAAACTATCCTCACTTGATAGTCAGGAGTTGGCTTTGAGTGCTGCTCCCAAAAGTACCTCTGACTCTTCAGCCACTGAAACTTTTGAGAGCTCTAGTTCCACTGATTCCATGGGGAATTCTACCCTGGTTGAGAAGAATGAGAGTGAGTTGAATGTAATAGAAAAGCCTGCTTTAAGTGAACACAGTGAAGGGAACCAGTCTTTGGTATCCGTTGAACCAAGTAAGTAACAGTAGGATTGTAGTATCTTTTAATTTTCTCTGCTTTAGTTAGTTGTTCTGTTTCTCCTCTCAAACAAATTTTTCCGAGGCAATAAGCTGTTTGTAACATCACTGTGGAATATATTAACTTGAGGAAAAAAAAAGACCTGGAGTTTTGGGACTTTGTTGTAGTATTAATTTAGGTAAACAGTGGATTACTTGAAGGCAGGAGTTTTTTTTTTTTTTTTTTTTTTTTTTTTTTTTTTTACAATGGTGAACTGTCATTCATCTTCTCAGTAGTTTTTATTTTTTATTTTATTTTTTTAAGTTTATTTATTTTATTTTGATAGAGCAAATGTGCATGCACACGTGCTTGAGATAGAATGAACTTGAGATAGAATGAACAAGCAGGGGATGGAGAGAGAGAGGGAGAGAGAGAATCCTAAGCAGGCTTGGCACTGTGCGTTCAGATCTCAAGTGTGGTTCAGATCTCAAGTGTGCATGAGAGCATGAACTGAAGCAGAATCAAGAGTCAGGTGCTTAACTGACTGAGCCACCCAGGGGCCCCAGCTCAGTAGTTTTTAAAAGGATTCTGGAAGGACCATTATTATTGACATTTTGGTTGATGAAGCTGAAGTGCAGAATTTGAGTGCTATATAATTATGGTCATTAATTTGGATTTATTTGCAAGTGTTTGGTACACTCACATGGTTCAAAAAAAGGTTTTAAAGGATATACAGTGAATAGTCTCCCACATCTTCTCTTAGCCATCCATTGCTTCCTTCTGGAAGAAACTGAATGTAACCGGAGTTACAGTACAATTTAGAGTGGTGGCATAATAGATTTTTATTATTCTAACTAGAACTTGTTCCTAAGTTCTCCTCATGTCTTTATCCATTTTTAAATGTCTTGATCCTCCAGAAGGTGAGGTTGTAGGTAACTGCTAAATAATAGCAGTGATATGGAATATTGCATTTAACTAGTATAAATCAGATAATGAATGGTAGTCCAGTTTCTAAGTTGAACAAAGTTAGATGATTAAATTTTAATGGTATTATGAAGGGATATGTTGCTTCAATTGGAAAGTTTTCTGTTTGATGTGTGATTATTGTGATACATTTAAAGAATGATTTTTCCTTTTTAGTTGTTGTTTCCAGTGATGAAGAAGGACCTGTTGAACATAAAAGTTCAGAAATTCTTAAGTTACAACCTAAGCAAGACCATGTCATCACTAATGACAATGAGAGTACTTCTGAAGCAGCATTGTCAGAACCATTGATGACATGTGAATCTGTACAGGTAATTTATTTCTGCTTTCTCATAGATTAACAGTGAAATATACACTATTGGCTAACGATTGTTTCTTTCATCAAGCAGAATATTATTGTAAAAATTACAAATTTTCTTAGTTTGAATTTTGAGATAATTTTCATATTAGTTTGAAGGAAATGTGTAGTTCTTATTTTGAAGTGAAGGAATTATTTTTTTTTCATTTATATTTTTTCAGTCTAAATATTCTATGACTTGAATACTTTTTTTTTTTCTTAAAGATTCTAATTGGACAGTTAACCACTTTATCTTAATTTCTTAGAATTAAACAGTTGCCAATATTAGTCTGTCTGGTCTTCCAGTACTGAGATTACTTTTTTCCTCACATGCTCTTAAAGCAGCATGATATAGAGGAATGAACATGGCTTATGGAGATTACAGACCTGGGTTCAAATCTTGACTCTGTCATTTGGGCAAGTCACTTAACTTCTTTAAGCCTGAGTTTCCTCATATGTTCCATGAGGATAATAAGATTATTTTAAGTGAAGTAACATATGAAAGCATTTAGAAGAGTGTCACAAACCTATCAATGTGGTAAGTCCTTTGTCTTTTCCTTCTTACAGAAAATAATAAATGGGAAATGTCTTGTTGGTTTAATGTCAGCGAGTTGTGTTTTGACATAGTACTACAAGAGTGTAGCTGTAAAATGAGGTTCAAATCATTTGTTTTCAGTATTCATTCTTATTATCAGCCTCTAATTATCCTATTTTAAAGAAATGATTATCAATGCAGATAATTTGATTATGATAATCATAACCATTAATCATAATCGTAATGATTATGGTAAACTTCTGTTGGTTTGTTTTTTAATAATGTCTGAGGCTATTATCCTCTAAGGTGTGATGAAGAATTGGGTCAGTTCTATAAAAAGTCTGGTGGTCTGATTATTGTTTCACTGCTGTTTCTATTGCATTTGGTACTCTATACAGAAAGCACCTTAGCAGCTATGTTTGGAAGTTTTGTTAAAATGTAGCCATTTTTGCTTGATTGGGCAAGTAGCCTACTTAACGGTTTAGTTGTATTTGTAATGAAAACCGTGTCATTATTGATAAGGAGTTCAAATTTCTAAATGAATTATAGTTTCCTTGGCAGTATATACCTTGATAATACAGTGTGAAATGATCATATTATAAGAAAGTAACTTTTTTTGTAGAACTGACTGAATATGATCGCAACTAGGCAATAAATAATGTGAAGACCTACTAAGATCTATAGGGCAGCATACCTTAATATCTCCACACCTTCCTTTGTTTTCAGTTTTAAATGAAGTTATGAGAAACATGGGTTGGCCATTTTTAGGAGGTAGTTAGTCTTTGCAAAATTTGAGGCCCCAATGAGAAATTCTTTTTATCCCATCTTCTCATTTTATCACTTAAAACACACACATGCTTACAAACAGTTAGCTGTCTGACTGATTAGAATCACCTGTAGTTGATTTGGTACCTGTTCTTTAAGGAATAAGAATAGTAGAGTAAGCAATAAAAGATGAGAATGACAAAGATTTTTTTATTAAGCAGATAAATTCATTTGTGAGCTGAGTGAAGAATAATGAGTACTACATGTGTTTCAGAGTAAGAATAATCGCATTTCCTAGAGGTAGGAGGAGAGTGAATACACATGCATAATTGCTCTGGTGGTAATTTATTTAGTTGTTAGTGATGTTAGGGTTAAAGAGGAATAATGTATCAAGGGTAGGGAAATGTGGAGTTCAAAAAGTCATTTGAAAGCAGTTTAAAATTCAGAAGAGATTGTGGGAAACAGCTGCTGCTGATACTTCCTGGTAGTCTATTCTAATTTAAAAGTACAGTTATGTAGTTGTTTGGAAGCACTATGAATTTTGAAGTTTTAGGCAACTGGTTGGCTATTTTCAGACATGGAAAGAGTAAAAAGCATATAGATTTGATGTAACAGATGGTTCTTAGGTACTTCATCCCTTGAAGTGCATTACCTAAGAGCATCATCTTGGTTTATGAAGCAATTGTATATGGTTGAAATAACCCTTGACCTGGAGATAGAAACCTGGGTTTGTTTCATCCTGACTTCATCACCTTGGACAAGTAACTTAACCAATCCACACATCTATTAGTTTTACTTATGAAATGGAAAAAAAACAAAAACAAAAAAACAAAACACCCAGACTACTTCATGGGGTGGTTATGGCGATTAAAAGAGATAATATTTAGGAACTTATTTTAAACTAAAATACTATGTAAATCTTAATTTATTTCTGTTGAGCTAAAAATGAATAAAGCCTATTAGGGAATACTGAATTTACAATCATGGCTTTAATATAAAGGAAGATATATTTCTGGAGTTTAGGCCTATGGAGTTAATTTAAGATTCAACTATTAAGAGTAATAGTCTCAAAGTAAATCATATACTTTTTAAGAAAAAAAAATCTAGATAAGTATTTTTTCACAGTAAGAACAGTACAAAATCCTTCATAAACGCATTAATAATTTAAAGAAGTATTTCATTTTGAAAATCATTGTCACATTTGTATAATACTTAGGGTTATATGCATTTTATAATTTATTCCTTGTTAGGCTTCATCTGAATTATGTCCATATAATCCTGTCATGGAAAACATTTCCTGTATTTTACCTAGTAATGACATGGATCTACAACTGGATTTTATATTTACTTCTGTTTATATTGGTAAAATAAAAGGAGCTTCTAAAGGTTGCGTTACAGTAAGTATATTTAATATGTTTTTGTTTTAGATTTTGGACAAAGCATTTACATATTATCTTTTTTTTTTTTTTTTACTACAAATGAAAATAGAATTGAGTTTAATTTTATATGGGACATTTTGAATATATATTATACCTACTTTGATACATGTCTTTAATTGGGGGAAATCCTAAAATCATAAGAGAATATCTTAAAATTACATCTTTGATCTGACTATTCTAATGAAGATCATGTATGAAAATCATACATAGTACTGATATTCCTTGGGTTCCTAAACTTACTTGGTGGTAAAGTAAATTTTTATTCAGGGTATAGTTGAGAGCAAAAAGAAATCTTATTTTGCTGGCTTAAATTGTAAACTGAGTTCATCAAATTCCTAAATTTATTTAAAGGTCTCCAGGAATAGTTCCTATTCCATTTTTTTTCAGTGTTCTGTCTCACATATTATATTATGAAAACTATACTGGATTTTACTCTGTTCTCTATATTTTCTATTTCTGCCTATTAAAATTCTAACTATCTTTTAAGGTTTATCTGAAATACTTCCTCTTCCAGGAAACCTTTCCTGATTTCTCTTTTCTAACCAGAAATAACTTCTCCCTTTACTATGTACTTATAACACTTTGTACATCTGTTGTAAGATTTATTCTTTGTGTTCATAATTGTTTTTACATTTTTGCCTAAACCTCTCAGTTTTAGCCTTTAAACATCTTGTGGTGAAGAGCCATACTTTTATTTGCTTTTACATCTTCCATAAATGGTTCACACCTAAATAGGCACTTAAAACGTTGGTTAAATTGTATTGACCATGTCAGATTATAACTGAGGTATTCTCCCAAAAGTTTTATTAATATTTACTGTGTTAGGGATAGGGCAGGGAATATTAAAATGGTAAGACATGGTCTGTGTTTTCATGGAACTTGTAGTCTAATGGAAGAGACAGACACATAAATAGATATTTTGTACAATGGAAATATGGACAAGAAGGGTGCATATGGGAATATCTGTCTGGAAGAATCAGAGAAGACTTCACAGAGAAGACAGCATACGATTTAAGACGTAAAGTATATGTTTACTTGGTGACCATGCAGGAGGAAGACCTAATTTCATGTATAAATCTAGCAAATTCTGCGTTCTACAAACAGTAGTAACTTGTGATGTAGTTAAAATTTATTTGTATGAAAACACAAGAAGAGTTTGTTTAAAATTAATATTCCCTAAACAGTAGTTTTTAGATATTAATGATTTTGGCATGCCTGGGGTGATATTACAATTTTTTTCTGTTAAGGAATTTCATGCACTTTTTACAATCTTCACTCCTCTTATCCCCATTTTACTTTTTTATTTTAAATTCAGTTTAATCACTTTTTTTCTGTTGGCTTCTTTGTGATGGTAAAAAATTAGATAATATAAATATATGACAACAATTGATTAGTCAGGGGAGGAAAATCCAACATAAATATTCAGCAGTGGATTGTCATTAGTTAATATATTAATTGTATATTACAGTTAGGTGGGCTTGTTATGGGCAAAAAAGAAGACCAAACAGAAAAGCAATTGAGGGGTGCCTGGGTGGCTCAGTTGGTTAAGTGTCTGACTTCGGCTCAGGTCATGATCTTGCAGTTGTGAGTTTGAGCCCCACGTCAGGCTCTGTGCTGACAGCTCGGAGCCTGGAGCCTGCTTTGGAATCTGTGACTCCCTCTCTCTCTGCCCCTCCCCTGCTCACGCTCTGTCTCTCTTTGTCTCAAAAAATACATAAGTGTTAAAACAAATTTTTTTAAGAGAACAATTGAATAAAGAAACAGTTTAAAGAATACCTATAATCTTGCTTGCCCAGAGACAATTGCCAGTAACTCTACAGTGTATATATCATTCTGTATTCTTCGTTAGATACATATATATGTTTAAATCAAAAGCATGTGACATATATACTGTTTCGTAACTTGCCATTATTATATGAAGTTAGTTCATGTACCTATTTGGGGGTATTTGTGTTGTCCTTAATTCCTGACTGTTGGGACATTTTGGTTGTCCCAGTATTTGTTATTGGTAGTAGGGGAGTGCAAATACTCAATAAATGTGATAAAGTAGGTTTTAAAAATGTGTTTCATGTTTGTTGGAACATTTGTTATAATTGAAATGAAAACTTAAATGTTTAAAGGAAAATAATTTAGTAAAATAAGGCAAATATATGCAGGTATAATATATGTATATGAAGAAATACTGAGAAGAATTCTACAAAAATTAAAACAGTTATGTTACTAAGGAGAGAGCATAAGCAATTTTAGAAATTAAAAATAATGCATAACATGCAAAAGGGAAAAAGGGAAAAGTCTTAAAACTTTCAAGGATTCGGGCACTTGGGTGGCTCAGTTGGTTAAGTGTCTGATGTTGGCTCATGTCATAATCTCATGGTTCATGAGTTCACACCCCTGATTTGCACTGTCAATGCAGAGCCTGCCTGGGATTCTCTCTCTCTATCTCTCTCCCTCTTTCTGCACCTCACGCACTCGCATGGGTGAACTCGCTCTCTTTCTCAAAATAAATAAATAAACTAAAAAAAAAAACTTTCAAGGATTCAAAAGACGTATTTATTTTTATTATTTTTTAATGTGTATTTACTTTTGAGAGTTGGGCAGAGAGGGAGGGGGATAGAGAGAGATAGGGACACAGGATCTGAAGCAGCTCTGCGCTGATAGCACAGAGCCCCACGTAGGACTCGAACTCACAAATTGTGACATCATGCCCTGAGCTGTAGTCGGACGCTTCACTGATTGAGCCATCCAGGCACCCCACAAAAGACTTTTTATATAATCTCTTTTCAGACACTGTTCATAATGCTCTGTAACTTAGAAATTGAAGAATTTTTTGTGGGGGAATAAATAAGATAATTAAACTCAGTCATTTTCCAGATGTTTAATGAGTATTAATGTGTTGTTATAGAGGGGCGCCTGAGTGGCTCAGTCGGTTAAGCATCCGACTTCGGCTCGGGTCATGATCTCATAGTTCGTGAGTTCGAGCCCCGCGTCGGGCTCTGTGCTGACAGCTCAGAGCCTGGAGCCTGCTTCACATTCTGTGTCTCCCTCTCTCTCTGCCCCTCCCCTGCTCATGCTCTGTCTCTCTCTGTCTCAAAAATAAATAAACATTAAAAAAATTAAAAAAAAATAAGTAATGTGTTGTTATAGATTAGCTAGAGATAGATATTGTTCTCACTCTCATGATAATTACATTTTAGCTAAACCA
This sequence comes from Panthera pardus, assembly GCF_024362965.1. Taxonomy (NCBI): domain Eukaryota; kingdom Metazoa; phylum Chordata; class Mammalia; order Carnivora; family Felidae; genus Panthera; species Panthera pardus. The sequence goes on along the minus strand of NW_026526721.1, from coordinate 48,676,162 downwards.
GAAAAATACCTAGAGTGGGAAACTACTTAAATTAGAGCCCATTTTCATAAAGTTGGACATTTAAGTTAGTATTATTGTTTTTTAAGGTAGAGAATGCTGCAATGGACGTGAACATTTTAGTTTTTATTTCTCAACTTTGTTGATAGTGGGACAAATGTTTATTAAGTACACATTGTGTTCAGAGAACTATACTGGCTTTTGTAAGAAGTTACAAAATGGATATGGTATGATTTCAGAGAACTGAGTTTACCTTACTCTGACAAAAACATCTGCCTTATTTTCCCAACAGGGGATTAAATTTTTGCTGGGAATAGGGCTTTGCTTTTGGGAGACGTTACATGTTGGCTTAGTCATCACACAAAGGTGTAAATGAATATCAGATCTTTGCCATGCTGAAAGATTTGGTAGGACAAGAATGCTTATTGTGGAAGAATGAGAGACTGATGACAAAGTTGAGGCCAAGATACATAAATACACTACTTCTAATTCATAATTTTATAGTAATGTCTATAAAATCTCAAAAGCAAACATTCCTTATATTCATTTTTCTGTAACTAGTTATTTACATTTGCCAAGATATATTTTATGAGATTAAAGACACAGTGAAATAAGTCAAAATTTGAGAAAGGAAAATATACACCATATATATGTGTGTGTGTGTATGCATATATATATATAAACAGTTGTGTGAAAGTGACAGAATAATGAGATGTATTTGACTAAATTAAACTAGATAATACACTTAATCAGATGCTGTGTCTAATGATAATTGCTCCTTTTGATTAAGGCTTTTAATCTAAAGCTGACAGAGGTTCAGTAAGTTACCTAAATTTACCTACTTAACTGTTTGTATAAGTGGTAGAGTTAGAGATAGGATTTGAACCTCAAATTCAGCTTTTAACTCATATGTCCGTTTGCTTGAATTTTGCTTTAGCGGCTGACTTAGACTCTGCAATATGAGTTTTATATTTCTGAAACTACAATATGAAGTAAGTCTTAAATTAGAAAAAGAAATGGAGTCGCAGTAACCCTGTGGCTTCACTGGGCATTGTTTGCTACTTGTCTGGAACTCTGTTGGTAGTAATTTAGGTAACCAGGTACCAAGACCCTTTTTGATTTTGTTTTGTGTTCACAGACTGTACCCTTCATTTGGTAAACAATTTCACAAATGTATTGATCAAAAGAGAACCTGAATAATAAATAAATAGGTATGAGTTTATTTGGCATTAATGGAAAAACAAACTTAAGAGCACAAGCCTATTTTAGGTAGAACATGTAAGATTTAGGTGCTCCACGATTCTTGAGTTTATTATAAAAACAATACTTAAGGTCAGATGTATACAAAAGATTCCTAGAGAAAATTAGTGTCCTGGCACAGAAAGAGCAGAAAGAACAAAAACCTGGCTAAATCCTCAGTTGGAAGGGGATTTGTAACATGGAAAGAAATATGAGTGCCAAAATGTCAACAAAGCCAAGAATTAAACCTTGTTTTGTGGTTTATTTACCAAAATCACTGATACCTTGTTGGGTTTCTTGGCAGTTTCTTAAGACTTTGTCTTATTTCTTCTATAAATATTCAGAAAACATTTTTGAAAATATGTTAAATAAAGTCTTACTGGTTTTTACAAATGAGCATATTGAGAATTAAATTACATGTGCTGGGTTCTTCCATAAAAACTAAGTCTTTACATTTTCTTGGTTTATTGATAAAAAGACTTGAGGGGCTCCTGGGTGGCTCAGTTGGTTAAGTGTCCGACTCTGGCTCAGGTCATGTTCTCACGATTAGTGGGTTCAAGCCCCACATCTGACTCTCTGCTGTCAGCATAAAGCCTGCTTCACATCCTTTGTCTCCCTCTCTCTCTCTGCCCTTCCCTTGCTCATGCTCTCTCTTTTTCTCTCTCTCTCAAAATAAACAAATAAACATTTGAAAATAATAAGAAAATAAAAAAAAGGCTTGAGCACTTTTAGTATCGACTTTGAATATATACTTGTGTTTGAAAAAGAAAAATTGAAAATTTTGAATGGAACCATATGTTGAGTGGTAACTCATTTTTGCTTTTCTGTTTTTTCTTTAGTTCACGACAAAGTATGTTAAGATCCCATTTCAAGGTAAGCTATCATTGTCTTATGATCTTTTTTTCACTGTAATTTTGAACATAAAATAGCAAAACTTTGAAATCTTTCTGCAGCCATATTTTTTTCCAGTATAGAAATTAAGTAAAACTAAGGTTAATAATGTGTTTCTAGTTAACACTTTTTTAAGCAGCTTCAAAAGGTGTTAAAGTGTCTTATAACATCGAAAATAGTAAACTATTGTTTTAATGGCTTGAATAATAAGGGACTCATGGTAACTTTTTGGGATTAACAGAAATAAAGTTTTGATAGCAAGAAGATTTTGGTATGATGAAATGTATGAAAAATAGGAAGTGTAAGGAAAATTTATAATGCTGTACAAAATATGTGAAATGGTTTTGCATAGGAGTTAGGAGAGATTTTTAATATCTTTTCTTATCTGAGTAAAGCAAAGTAGATGTGAAATTGTACCTATAATATGCAAAGACTCAGAACGTTTTCTTATTCTTTCCCCAAGTAAAATCATTTCAGAATAATAATGACACTAAGAAAAATAAGAAGCAATAGAGAATAGTCTCTTTAGAGAATGAATAAGGAAAAGAATGAGGAAGAAAAATATACACAAATATCCACTTCACAAGTGAACTAGGGAAGAGAGGAAGCTTCTGTTCCAAGACTGAAGAAGTGATCAAAGTAATTTTAATCAGACTCTGCAGGTACCCATGCACAGAACCACAATTGTATATTATGATAATCTAATAATCAGGAAGCTGCTATAAGTGGTAAGAATAATAAGGCTAGGCACAGAATAAATATATTGATATTCCTAATTAGGATGTTTAAACAAGTTATGGAATAATATAACATTAACTTCTAAATAGAAGAAACAAAAACCTATGATTTAAAAGGAAATAATTTCATAAAAGAAAGTGCTTTTTTTCATTAAAAAAATACCTATGTGACAGTGCTTCTCTCATATTCTTTTTTTTTTTTAAATTAACTTGAGGTACAGTTGACATGTAACTTTATATTAGTTTCAGGTGTACACCATAATGATTTGGTATTTGTATATATTGCAAAATGATCCTGACTGTATGTCTAGTTAACATCTTTCCCCATACACAGTTGCAAAAGGTTTTTTTTTTTCTCTTTTGGTGATTGATGACTTTTAAGATCTCTCTTAGCAACTTTCACATGTGCAATACTGTATTAGTAATTATAGTCACACACTTTAGGCTGTATCCCCGTGACTTATTTATTTTATAACTGTAAGTTTATACCTTTTGACCCTCTTTACCCATTTTGCCCACTCCACCCTCTGTCTTTGGCAACCAGTAATCTGATCTCTATATCTGTGAGCTTGTCTGTGTGTGTGTGTGTGTGTGTGTGTGTGTGTTTTAATTTCACATATAAGTGATATCATGCAGTATTTGTATTTCTCGGTCTGACTTAGTACAATGCCCTTAGAGCCCATCCATGTTGTCTCAAATGACAAAATTTCTTTCTTTTTAGTGGCTGAATAATATTCCATTTTATATACATAACACATCTTCTTTATTCGTTCATCCTTCGATGGATACGTAGGTCATTTCCATATCTTTGCTATTGTGAATAATGGGACAGTGAATGTGGGGGTGCATGCATCTTTTTGAGTTAATGTTTTTTCTCTTTTCTTTTGGATAGATACTCAGAACTGGAATTGCTGGGTCGTATGGTAGTTCTCTTAATTTTTTGAGGAACCTACAGACTGTTTTCCACAGTAGCTGCACCAGTTTACGTTTCTACCAACAGTGTTCACGGTTCCCTTTTCTTTTTTTAATGTTTTATTATTTATTTTTGAGAGAGCACAAATGGGGGAGGGGCAGAGAAAGGGGAACAGAGGATCTGAAGCAGGCTTTGTGCAGATAGGCCGACAGCAGTGAGCCCAGTGTGGGGCTTGAACTCACAAACCACGAGATCATGACCTGAGCCAAAGTCTTGGACTCTTAACCAACTGAGCCACCTAGTGCCCCAAGGGTTCCCTTTTCTCCACGTCCTTATTAACACTTTTTTTTTTTTTTAATAATGACCATTGTGACAGGTATGAGGGGATATCTCATTGTGGTTTTGATTTCCATTTTTATGGTGATTAATGATGTTGAGTGTCTCTTCATGTATCTGTTTGCCGTCTGTATGATTTCTCTGGAAAAATGTCTATTCAGTTTCTCTGCCCATTCTTCTTCTTCTTTTTTTAAAGAGAGAGATTGCATGTGCATGCCCACATGGGGCAGGATAGGGTGGGGAGGGTGGAGAGAGAGAAGGAGAGGGAAAGAGAAAGAGGGTACCTTAAGCAGGCTTCATGCCCAGCATGAGCCCCATGTGGGGCTCAGTCTCACTATCTTGAGATCATGACCTGAGCTGAAAACAAGTCAGACACTTAACTGAGTGAGCCATCCAGGTGCCCTTCTGCTCATTAAAAAAAAAAAAATTTTAACGTTTATTTATTATTGAGAGAGAGACAGAGACAGAGTGTGAGCACGGGAGGGGCAGAGAGACAGGGAGACACAGAACCTGAAGTAGGCTCCAGGCTCCGAGCTGTCCGCACAAAGCCCAGCGCAGGGCTTGAGCACAAACTGTGAGATCATGATTTGAGCCAAAGTCGGATGCTTAACTGACTGAGCCACCCAGGCATCCCTCTGCCCATTTTTTAAATGGATTTTTTTTTTTCTGTTGGGTTCTCTGGGTTCTTTATATATTTTGGATATTAACCCTTTATCAGATATATGGTTTGCAAATATTTTCTCTCATTCCATAGGTTGCCTTTTCATTTTGTTAATGATTTCCTTTGCTGTGCAGAAGATTTTCAGTTTGTTGTAATTCCACTACATCATCTATAATCTATAAAGACCTGTGTAACAGAGCTACTTCTCAAATATGTATGATACAAACCTCAAAAATAATATTTTAGGTTTTAATAGTTAATATTTATATCTTGTTTCAAATATTGCTTTTATAACTTTTCTGTTCCAAGTGATTTTTGAAAGACATTTTTAATAAAAAATGATGGAAAGGTTCACGAGTTCAAGCCCCACATTGGGCTCTGTGGTGACAGCTCGGAGCCTGGAGCCTGCTTCACATTCTGTGTCTGTCTCTCTCTGTCCCTTCCCTGCTCATGCTCTGTCTTTCTCAATCTCTCAAAAATAAACAAGCATTTAAAAAGTATTTTAAAATTAACAATTAGGGAAAATACTCTCTTCAGTAGTAATGGCTTTATGATTTTGTAATATAAGAGGAAAACATTAGTCTTCTTCCACAAATTCTGTATATGCATATATAAAAATCTTTTATAAACAAGGCATGCATATAAAAAGGTTTTTATACATAAGGAACCTAGATCTAAATGTTTATTCTTTTTCTGTAGTAGCTGAGAGAAATAATGATTTACATATTTATATTAGCTATTAATTTTGTTTGGCTGTGGCTTAAAGAAAATAATTTATTTTTCCTTTCCAAAGAAGAATTCCAGAGGTAGGCTGAAGAGGGCTGATACGGTGTTTCGTTTGGTCATCAGAGGTCCTGGCCCTATTGTTTTTGTACTGTGTCATTCCTAATGTATGACTTCTATTTCTAAGTTTGTCTCATGGTCCAAATGGCTGCTTGTACTTTAGTCATCATGTTTGCGTTCTAGGTAGAAAGCAGGAGGAAGGGGAAAATGGTAAAAACAACAACAACAACACACACCTATTTCTTGTCTTTTTAAAAAATTTGTTTATTTAGAGAAAGAGCGCATATGCACGGGAGAGGGGCAGAGGGAGGAGAGAGAAAGAGAAAATCTTAAGCAGGCTCCAGGCTCTGTGCAGAGGTCGATATGGGGCTTGATCTCATGACTGTTGTCATGTCCTGAGCCAAAATCAAGAGTTGGATGCTCAACCAACTGAGCCACTTAGGTGCCCCTCTCTTGCCTTTTGAAGGAGGTTTCTTAGATGTGCATGCCACCTAACTTCTACTTACATTTTCTTAGCTAGAAGGTAGTCCTTTGACCACACATCTATTTGCAAACGAAGCTAGGAAATAGTTTCTAACAGCTAAGTATCTTGGTTTCTAAATAAAATTAGGGTCTGTTACTAAGATCGCTAATAGTGGGTAGGACAGATGATAGACAACTCCCATTTTCAGTTACTGCTATATTCCTGTTACAGAATAAACCAAATATTGGGGGAAAATTTGGTAATGAGGTAAACTTTCCTTAATGATGGTGTTAAATCTTTTTTCTAAAGAAAATTAAGCTTTTATGCCAAGAGGTTGGTACATTTGGATTAATAATAATTGTCTAGATTGCACAGAAATAATATCAATTATTTGGGGTTATGAGCTGACTGAGGAAGAAATGCTGAGAAGTTTCCTGAAGGTTTTTACTCTTTTAATCTGTTTGTCTTTGCTGCCAGTTTCACTGACATTTTTCAGAATGGGGAAGTTACATAGCTTATGGATTAGAAGAATTATTGTTGTTAAGATGTCCATACTACCCAAAGTGATCTGCAGATTCAATGTAATACCTATCAAAATCTCAATGACATTTTTTATAGAAATAGAAAAAACAGTTCTAACATCTGTCTGGAACAACAAAAGACCCCAAATAGCCAAAACAGTCGTGAGAAGAACGTGGCTGGAGTCCTCACACTTCCTGATTTCAGACTATATTACGAAGCTATAGTAATCAATATAGTTTTGTATTGGCATAAAAACAGACACATAGAACAGTGGAACAAAATTAAGAACCCAGAAACAAACCCAGGCATATATGGTCAGTTAATTTTCAACAAAGGAGCCAAGAATATACAATGGAGACAGGATAGTCTTTTCAATAAATGATGTTGGGAAAGCTGTACAGCCACAAGGAAAAGAATGAAACTGGACTCCTACCTGAATTATATACAAAAATCAACTCAAAATGGATTAAAGCCTTAAATGTAAGATCTTAAGCCATAAAACTTGTGAAAAAACTTATCCCCAATGCTTTTTTCTATCATTCTTGGCAATGATTTTTTAGGATTCGATACTAAAAGCAAAGACAGCAAAAGCTAAAATAAACAAGTGGAGCTACATCAAACAAAAAAGCTTCTGCATAGCAAAGGAAAGAATCAGCAAAAAAGAAAAAGCATTCTGTGGAATATCTGAGAAGGAGTTAATATCCAAAATATATAAAGAACTCAGAGAATTCAGCAGGAAAAAAAAGTCTGATTGAAAAATGGGCAGAGGAACTGAATACACATTTTTCCAAAGAAGATATACAAATGGCAAATAAGCACATGAAAAGATGGTAAACATCACTAATCATTTCAAAAATGCAAATCAAAACCACAATGAGATATTCCCTTACACCTGTTAGAATGGCTATCATCAAAATGACAAGAAATGAGCAAGTACACTGTTGTTGAGATTGTAAACTGGTACAGCTACTGTGGAAAATGGTCTATAGACTTAAGAAATTACAAATAAAACTACTATATGATCCAGCAGTCCCATTTTTGGGTTTATATCCAAAAGAAATGAAAACGGGATTTTGAAAAGATATATGCACCCCTCATTATTCATGTAGCCAAAATTTGGAAGCCACCTAAGTGTCTGTTGATGAATGGATAATTTTGTGGTGTATATGTACAATGGAATATTAATCTTGAGAAAGAATGAAATCTTGCCATTTGCGACAACATGGATGGACCTTGGGGGCCTTTACTAATTGAAATAAGTCAGAGGAAGACAAATACTGCATGATATTGCTTATATGTGGAAACTAAAAAGGCTGAACCATAAATACAGAGACTAGCCATCATGGTTACCAGGGACTGGGACATGGGGGAAATGGGAAGATGTTGGTCAGAGAGTATAGACTTCCAGTTATAAGATCAATAATGTACAGCATTGTGATCACAGTTAATAATACTGTTATTATATACTTGAAAATTGCGAAGAGAGTTGATCTTACATGTTCTCATCATGAATATGAAATGGTAGTTACAGAGGTGTTAGCTAATGCTTTGATGGTAATTGTTTTGCAATAAATATATCAAATTAACATTAGCTTAAACTTACACAATGTTATATGATAATTTTATGTCAATAAATTTTATCTGGAAAAAATAAAATGAAAGGTCAAAGTAAGTGTAAAAAAAAAAAGAAATATAAAGCAGAATAGCTAGGTAAAGAGAGAGAGGGAGATAGGGAGAGACAGAGCAGACTTTAAATGGCCTAAGTCAGTATGAAAGACTACAAAATAGATACAAAGAGAAAGAGAACAAAAGAGTAATGAAAAGAAAAAAGTTTAAAAATACAAAGATAGAATAGAGGGAGGAATGAAAGGAAAGGAGAAAGGAGAGATAAAGGGATAAAAGAAGGAGAGAAAGGGAGGAAGTTAAGAATGGAAAACAGGCAGTATACAGCAAGGTAAGAATAGAGAAAGAAAAGGACAGTGAATAAATTAGACTGAGAAAAGATAAAGAAAAAAAGCTATCAAAGAGAGAAGAAAAAGGAAGTGGCCAAGATAGGAAAGGGGAGGCAAGAGAGAGAAGTTTAAAGTGATGAGTGTCTAAGAATAAAATACAAAAGAAATGAAGAAAAGAATGTGGGAATGAGAGATAAAAAGAAGGGTTTGAAAGGAGGAGCCAGTAAGAAAATAAAGTACAATAGTGGACAGTGGGGAAAGAAATCTAAAAGTAACTCAGTCAAAATGCTACAGTAAAAATAAGATTGATGACTGGGTGCTAGATAGGATGGTAGACAGATATGTAGGCAGCTGTACAAAATACAAATAGATCCATAGGTAGGTGATGGATAGGTAAGTAGGTAGCTAAAGATTGATAGGTAGAAGCGATTTTAAAAAGGATTACCCAAGAAAATGTCAATAAATAAGAGGCAGAAAGAGAGTTAGAAAGGGAAAGAAGAAATGTAAAATGTTTTTAAAAATTTCCATGAAATAGAGAGTAAGTAGGCAGGTATGCATGCAGACAGACACAGAGGAAAAAATTGAAACACAGAAAAGGAGCAAGAAAAAGGCATGGAGAAATGGAATAAGGGAAGGAGAGAATGAATGAAGGAAAGAGGAAATATGAAAGAAATAAAGACAAGATGTTTAAAATGGATTAATTGATCATAAGAAAATATTTAAAAGTAGAATGGCTCGTGTGGGAACATTAAGATGACTAGTTAAGTATGTAAGTACTTACTGTAAAATGCTTTTCAAACTTCAGTGTTGAGTGATATGAATCATCTGGGGTTTTTGTTTTTGTTTTGTTTTATTTGTAAATCAGTTCTGATTCAGTACATCTAAGGTGTGGCCTGATATTCTACATTTGTAACAGGCTAACAGGCTCCAGTGTGATGCCAGTGTCTCAGGCTCAGAAGTAGATTTTAAGTAGCAAGGTGCCAGGAGATAATAGGAGGAGGAGTACGAAGAAATTTGTTTCAAATAGGTATTCATCTTGAGTTTATACTTAACCAATACTTGTATTAGTTGTTCAACTGCTTGTTTTCTTAAAGTTGGGTCAGATGACCTTCAGGACTTCTTTATACCAGTTCTCTATTTCTTTGAATTAAAAAAAAAATCTTTAGGAAAGATTCTTTTGCTAACTCAGAGAAGGACCCATAATTCTAGGTGATTTCCTAGAAGTTTCAAGAAGTAAAATCTAATCTGGAAGAATTTTATTTTAAGTTTTATGTATTTATTTAATCTCTATACCCTATGTGGGGCTTGAACTCATGGCCCTGAGATTAAGAGTTACATGCTTTTCCAACTGAGCCAGTCAGGTGCACCAAAACATGGAAGAATTAAAAAAAAAAAAAAATAGGGGCGCCTGGGTGGCTCAGTCGGTTAAGCATCCGACTTCAGCTCAGGTCATGATCTCGCGGTCCGGTCCGTGAGTTCAAGCCCCGCATCAGGCTCTGTGCTGACTGCTCAGAGCCTGGAGCCTGTTTCAGATTCTGTGTCTCCCTCTCTCTCTGACCCTCCCCCGTTCATGCTCTGTCTCTCTCTGTCTCAAAAATAAATAAAGGTTAAAAAAAAAAATTAAAAAAAAATACTATCTTAGACCATTCAAAAGCTCATGTTATTTTTGAGAATCTTTTGATAGTGGCTAGTCTGTATAGGGGAATGCAGATATTTTAGGAGAAGAAACATAAGAATAAATTGGCTAATGATAGCATTTGGGGATTTTGGTTGATCATATTAACCAAGATAGAAATATATAATTTTCTAAGTTAAAACCGTGCTAGTTGTCTGCATTGATAAAGTCGTCTTCTTTCCTTTCTTCCCCTCTCCCCCTGCTTCCCCTTCTTCCACTCCCTCTCCCCTCCCCCACTCTTCCTCCTTCTCCTTCTTATTTTATTTTTTCCGGTGATATAGCACTTGCAGTAAGAAATCTCTCTGGACAAGTTTATATGCTATGAAAATTCAATTTCATATTTCTCTTTCCTGAATATAACTGAGATTGATAATTATTTGGGCCTTTCTAATTGCAATATGATCTTTTTTATGCTAATAATATTGTTTGAGGTATTTCAGCCAAGGTTAGTGAAGTACACTGGAAATGATTTTTGTAAAACTTCACATATCCTTCTTTTTGAAAAACATCATGTATTAAAGAAGAGTCATAAAGCATATCAGTGTTAATTCCTAAATGGATAATTTATTAACTTGTTACCTTTTATTTGTTTCAGTCTCCCTGAATGAGGTTTCATTGCTAGTGGATACCACACATTTAAAGAGGTTTGGGTTATGGAAAAATAAGGATGATGATCACAGTAAAAGGAATCAAGCTATCCTTTTCCTTTGGGTCTCTGCAAATTATCTTCAAGAGATTCAGACCCAACTAGAAAACTCCATATTAAGCCAGCACTGTGAGTATATGAAATATTTCTATATTTCAGAATAACCTGAGAAGTCCTGTGTATAGTTTTCTTCTAAAACAATTTAATAGAATGTAATTATTTCATTGAATTGAAATTAAGTAGACTTGATTAAAAATAATTTTAGCCCTTAATATTATACAAGGTAAATTATTTATTCTACACAATTTCTCCTGATAATTTTACTCAACCAAGAGAAATTATCTGGTAAAATGAAAGGAATACTTTATCTTTTAGTCAGTTGCCATCCTTGGCTACCTTTCTTATGAATTTCTTGCCCTTGTTGCATAAAGAACTGTGGCAGCTAATCAATGGCAAAGTTAAATAAAATACAGAAGTCTTTACCTTCAACATTTTCTTTAGTTTTTTAAAAAATAAAACCTAGTTACTTATATATATCATTTCTCTAAGACTGGATTGAATACTTTTCTGTATGTTCCCATAAACTGGTCTGTATATATGCATCTTAAATATCTCCCAACTTTGTTTAGTTTTCAACTCCGAAAGGAGTCTAGTTTAGAATTGGGTAAATCAGATTAGTAACCTTCTTTCTTACCTCTTTGATCTCTCTACCTTGCTGTCTCTACTCCCTTATATATTAAAGATGTTAAGTAGTGAATAAATTTTATACCTTTAATATTATAGTAGTCCCTCCCTTATCCATGGAGGATATATTCCAAGAACCCCAGTGGATGCCTGAAACCACAAATAGTACTGAACTTTCTATATATTATGTTTTTTTCCCTAGACATACCTACATACTTTCCTATACATGTGAAATTTAATATACAAATTAGCTACACTAAGATTAACAATAATAACTAAGAATAATTATAACAATATCCTGTAAGAAAAGTTACATGAATGTGTAACATCTTCTTGTGATTATGTGAGAAGAGGGAATGCTTATATGATGACATGAAATGAGGTGAATGACACAGGCATTTTGATGTAGTGCTAGCCTACTGTTGACCTTATGGCAACAGGCCAGAAAAAAGATCTGCTTCTGGACTGCTGTTGACCAGGGGTAACTGTAACTGTGGAAAATGAAACCATGGATAAAGGAGGACTACTTAGTTACTTTGCTGTCCTACTTCCAAATTAATTGGGAGAATTCATGATTAAATATCAGAGAAGTTGGGGGGAATAAAACTAGCCATTTATAATTATTATGGGTGGAGAGAATATAATTTGAGACGATTGTTGAAATGTTTGATGAAACAGAATGATTTTGAAGGAAGTGTTTGGTTGGTTGGAATAATTTTTTAATTGGTAGATTTGATAAATGGAGGAGGCTAGAGAAAAATAATTAGTTCCTTAGTTATCATTCATTCATTTATTCATACATTCATTAACAAATGCCAGGTAGTAGAGATACAGTAGCTAATGCCATTGTGAAGTTTCCATTTTAATGCAGGAGGAGTTTAAAACTTGGGTTTTGAATCTAGGTTACTAATAGCCTGTTTGGGGATTTAATTTCCCTCGGTTATTAACTAACATACAAAATGCTGTTATTAATAATTAAATTATTTATAGTCCTCTTGAAATATAATACTTGATTAAAATTGATTTATTTTTTCTTTTATAGCAAAATCCAGTGAATTCATTTTTCTTGAGCTATACAATCCTATTTCACAAAGAGAAGAATTGAAATTAAAAGATATTATGACAGAAATAAGTACAACCAGTGGAGAATTGGAACTTTCTTATCCATTGTCTTGGTTTCAGGCACTTCCTTTATTTCAGAACCTCTCTTCAAAAGAAAGTTCTTTTGTTCATTATTATTGTGCTTCGACTTATTCTTTTCCTGCTGTTGCTGCTGAAGAAATGAAGATGAAATCAGTGTCTCAGGTTAGCATCTGATTAATATAATTGTCAAGTTTTAGTAAAAACTTTTCCCCTGAAAATCAGGTGATTTCAAAATGCTGTGTTTTGTCCTAAGTGCTCAGGAGTCAACCTGAGGGAACTCTGAATACCAAACTAAAATAGTCTTATTTTATTTTTAATTTATTTTATTTTTAAGTAAACTCTACACCCAATGTGGGGCTCAAACTCACAACCCCAAGATCAAGAGTCACATGCTTCACTGACTGAGCCAGCCAGGTACCCCACAGCTAGAATAATTGAATCAATAAAATCAGTAATGATAACATGATTATTACCAAAGAATAAAATAAATACCCAAAATCTATATTGATACAAATAAATTTCAGAATCAATGAATGGAAAATACTGATGGTGGATAATTGACAGTTCTTTCTTAGGAAAGTATTTAACTAATAAATGTAAAAGGAATAAAAATTACAAAGCCACCATAGAAAAACCATAGTTAGGGGCACCTGGGTGGCTCAGTCGGTTGAGTTTCTGACTTCAGCTCAGGTCATGATTTCACAGTCCGTGGGTTTGAGCTCTGCATCAGGCTCTGTGCTGACAGCTCACAGCCTGGGGCCTGCTTTGTATTCTGTGTCTCCTTCTTTCTCTGCTCTTTCACTGCTCACACTCTGTTTCTCTCTCTTTCTCTCTCTCTCAAAAAAAAAAAAAAATAAATAAATAAATAAAATACATATATATATTAAAAAGAAAGAAAAACCATAGTTAATGATTGTTACAGGCAAGGCCCACCAAGAGATACTAAATTTAATGGGTAAAAACTTAAGGAGAAACAGGATATGTGCATAATCTCAAAGTTTCTCAGCCAAAATATTTATTTATCACCAAAAGAAAAGTAATAACTTTACAGTGGAGAAATGTGGCAGATATCACCAGGAATAAGATACCGACATGGTGTACCTGTCACATAATACACTGAGAGGGTACATGACTTCTCTGGTATTTTCCCCAATATTGTGTAGCCTCAGTCTAATCATGAGAAAAATCAAACAAATTCAGTTTCAGAATAACTGACCAGTACTCTCGAAAATATCAAAGTCATGAAAGACAAGGAAAGACAGGAATTAAAGGGTACTGATACAGAAAAAAAGATATTAGTAAAAAAACTAGTGAGATCAGAATAAAGTCTCTAGTTTATGTTATTATTCCAATGTTAATTTCTTAGTTTTGAAAATTGTACTGTGGTTATATAAGATGTTAATATTAGGGGAATCTAGGAGAGGCTTGTATATCTCTGCCAAATACCTCTAGAAAGAAATTTTTTAAAGTTTGCTATGACAAATATAAACTTTTTGTCTTTTAAATTTTATTTTGTCCTATTTATTGTATCTTTTCATTTTGAACTGTAAAGTTTTCACATTGTTTTTTAATTATAGAGCCCAGATCTGTAACACTTCAAGTTAAACTTTGATCTTTGTATATACAATATGTTTTGGTCAAGAGTGTTATTTTGATTCAGCTATATCTTTGTAGAAACTCCAAATGTATAGATATAACTCATTGATACTGATTTAGTCACATTTTCTCATAGAAGTTTAGGTTTTGACTTTGTCCTTTTGAGAGCTAATGTGCATTTATGTATTTATAAGGAAATCTTTTTCTTTGCCATTTCTTGTCAGCCTTCAAATATGGATAGAACCAAGCCTACTTACACCTTCCTACAGAAGCAAACTAGCGGTTGCTACTCACTTTCTATTACATCTAATCCAGATGAAGAATGGCGAGAAGTCAGGCCCACGGGACCTGTTCAGAAGTATGTACTACCATAGGCTGTTTGTGATAGGTAGACACATTAGTAGTTTTCAGTCATGTTGCTGATTTTAAGTAGTTTGACTTTTTCTTTTTAATTGAGGTATAGTTGACATACAATATTATATTAGTTTCAGGTGTATACCATAATGGTTTGACAATAGTTTGCCTTTGTAAATGTTTTGAGTTTTATTCTTAAAAAAAAATTTTTTTTTTACATTTATTTATTTTTTGAGAGACATAGAGAGACAGAGCACAAGTTGGGGAGGGGCAGAGAGAGAAGGAGACACAGAATCTGAAGCAGGCTCCAGGCTCTGAGCTGTCAGCACAGAGCCTGATGCGGGGCTTGAACCCACAAACCGTGAGATCATGACCTGAGCCTAAGTCGGACACCCAACTGACTGAGCCACCCAGGCGCCCCAGTGTTTTGAGTTTTATTCTTACACTGATGGTTAGTGATAGAAATAATAATTTTTTATTTTAGAGAAAGTTAAAAACATTTATTAAGAAAACAGTCAGTGCCATTCCATTATTTTTAGTAAAGTATGCCTCAATTTAAGGTACTTTGGAGTTTATCAGAACTTTCTTTTCTGAAGTTGCTATGTTACTCATATTTCCTCTTTTATGTGTCTTCTTAGGGTGGTCAGGCAGAATAGGGATTCTGTGCATGTAAGGTTGACTTCTATTCTTCTGTGTGATTCCTTTTTTCTGTTAAAAAAAAAAGCAAGTGAAAGAATAGGATAGAAAATAGCCAATAAAATACTATCATATTAGCATTTAAAGTTTTCACATATTCTTATTTGATTTAAGTGCTTTGGTTGCCTAGATTAAATCAGTTGAAGTTGACTCCATCTTCTTGAATCTTTCTAGTTCAAGAAGTATAGTTATACCTTTATTTTTTACTACATTTGTGCAGTGAGGACCATCCTGTCTATTCCAAGATTATAGTTGGAAACTCACAACTGCTCTTCTGAGTTTTAAGAAAAGGTGCCAGAAGAAAGATGCCTAATTAGTTGTCATCTGTTTCCTACTTCTTTCTGGTTGTGTTATAATTACTTGTTTCCTATATTCTGTTAAGTTTTACATTATAAGCACTTTATTATAAGCAAACTTGCTTCTCTGCTCCCTTGTTATTTCTGTATTGTTCGGCTGTTGGTGTAGACTAGCCACAAGTAGAAGAACATAGTTTTTGACTGCTTGCTCTTTTGAATGGAAAGGAACTAGTCTTGGGGATTCAAACTTAGAGTTGGAAGGTAGAGCACAGGAAAATCTTTCATGGTTTATTACATCAGTGTGTTGAAAGTTAAAAAATGTGCAGAAGAGAGACATCTTAGATGGCATTATAACTGAGACATAACGTATTGGTTAGACAAATATGAGACTAGGTCACATGGGAAGGACTGGAAACGAAAAGATAATGGAAGTACTATTAGTAGCTTCTGAAAATAAAGGAAAAAATAATTGCTTGTATTCTGTCAATTATTTTTACTCTGTACATTATAGTTATTGAATACACTGCCCTAGTATTGTTCCATATAACAAATCTCTTTGATACTAGAATTTTCACTACCAATGTGTTTTAACTTTAGTTTTACTTTTTTAAGGTTGATTGTATATCCTCCACCACCTACTAAAGGGGGATTAGGAGTAACTAATGAAGATCTGGAATGCTTAGAAGAAGGAGAGTTTCTTAATGATGTAATCATTGATTTCTATCTTAAGTAAGTACAGTGATGAATGATCTCATTTGTTTTATCAGTTTTGATGTGAACTTTAAACTGCATGTCTATCACTGAAGTATTTTAACTCTAGCTAAAAGTAACCTGCCAACAATTCAGATTTTAGAAATTTTTGCCGGGGCGCCAGGGTGGCTCAGTTGGTTAGGTGTTCGACTCTTGATTTCAGCTCAGGTCATGATCTCACAGTGGTGGGATTGAGCCCTGTGTTGGGCTCTGCGCCAACAGGGTGGAACCTGCCTGGGATTCTCTCTCTCTCTCTCTCTCTCTCTCTCTCTCTCTCTCAAAATAAATACATGTTGAAAAAATTGTTTTGTTTGCCTACCGAGGTTTTCTACAGTTGACTACTTCAGTTTGTATATACTCCAGAAGAGTTGCTATTTTTTGTTTGTTTTAGTTTTTGTTTATTTGTTTATTTTTTTTATTTATACTTCTTAACTGTTGTATTACTGTGGTGAAGGAAGTATCTAAAAATTACAGATCACTTTGGGAAAGGAAAAGAAGCAACTCTGTAGTTATCTATTCTGTCTTCAAGTGCTGTAAGAGTTACCTGTCATTTAAAAAACCCATATCACTATGCCATTAAAAAATAATTTTCAACTTTGCATAGCTTAGTTGAAGGAATAGGTAGGAAGGTTTTATAAACTTTGATGCAAAGTTTCTAGCCTGCATCTTTCCTGAGTCCTATTGTTTACGTATACTAGCCTTATTCCAGTCACTCAGGCTCTGAATCTCTATCACTAGCCCTTCATCTCAGATATTGTACATTTGACCTCTAGAAGTTTGATCTGGGTCTTTTTTAATATCTTATACCTAGGGCCTCCATGAATTAGGAGGTTTTCCGGCCTGTCTGGTAAGAACAGGCACTATTCTTGTCACTGGCTCATTCCCTCTCATCTTTTCAGGTAGTTCTCACCCCAGCATTTTCCTCACACGCATGCAATGGTCATTCTTCTAAATACTTGAGGAGGACTCTGCAGATGTCTGGAGTTCTGTTTATCTACGACTCTTCCCTTTTTAGTATTCTGATCTGTAAATTCTAGCTGTCTTGGTCTCTCCTGACTTTCAGCATCTCAATGT